>NW_006921789.1:5412191-5421520 GCF_000298275.1 Orycteropus afer afer
CAATCAAGTGTTTGGGAATTCCCATTCTTCTCAATGTTATCCATAATTTGTCATGATCCACACAATCAAATGCCTTTGTATAGTCAATAAAACACAAGTAAACATCTTTCTGGTATTCTTTGCCTTGAGCTGGTGGGTTCCTTGGGTTTCTGAGGCAGTAGGAGTCTTGGTGGCGTAGTGCCTAAGGCATTTGACTGCTAACCAAAGGGTTGGTGGTTCAAACCCACTAGCCAGTCCTTGGAAGGAAGACTGGGTGATCTACTTCCATAGAGATACTGCCTTGGAAACTCAAGGAGGGGTCACTATGAATCACAATCGACTCCACAGCAGTGAATAATCTCTGTGGAAGCAAATCGCCAGGTCTTACATCTATGGCACTGCAGGGTAGGTTCTAACAACCAACCTTTTGGTTAAGTAGTCTAGATCATACCATTTGAACTACCCAATATCCTAGCAATTATGTTTAATAAGTACTTATATAATAAGTCGTACTTATTATACACCATAACCAGAAGGCTGGCAGTTCAAACCCACCAGCCACTCCTTGGAAGGAAGATTGGGTAATCGACTTCCATAGTGACACCACCTGAGAAACCCAAGGAGTAGTCGCTGTAAGTCAGATCAGACTCTAGGGCAGTGAGTTTGGTTTTTGGTATTATACACCAGACACTAAGTGCTGTATATGTACAAGTGTACCACATTTTATTGTGCTTTGTTTCATTGTGCTTCGCAGATACTGCATTTTTTTTACAAACTGAAGGTTTGTGGCAACCCTGTGTCCAGCAAGCCTATTGGCACCATTTTTCCAACAGCTCATGCTCATTTCCTATCTCTGTGTCACATTTTGGTAATTCTCAAGATATTTCAAACTTTTTCATGATACTATTATACACTGCATAGTCTACAGTGTAATGGAAACATAACTTTTATATACAGTGTGTATATATTATATATTAGTCATGTGACTAATTTTATTGCAATATTTGCTTTATTGCAATGGTCTGTAACCACACTCGCAAAATCTCCAAGGTATGCCTATATTAACTCATTTAATCCCCACAACAACCCTAAGAGGGAAGTACACACTGAGATGTGCACACTGTGAGAACACTGTGAGACACTAGATTTCTCACACCTTCATAGTTTGTCCTAATGTACTGATAAGAATTCATTTACTTGAGAAAATATTAAATATTAAATTTCTTAAGATGATCTGAGAAATATTTGTAAAAATTCTATTTTCCAATTGCTGTTTTTCTTTTTTATGTACTAATCATGCAGTACCTAAGGCATTTGACTGCTAACCAGAAGGCTGGAGGGAAGAAGAGGCAATCTACCTCCATGAAGAGTTACCCCTTGGAAAAACAATAGGGGCTGCTATGAGTTGTAATCAACCTGATGGCAGTGAGGTTTTTTTTTATTACTTAACATTATGACAACATAGATTACAATTTCTTGATTTCATTTTAAAATATGAAATGCTGTATCTTCAAGCAGTAACACTATTTTCTCATAAATTTGAATCATTAAAGGATAAATGTCTTACTGTCACTAAATTTTAACCTTATAATGTCACATGGATCTTACGTTTTTCTCTTTCTATCATCATTCTTACACTCTCAAATCATTTATGAAGTACATAGTTGTATATAATGCCACTCTAGATACAGTTACAAAGATTCAGTTCCCCCAAGAACGTATCACTTCAGATTTTTATTTCAAAAGTTTTAATGAACAGCCATGGAATTTTTGTCCTTTTTTAGAATTAACATTTACCAATTAAAATGTGATGTTTCCAAGTTGGTTATGATACAGCATCTTCTAATCTGTCATCTGTGTCTGTAATAGAAGCTTTAGAAATTATCTCTGTGAACCAGTAGAAGCTATTTTGTATACCTCAATAGTCAGTAATTAGGATATGAATCATTGCTTCATTCACATGAATCACTACATTATAAATCTCTTGACACAGATTTGCAAGACTATACAAATTTAGCACTTCAAGTTTTACTTGAACAAATAGAATTAACTTTTCTTGATGGAGCAAGAGGTTTCCAAATTTGATGAGGCCATTATTTCAAATTATGTCATTTTATTAGTAAAATTTTAGATATAAAAAACCTAAGATCATTAATCTCATTATTTCACAGATGAATTTACCAAAGACAACAACATAGAGATAACATTCCTGTACCAAGATCAGGTAGCTAGTAAAACCAATTATTGGCAAAACCAATGTCAAAAATTTTATTTCCATTAATCTATTCTGTTTTTTATTAAACATATTAATATTTGAATTTTATACTATACTTATAAAAATACCCAGAGCTCTGGTGGCATAGTGCCTAAGGCATTTGACTGCTAACCAGAAGACTGGAGTTTCAAACCCACCAGCCACTCCTCAGAAGGAAGGTTGGGCAATCTACTTCCGTAGTGATACCGCCTTGGAAACCCAAGGAGGGGTGACTATGAGTTGGATCCAACTCAACAGCAGTGAGTTTGATTTTTTGGTTTTTGGTTAGAAAAATACTAATACCTTTATTCATGATGTATATATATACATTTTACCTTTGTAAAAACTAAGGTGTTCTCAATTCCATAAGAACTTTTCTTGTACACCAGTGTACCTCCAGCACCGAACAATACTTTGTAGCACATATATGAGCTCAAAAGTTATTATGTGAAGCAGTCAATTTATGGCACAACAGTTAGTCTCTATTCACCTGGAAAAAGAGGAAGGAGAGTTAAGAATAGGAAGAGAATATGGAATATGTGTCTAATTGTATCCATGAACAACTGCCCCCTTACCCACAAGATCAGAAGAACTGAATGGTGCCCAGCTATAATTACTGAACATTTTAATCAAAGATTCCATAGAAGAATCCTGATCAAAAGAATGAAAATGTAAAACAGAATTTCAAATTCTCATGGAATCCAGATTTCTGGAGCCAGGGAGGATGGATGGACCCCTGAAACTATTGCCCAGAGATAATCTTTAAACCTTAAACCAAAAATATCCCCAGAAGTCTCAAAACCAAACAATAGTTTAGCTTAACTGATAAAAAATGTCTACCTTGAGCATTATACTTTTTTAGGAACTATCTATGTGGGATAAAATTGACAACAGCAACTCAAAAGATTAGATAGGAACCTTAGAGGACAATGAGTTTATGTTAATGGAGGACGAACAACTCAGAAAAGGAGGGTAAGAATGTAATCAATATCACTAAATTGAATGTGTAGAAACTGTTGAAGTGGTGTATGCTTTGCTGTATATATTCTCAACAACAACAAAATAAATAAAATTTAAAGGGAAAAAAGTTGTTATGTGAATAGTGTCCTAATTGATCCCTATTGCTACTTTCTAATCCATTCTCCAATCTATCTTCAGAGTGAGGTTTTGCACATGTCACCAGCTCCTTCAAACACTTCAAACCATTTAGGCCCTGATTGGTCTTTCTTCTCCAGGTTCTCCTTACACCACGTTCACTCTCTTTTTTGTGAATTCTAACTACAACTGGCTTCCTTCTTAAGGGTCCTTATACCTGCCTTTCTCTCTGCCTAGCCTCTGGATCCTCATTCCTTTCACCTAGAGTAGATAGCTTCTACTCATGCTTTAGCACTGGCTCACTTCTAAAATAGCCTTTCCTGACAACCCAAACTATCAAAACTCCCATTACACAGCCCCTAGCACCAGGAATACCACTTTGTGGTAATCCAATAATTTACAATTATTGGATTAATGTATGTGTCCCCGATATCCAAGTCCCTTGAGGGTAGGGACAATATTTTTTATTCACCAATTTATTCACAGTTCCTGGTATATGGAAGGCACTCAATTAAATATTTATTGAAGTAACAGTGAATGCATGAATAAATAAATGAACTTATTATAATATTGTTGCTTCTAAAAATTTTAAGAAGATTTGATGCTTTTGCTCGGAAGGAATATTGGACAATCTACTTCCATAGAGAAACCACCTCAGAAACCCAAGGAGGGGTCACTATGAGTCGGAAACGACTCGACGGCAGTGGGTTTAATGCTTTTGAGTTGTGGTGTTGTCAAAGAATACTCACGGTACCATTGACTGCTAAAAGAACTAACAAATCTGTCCTGGAAGAAGTGCAGCCGGAATGCTCCATGAAAGTGAGAATGCCCAGACTTTATCTCACCTACTTTGGTCATGTTGTCAGAAGGGACCATTCTCTGGAGAAGGATATCATGCTTGGTAAAATGGAGGGTCAATGAAAAGGGGAAGGCCCTCAACAAAATGGATTGACACAGTGGCTGCAACAACAGGCTCAGGTATAGCAAGGATCGTGAGGCTGGCACAGGACTGGGCAGTGTTTTGTTCTGTTGTACGTAGGGTTGCTATGAGTGGGAGGTGACTCAACGGCACCTAACAACAACAACAAATTCTTTTATCTACTGCATTATATATGACAATTTTTCATGTTATTTTTTACTAGGTATAATGAATAGATTAAGTGGCATATTTCCAAAAATAGATTTATATCAAAGATGAAATAATTTACATCCTTAATTGACAATTGAGTAAATTTCCCAAGAACTGAATGATTTTTGTACCATGGGCAGCACTGCTATAGGTAGAAGAGATTTAAAGCTAATTGTACTAAACTGTCTCAGTTAAGACTTGCCAATGTTTATGAACATAATTACCCAAATCAAAACTCTGGTAGTGTAGTGCCTAAAGCATTTGACTGCTAACCAGAGGGCTGGTAGTTCAAACCCACCAGCCACTCCTCGGAAGGAAGATGGGGCAATCTACTTCCGTAGTGATACTGCCTTGGAAACTCAAGGAGGGGTCGCTATGAGTCGGGTCTGACTTGACAGCACATAACAACAACAACAACAACATGCTTTCAATCATTCTACACCTCTAAATTGCCTCTTCCAACATCATCAACTGACCTAAAAGCATCTGAGGTATGTCAGATAATATGTCTACCAGTTGAATTTTGACAGCAACTACATTTTTATAAAGTATGCTTGCTATGCAAATTTTAATATCTTGATTGTACTTAGCAATGTTGTTGTGCTGCTGTTATTGCTGTTTAAATGAATGGAAAAATGGAATTGATAATGCAGTTGAGATAAAAGTGAAACCCATTTGTGGTAGTTAATATTATGTGTCAACTTGATTAAGCCTGGTTTCGAGCGGCTGGGCAGCTGGTTGTAGTTATTCCCAATGATGAAGTTGGTAATCAACTCCATGGTAGAATCTACTGGAGCAGCTGAGTAGCTGCCTTAGGGATGTGGTCTACTTCCAGTATACAAGAAACATCTTTGAGGACCAGGGTTGCTGGTCTGATGGCCCCTATCTGCCCTTCAGGTCTGGAATTGAACCCATTCCTGTGGCTTCCAACCAAACAAAAGATAGGCATAGAAGCCGAACATTTACATTAGGTAGATACACTCCTTGGAAAGATCAATCATGGGAGAGTGGAAGGGGTGTGTATACACAGGGAGACAGCTCGGGGCAGGAGGGCATAAGAGGGAAGGACACAGGGAAGAGGTGGCTATGGGGAGGAAGTGGGAGGAAAGCTGTTGCATTGTGGGAGACTACAGTCAATGTCATGAGATAAAGTGTATGTGAACTGCTGTATGGAAGATGAATTTGCTCTGTAAACTTTCACCCAAATCACAATAAAATTAAAAAAAAAAAAAAAAGAAGAAGCAGCTTTGAAAAAAGTCTCTAGCGTTTGGCATACTTGAATCCTGCATGTAGCTGAGTCCTGCCATGTTGTCTGCTGATCTTGGGACTATTAATGGACTTGAATTTGTGACTTGCCATGTGGTTTGATAATTTTGGCACTGTACCATCATAATTGTTGACCTTGGGTTAGTCAACCTCAGCAGTCAGCTGCTGCCTGAGTGAAGAGACACCTCCAGCTCCAGTGGGCTAAGAGTAAGAGACAGAGCTAAAGCCCAAGATTGAGGGGATTTCACCCAGCCCCTAGAGCTGGCACCTTGAACTTGGACTTCTAGCCTCCTAAATTGAAAGAGAACAAACTCCTGTTTGATAAAGCCACCCATTTGTGGTATTTTCTGTTAGAGCAGCACAAAGTAACAAAAACAGAAATAACAAAAACACTATCATACAATAGTGAGTGTTTGATCTAGACTGAATCGTTACTTGACATAAGTAGTTTAACTGTAAGTTTAAAAATGAAGGGAAAGTGTTGTGTGCTATTGAATCAATTCTGACTCATAGCCACCTTACAGGACAGAGTAGAACTGCCCCACAGGGTTTCCTAGGGTAAAATCTTTATGTAAGTAGATCGTCAGATCTTTTTTCCCAGTGGAGTGCTGGTGGGTTCTAATTGATAACCTTTCAGTTAGCAGTCAAGCACTTAATCATTGTACCACCAGGTCTGCTTGAAGGGAAAATCACATGTGAGAAATAATAGAAATACATTGTGGGATATTTGTATGTGTTGCAAAGGATGTGTAAATGTATAATGCAACTGTGTAAATGGAAAAAATAAACTAAAGAAATCCACAAAAAAGTTCTGAGTGGTTGTATCTGGAAAGAAGCTTTGGGGATATTATGTCCCCCACTCTTTTCCAATTCTGATACTTGTCCAATTTTCTGTCATGAGCACTTTATTGGCAAATTATCATTTTACTGTCTGTTGAACATCCTACCATTCCTTACTAATAAAAGTCTTATTTCTCTTTTGAGGAACCTTCATTGAATATGGTGAGAGGTAATGCCTATCTCTCATCATAGGTCTGAGTGGGGCTAAATCCTCCCCTCATAACTGGTGCTTAGGCAATCTGATGCTGTCTCACAGGACTTTGAATTTTTAGTATGTACCCTAGGGGTATGGAAAGAGTTAAAGGCCATAAATGTTGCAATAGCAGTAAGAGTGTACAGGCCAGATTCTTTGGGTCAGATAATCTTTGCTGCATTCCCACTGCTAAGGCCTCTGAAGTACTTGAGATCCCGCCCAATTTCTAAGGCTGATCCTCATACCGATTCTGTAAGCTCACAAAATGAAATAATTCTTTTTCCTTCAATATGGTTAGAATTGGTTCCTATTGCTCGCAACAAACATATACAAGACCTTTTCCTTTTACAAATCTCTTACTGTCTCTTACCTTCAAAATGTATCAGAATCTGACCACCTCGTATCCTCTTTACCCTTGTCTAGTCTATCATTGTCTCTTATGTGAATTATTACAACAGTCTCCTAACTCGTCTCCCCAATTTTTCTCTTAAACCTTTACAGTCTATGCTCAATAAAGCAGCCAGAGTGTTCCTATTAAAATATAGATCGGTCATGTCACACAACTCAAAAACATTTAATGGCTTCCCATTTCTTCCAGAATAAAGGCACTTTTTTCACAATAGCTTTTATGGCCCCACCTGATCCTCACATCCGTGTTTACCTCCAGTCATGCTGGCCCCTTTGCTGATCCACAAGCAAACCAGGGATGCTCCGAACTGAGGCATGTTCCCTCTGCCTCTAATGCTCTTCCCTCATGTATGTATCACTTGTTCCTTCTTCAAGCTTTTGCTCAAATGCACTTTCTCAATCAGCCTATCATGGCTACCTGACCCAAAACTGCAGCCCTTCTTCAAGCACTCCTGATCTACTTTGCCTTGCTCTTTTTATTTCATCACTTTCAAACAAATTGCACATTTGTTCACTTATTAACTTTACTACGCATTGCCTGTCTCCCCACCCTAGAATGTGAGCTCCATAGAGACAGGGAGTTGTCTCTTGTTTGCTGATATATTTTTAGTGACTGGGACAGTACAGCACACTAAGTGTTCAAAACATTTCTGAAAGACAGAAGATAGGAAGGAATGGAAGAAGGAACAAACAAAGGAATGAAGGATTAAAATTTTTCTAAATACCACCTACATATTATAATGAAAATTTAGCCTATAGTTTATCAATTGTTGTCAAGCTTTTTGAATATTTTTTTTTTAATTGTTTTTTGGGTGAAGGTTTACAGAGCAAATTCACTTTCCATACAGCGGTTCACATATATTTTGTCTCATGACATTGACCACAGTTTACAATGCAAACAGCTCGCCTCCCACTTCCTCCCCATAGTTACTTCTTCCCTGTGTCCATCCCTCCATGCACTACTGCCACCTGAGCTATCTCCCTGTGCCTAAGCAGCCCTTCTTTCTCAGTGATTGTTCTCTCCAAGGAGTGTATCTACTTGAGGTAAATGTTCAGCTCATATGCCTGTATTTTATTTGGCTGGAAACCACAGGTGTGGGTTTAATTCCAGATCTGAAGGGCCATAGTCTCAGTGGTTCCACCAGGCTCTATCAGACCATCAAACCTGGCCCCCCCCCCCGCCTTTTTTGCCTCCCAATGATTTTGAGTTTTGTTCCACATTGTTCTCCCTGTCTATCAAAGATCTCCTACATAGATCCCCTTCCAAGTGGATGACAGTGATAGCCGGGTACCATCTAGTTCTTCTGGTCTCATAGTTGTATAGGCTGCAGATCAGATGGTGTACCAGTCACTAGGACTAATTGTTTCCGTGAAATTTGGTTTTCTTCATTCTTCTTTGCTCTGGACGAGGAGAGACCCATCGTTGCAGCTTGCTAGCTTTTAAGATCCCAGTCGCTACTCACCAAAGTAGGAAGTGGAACAAAGGTTTGTATAGTATGTTATGCCAATTGAGCTTGATGTCCCCTGCGACTATGGTCCCAAGCCCACAGGTTCAACTACTCAGTCCTCTGGGTAGCTGGCTGTGACCAAGCAGTGACCACAACCTTGCCCCTTGTGAGCTCTACTATACATCTGGGAATTCTCATCATTCACATAAACTTGTAGGACCATTGTCTGCCAACCCTATATATGTACTTGGAGGCACTCCCCATTTCATAGACATACCTAATCGTTCAGCCTGTCCACCCATCTGTCCACCCATATACCCATGTTTGCCTTCACTGGCAATGCAGTACTGTATGTACAAAAGGGTTCATATTTGCTGTCTGTACCTGCCATGTACTTCTCTATGTCTTTCTCATCCTCAATGCTGCCATATTGGTCACTCACATTTGGTACATTGTGTTTCTCTTCACCCAAATCAATACTTTATCTATCTAACAGTGTTCCCTCCCCTCCCCTCCCACCCCTGGTAACCAACAAAGAAAATGTCCTTCTATAGATAAACCTTACCTTAATTTTTACAGTAATGGACAAATACAATAGTTGTCCTTTTGTGATTGTCTTATTTCACTCAGCATAATGTCCTCCAAGTTCATCCACGATATGCGGATATTTTGCAGATTCTACATTATTCTTTAGTGTTGCATAGTATTCCATTGTGT
>NW_006921789.1:5421620-5451471 GCF_000298275.1 Orycteropus afer afer
AAAAAGAAAACGAAAAAGAGAAAGAGAAAAAAAAGATCGGTGGAGGACAGGGCAGGGCACCCAGGCTCCATCTGAGCACCCAGACTGTGATGGAGTTCCTGTGGGCCCAGAAGGTGGGTGGGAGTGGGGGATGGCCGCACCTCCGTTCACCAAGCGGGTGTGGGGTATAAGAGTAACAAGAGAAATGTCGCACCTTTTCAGTCTTGCAGGCTGGAGTGTCCTTGGCTTTGCTGGTAAGCTGAACGTCTTCTTAAGCCCCTGGAATCTCGGAGAGTGCTCTCTCTTTAAACATCCGAAATAGTCAAGCCGCTTGTAATATTCAAAATGGTGGTGCCCTCTGGACCAGCACAAGTCCACAGCTCAGCCCGCTTTTCTCTTCACCTTCTCCGTTTATTCCTCAGCCACCAGAACAGTCCCCGTGCCGTCTTTGGCTAGCAGTGCTGATTTTTTAGGTTAATTCTTAGGTCCTACCAATCTCCAAGCTGCCTGTGCCATCATGATCGTTCAGGGTCGTTGCCACTCTGCAGCTCCGTCTGTCTCCTTTTTTGGTATTTTCATGCAAATTCTTCTGCTAGTTGGGGTTTAGTCCATTTCTATATGCTTCCCTTCAAGGCTCAGGGGTCCAGGATTATCTTCTGTGTCTGTGTTAATTGGTTTCCCTTTTCTTTGTTGAAGAGGGTCTCTGCAGTCTTTCTGCCTAGTCTGCCATCTTACCGGAACTCTCTTGAATATTTCTTTAGCTGAAATAAAACAGACAATAGCCAAGCTACATTGAAATAGGGGAAGAAATGTCTTCATTTACCTTCATAGAGACCCTTTAGAAACTTCAGTTCTTGCAGAACACAGAATTTGAAAACCATTGACTTAGCCCAACCCTTCATTTACAGTGCAAAAAGCTGAGTCTTACTCTTAATTGAGGGTCACTGTACCATCTCAGCACCATCTTGTTAAAAATAAAAAAATATTTTGAATCTGAATAAGAAATACAGGCAATAAAACATTTTAAGTAACACCGCAAGCCTAGACTTGTAGGAAATTCTACAAGACAGCCTAATTACTTCAACAAATAAATTGTAAGTGGGAAACTGAGCAATAAGGGTAATCAATAAATTAGACTTAAGAGACATACAGCTAGTCACAATGTAGAGATTTTACCTGGATCATGAACAAATAGCAACTACACAGTTTAGAATGGTATAAAACATAAATTCATGACATTTCTGAACAATGAACAAAAGCAAGCAGATTCTTCAGGGGAGTAAAAACTTGGAGGAAGGAACTGATATGGTGTAAGTTTCACATTTTAATGGCTTTTATTATAAAGTCAATCTGTAGCTGATGTCTTGCCAAAGCTAAAACTTCAAGAGAAAACTCACCATCTTTCTGGCTTGAAGAATCAGAGGAAACTTTGGGGCAAACACAGCCATTAGAGAGTGAGGGGGGAGTCCTTCCAAAACCAGGAGAGCCTAAAATTCTGTTTATAAACTGACAACATTCTTTAGCTGACTCCTGAACCATGCAAATACAGGGCAGGTTTGAAGCATCCTAGCTAAGAAAAATAGAACAGAACTGAGAGTTGAGCTGCCATTCAAGAGAGAATTTGCAGTCTCAATCTAAAAAAAGTTAATTACCCAATAATACAAAAATAGAAAAACTTTTTTTGACAAAAGAGAATCCAGAATCTGCACAACATAACCATCAAGTGTCCAAGCTATAATCCAGATTTACATGCTATACAAAAAAAATAAGAGTATGACCCATTCACAAGAGAAAATACAATCAACAGAGGCTAATTCAGAGAAGACCTAGATGTTGGCATTAGCACAAAATGACTTCAAAGCAGCTATTATGACTATGCTTAGAAAGGTAAAGAAAATTTATAGAAATGTCAGTCTGATCAATGAAAACAAACCGACTGGTCCTTTCCACTACAATTTGAGAAACTTTTAAATGACAAGAGAAGGTGTTCACAATTTATTGTTATAAAAGCAGGCGATAAAATGTTATATACTATGTGTCCATTTTTGTAAATATGTGCATTTATCTATAATAAAAACAAATATATCAATCAAAAAAAAGAGTAAATGAGATAAAAACCTAAACTAAACACACTGCCATCAAGTCGATTCCGACTCACAGTGACCCTCTGTTGAGTTTCCAAGGCAATACATCTTTACAGAGGTAGATTACCTAATCTTCCTTCTGCAGAGTAGCTGGTGGGTTTGAACCATCAACCTTCTGGTTAGCAGTCAAAGTGCCTTATGCACTGCACCACCAGGGTTCCTTAGATGAGATAATATAGATAAAATAATTAGAACATTGCCTAATGCATATAAACAATACATGTTCACTCTCGATAATGATAATGCAAGGGCCTCTCTGCAGTTGCAGTCCAATTCTTGCTATTCTATAACCATCAAGGATCTTGGTTCTATTCTGAAGTTGCTGCTACTGCCACCATTGTCCTTACTAGACCTCCTCTACTGGTGCAGACCTCTCCTCAGAGGTCTACTGTGGTTATGCACACTCCAAACACATTCATCATTTGCTATGGATTCTTCCTGTGGCAGCCAAGTTTCACAGCTCTTCCAGGAGCCACAAGGTGGATTTGCTCCTTCTGGATCAATTTCAGGAGGAGCTCTGGTGGCATAGTGCTTAAGGCACTTGACTGCTAACCAAAAGGCTGGTGGTTCAAACCCACCAGCCACTCCTCAGAAGGAAGGTTGGGCAATCTACTTCTGTAGTGATACTGACTTAGAAACCCAAGGAGGGGTTGCTATGAGTCAGATCCAACTCCATGGCAGTGAGTTTGGTTTGATTTTTTTTTTTTTTGGATCAATATCAACAGGATTTAACAAGATATTAAGCCTACCAAGAAACCTAATACTAGCTTAGCCGTTTAAATTACAAAATGGGTAGTGTTGCTTATGAAAGTCAGCTTATATATAGATTTATTTAGATAGTTATGGCTAAAAAAATACAAATGATCACCTCATGATATTTAAGGAATAAAGCTTTGGATACAACCCAATTTGCAAACCAGATCTGCCATTGCCTAACTGTGTGACTTTGGGCAAGTTACTTAACCTCTCGTACTTCCTCTCTTAACCTGGGATGAGGTTACTTACCACTCTTAGTAGTGCCTGGCAAAGCATGAAGAGCTCTGGTGGCACAGTAGGTAAGATATTCAGTTGTTAACCATAAGGCCAGCAGTTTGAATCCACCAGCAGCTCTACTAGAGAAAGAAGAGGTAGTATGCTTCCATAAAGATTTACAGCTTTGAAGGCCCTATGAGGCAGTTCTAAAGTATCCTACAGGATCTCTATGAGTTGGAATAGACTTACTCGCAGTAGGTTTGGTTAGTTTTGGCAAAGCATGTGCCCAATAAATAATAGTTGTTGTTTTCATTAGCACAAATGCACCATCCTCAGATGAAGAAATTGAAACTCAAGAGGCTTCAGGTCACGTGTTTGTTCATAAACTTAGACTAGATGCCAATACGTTTTGCAGTATCCCCTTGCCACTTTTCAAAATGCTACTCAGCAGTTCTTTAAGTCCCCAGAGATATTTCAGCATTGTGTTTATTTTGTCTTCTTGGAAAACATAGGCAGAAAAATATATATCAAATTCAGTGTGTGTGTGTGTGTGTGTGTGGCATGTGTAGCACTTCTTATTTTATGTCAGGTCTATGCATTCATTAACTTATTTCAGGATGTACAAAGATGTGTACAGATAGAAACTTAGATGGATGAAAGGGAGGGAGGGAGAACAAATGTAACTAAATTATAATTCTTCTGTACCTGATGGATAAACTACCACTGGTTAGCTTCTGCTTTCAGGAATTTACACATCATTAATAAACTGGCTTTGAAAAAACATGTTAAAAATAATGGTAATTGTGACTTTAAGCTGCAAATGTTTGTGTCAGTCTGGGCTCTCAGTTACAAACAACAGACTTAATTTACTTGGGCTAGTTTTAACACAAAAAGGCCATTCATTCCAAGCATTAGCTGCTTGTAACTCTAAACAAAGTCTCTGTGAGACTGCCCACAGTGCTCCTTGGGAGAAGGCCTAGGGGACACTGAGCATAGACATGGCCACCTGGACCTTAGCTTCTGATGCCACTGAGAGGTCCATGTCTATCAGATTCCACACCTAAATGGACCTCACACAATGCCCTCTTCATGTCAAGGGCTGTCATGAGTGCTGCTAATTACAGAATCCAGGGCACATGCTGGATGCCCAAGATATGAAGGACTCCAGGAAGGTGAGAGTTATAGCTTCTAGCTTGCAGAGCTGGGATTCACAATGATGTGGGGAAACTACCAACAATTAGAAAGAGGGTTCAAAAAATGCTGGGAAGCCACAGATGTACCAAACCCCCAATATGATGCTATGTAAGATTCCTGTTATTTTCATTTTTTTAATTTTTAATGTGATTTGGGTGAAAGTTTACAAAGCAAATTCATTTTCCATACAGCAGTTCATGCAGATTTTGTTTCATGACATTGACTGCAATTCCCCACAATATAACAGCACTCTTCCCACTGTCCTCCTTTCCTATGAAGTCTTGCCTCCTGAGCTAACTCCCTGTGCAAATACTGCCCTTCTATTCTCCCATGATTGCTATTTCTAAGGAGTGTATCTATTTGATGTAAATGTTCATCCTATGCCTATCTGTTGTTTGTCTAGAAGCTAGGGGAGTGATTTCAATTTCAGACCTGAAGGGTAACTAGGGGCCATAGACTTGGGGGTCTCACCAGGCTCTATCAGATCAGTAAGACTGGTCTTTTTTAAGATATTGAGTTTTGTTCCACATTGTTCTCCCACTCTATCCAGGATCTCCTGCACTGATCCCTTTCCAAGTGGTTGACAGTGGCAGCTGGGCACCATGTGGTTCTTCAGGTTTCATGGTCATATTAGGCTGAGGATCGCATGGTCCACTAGTCCCTTGGACTAATTGTTTCTATACATCTTTGTTTTTCTTCATTTTTCTTTGCTTTGGATGAGGAGAAACCCATCATTGCATCTAGATGGCCTCTTGCAAGCTTTTAAGATCTCAGTCGCTACTCACCAAAGTAGAATGTAGAACCATGTTTTTGTGTAGTATATTATGTCATTTGAGCTTTATGTTCCCTGTGACCACGATCCAGAGCCTACAGGTCCAACTACTCGCTCCCTCAGGTGATTGGCTATGGTTAAGAAATTATCATAACTTTGCCCCTTGTTAGCTCTATTATATATATGGACATGTGTGTTAGACTGGGTTCTCTAGAGAAACAAAACCTGTAAAGTTTAGAGAGAGAGAGAGAAATTTATCTTAGGAAAATGGCTCACACACTTATAGAAGCTGGCAAATCCAAAGTTCTTGGACCAAACATCAAGCTGGAGGCTTTTCCTGACTCTTGCTACTGCAGGGGCTAAGGAGCTGAAGGTTGGCAGGCAGTGTACTGGCTGTTGACTCCAACGAATGATGAATCCAAGATCTCCAGGCTGAACAGTGGATTGTTCGCTCATGGACAGTGGTAGGCAGCACACCAGAATCCCGATCCACAAAAGAATGTCTCTTTTCCCAGGATGTCCATAGATATACTGGAAGTAGGCCACACCCCTAGGGAAACTCCCTTTCAACAGATTGGCTGCTCAAAACATAAGCATCTGATCCCATCATGGGAATAACCACATCACAACAGCTTAAACTACACAGAATTGTGGTCCAGCCAAGTTGACACACAGCTCCAACTATCACAACATGAAAGATTCTTTTAAAATAATTATTATTTCATATGTCTAAAACATATTTACCTTTTGTAAGAGGATTCACCTTTTATACAATATGGTATAAATGAGTATTTCTGGGGATTTAAGCAGGAATTTAAAAATCTCCTTTATATTCTCTTTTTCTCCATCATTCCCTGTTTATTTCCTACTTTTCTTCCTATTGTTCCTCTTTTTCCCCTCTTATACTTTCTTCTGAATTAAAAATTTCTCCAAATACATTTATCAATAATCTAATTTAAATAAATGACCAGACAGACAAATGCATGCACTCCCCCATCCTTCCTACCATCTAACACTAATCTGCACCTGTACCCATTGTTTTGGGGGATCAGGTGTTTTCCACCTATCCAAGGTGATCTCCCTACACCCCATTCCCACCCATGTACAACTACATCCCCACTCCCCACATCTCAAGAATGTATTCTAAGAATTACCTTTGCTTCCCTCATTATTGCTTTGTTTTTTTCTTTCAATATATGACATGTTTTTCTCCCAAATGAAAAATAAAATTCTCCTTCTAGCCCACAGTCAAGCTTCAGTTCAGTTCTGTTCAACAAGTATGTACTGTTTTATCGTCCATTTTACCTTTACTATCGCAAAATCCCTTCTCCTTATTCACCTCTCTTCCTTTTGTAGTCTCAACCACACTACTGAAACTGTCTTAGCTAATGCTACCATAACAGAAATAACACAAGTCTGTGGTTTTACATAACAGAAATGTTTTTCTCAGTCTGGAGACTAAAAGTCAAAATCAGCATGTTGGCCATTTTCTTCTGTAAGACTCTCTCCTAGTTTTTGGCATCTGCCAGCAATCTTTGGCTTTCCTTGGCATCTGTCTTCCCCCTGTGTGTCTCTGTGTCTATTGTACCCTTTTTATAAATCAGAAGTGATTCAGTTTAGGACCCAACCTATTCTGGTATGATCTCATTAACAGAACAAACCAACAAAAATCAAATTCACTGCCATCAAGTCAACTCATAGCGACCTGCATAGGGTTACCATGGCTGCAAATATTTACAGAAGTAGATTGACACATCTTCCTTCCTCAGAGCAGGTGGTGAGTTTGAATTGCTGACTTTCTGGTTAGCAGCCAAATATCTTACCCACTGCACCACGAGAACTCCATAACAAAGTATAGGGATTAGGATTTCAGCACATATTTTCACAGGACACAATGTAATCTACTACACTAGTAAGTGATTTGACCTTTAGTCTCCATGATGCCCTTTATCAGGCACCTTCTCAAATCCCTCCTGTCCCCTTACTTCACTCATTATGTTTTCCCTCAAATCTCTTTGGTGCACCCCAAGATTTTACACAGCTTCCTGTTCTTCTGACTATTATTTAAATATTGTTAGTTGTATGATTAACCCTCTCTCTATTTTCTTAGCTTTTCATACTGTTAATATTTTAAAGCTTCAGCTCTAGATCTACAACTAAGAACTCGCTCTTAACATCAAGACCCATACATTGAACAGCCTATAAGGAATTTCTCATTGGAAACCTCAGCAAGCTCCAAACTGAACTCAGTCCCATCTTTAACAAGCCTCCTTCTTCTCCTGTATTTACTAAGTGAGTGGTTCCAGCTATCCAGTTGCTTATGACTCTAGAAACGCTGGAGTCATCTTCTCCTTCTCCCTTTCCTCAAATCATGATAGTCCAGAAATTGCCAAGTTCTAGGGATTTTGCTCTATAACTTCTAATACTTTCTACCACTTATGCTGCTGTCTTGTTTAGAGTCTCACCTATTCTTGCCTAGATCATCACACCACTTCAATTCTGTCTTTCACCTGCTCTTGCCAAAACAGCAATCATACACGCTCAAAGAAATCTCTTTAAAAAAGCTAATTTGTTTGTTACCCACTTCTCATTAGCTCACATCAATGTCTCCATTAGCCCTCAGAATAAGGCTGAAGCAACAGATTGTTAAGCAAGATTTTTCATGATCTATTTATTGCCCTCTTCCCTTGTAAACGGTCAAGGCCTGCCTGAGTGGGGCCTTGGTGGAGCTCTGGTGGTGCAATACCTAAGGTGTTTGACTGCTAATCAGAAGGTTGGTGGTTCAAACCCACCAGCCACTCCATAGAGATTTACCACTTTGGCAACCCAATGGGCTTCTCTAGGAGTAGGAATCGACTCTATGGCAGTGGGTTTGGTTTCCAACCCCCCCCCCCCCGCCAAGTGGCAGGCCTGCCCTGAGTTGGGCACTGGAGCCCTAAGGCCCAATTAAAGCAATGTATTCTACACTAACTACCACCCATCTGTCAATTTATCAACTATAGTAGCTTCCATGTTTCTAGTGATGCTGAAGCTATACAGCTGATATTTCAAACACTAGCAAGGTCACTGTAGTGGGTAGATTTCAGCTGAGATTCTAAATGAAGACAGACTAGGAAGTAAGGCCTGGCAATCAACTTCTAAAATTTAGTCAATAAAAACCTATGGATCACAAGAGAATTTTTGACCAATATAGTACTAGACCACCACTCATCAGTTTGCCATTCTGTGGTGGCTTCTGTGTTGATGATGCTGGAAGCTATGCCACTTTGTTGTTGTTGTTGTTATGTGCCCTTAAGTCGGACTTGACTCATAGCGACCCCTCCTTGGGTTTCCAACGCAGTATCACTACGGAAGTGGATTGCTCGTCTATTTCAAATACCAGCAGGGTCATCATGGTGGACAATTTTCAAACTAGGAAGAAAGACCTGGGGATCTTCTTCTAATAAAAATTGGGGAGTGAAAACCTTATAAGTAACAGCAAAACTTTGTCTGATATAGTGGCAGAAGATGAGCCCCTCAGATTGGAAGGCACTCAAAATATGACTGGGAAAGAGCTGCCTTCTCAAAGTAGAGTCAACCTTTATGATGTGGATGGAGTAAAGCTTTTGGGACCTTCAATTACTAAGATGACATGACTCATAATAAAATGAAACAGCTGCAAACATCCATTAATAACTGGAATGTGGAATGTATAAAGTACGAATCTAGGAAATATGAAAGTTGTCAAAAATGAAATGGAATGCTTGAAGATCAGTATTCTAGGAATTAATGAGCTTAAATGGACTGCTGTTGGCCATTTTGAATTCACAATCATATGGTCTACTATACCGGGAATGACAAATTAAAGAACAAATTTGCATTTATCATCAAAAATAACATTTCAAGATCTCTCCTGAAATACAAAGCTGTCAGTAATAGGATAATATCCAAACACCCATAAGGAAGAACAGTTAATATGACTATTATTCAAATTTACAAGCCAACTACTAATGCTAAAGATGAAGAAATTGAAGATTTTTACCAACTTGTGCAAGTCTGAAATTGATCAAATATAAAATCAAGATGCATTGATACTTACCAGTGATTGAAATGCAAAAGTTGGAAACAAAGAAGAACCTATTTCTCACTTACCAATTAACATATTATCTGTTATTTCACATTTACAATCAAAGTAAAAAAATCTACTACCCAACTATTTCATGCATTAATAATGTACGTTTGGCAGTAGCAAATGCCAAGGTGCAATGCCAGAGTAATACTGGCAGAGATGGTTAAAGTTATGTGTCAGCTTGACTGGGCCATGATTCTCAATGGTTTGGCAGTTAGGTAATGATGTAATTTGGCAGTTAGGTAATGATGTAGTCAGCCACCATTTTGTGGTCTGATGTGGTCATCCTCCATTTTTGCATAATGCCAATTTTTGCGTAATGACAGTCTTTGGACTCAACTATGTTCATAACTGAGGAGTGGGTATACTTGAGAAAATAATGGCCATCGTGATAAAAATGATGCCATAGATAGCATGATAGAATTTTGCAAGACCAAGGATTTGTTTGTTGCAAATATCTTTTCTCAACAACATAAACAATGGGTATACATTCCTCCTCACAAGATGGAACATGTAGGAATCAAATCGACTGCATCTGCGGAAAGACATGGTGGAGAAATTCAATATCATCAGTCAAAACAAGGCCAGGAACTGACTGGGGAAAAGACCACCATTCACTCATATGCAAGTTCAAGATGAAGCTAAAGAAAATTTAAACAGGTCCACTGGAGCCAAAATATGGCCTTGATTATACCCCACCTGAATTTAGAGACCATCTGAAGAATAGATGTGAAGCACTGAACACCATTGACTGAAGACCAGAAGACTTGTGGGATGACATTAAGAACATGTACAGGAAGAAAGCAAAAGGTCATTAAAAAGACAGGAAAGGAAGAAAAGACTAAAATGGATGTCAGAAGAGATGCTGAAACTTGCTCTTAAACAGAGAATAGGCGAAGCAAATTGAAGAAATGATGAAGTAAAGAGCTGAACAGAAGATTTCAAAGAGCAACTCAAGAAGACAAAGCTAAGTATTATAATAGAATGTGCAAAGATAGAGTTGGAAAGCCAAAAGGGAGGAACACACTTGGCATTTCTCAAAATGAGAGAACTGAAAACAAAATTCAAGCCTCAAGTTGCAATATTGAAAGATTCTATGGGCAATATATTGAATGATGCTGGAAGTGTCAATAGAAAATGATCACATGAGTCACTGTACCAAAAAGAATTGGTTGAAATTCAACCATTTCAGAAGGCAGCATATGATTGAGAACTGATGGTGCTAAAGGAAGACATCCAAGATGACCTGAAGGCATTGGTGAAAAACAAGGCTCCAGGAATTGATAGAAAACTAATTAATATTTTTTTCAACTAATTAATGCAACACTGGAAGCACTCAATCATCTATGCCAATAAATCTGGAAGACAGCTACATAGCCAACTGATTGGAAGAGATCCATATTTGTGCCCATTCCAAAAAAGGTCCAACAGAATTCAGAACTTATCAAACAATAGCATTCATATCTCAAACAAGTAAAATTTTGCTGAAGATTATTCAAAAATAGTTGTAGCAATACATCAACAGAGAACTGCCAGAAATTCAAGCTGGAATTAGAAGAGGATGTGGAATGATGATATCATTGCTGATCTTAGCAGAAAGTAGCGAGTAACAGAAACATATTGTTTGTATTTTATTAACTGTGCAGAGGCATTCAACTATGAATCATAACAAATTATTGATAACATTGCAAAGAACGGGAATTCCAGAACAGTTAATTGTGCTCATATGCAACCTGTACATAGACCACGATGTAGCCATTCAAATAGAACAAGGGTATATATACTGTGAGGCCTGAGTCCTAATAGCCTCCAGGGAAATCTTTAACCAGAAGCCTTTTGGTGTCGGGAATTCTAACAAGTCTTTTAATGTTGGGGATTCTAAACACTCACCATGCCTCAGGGCTTTTATCTACTCTTCGGACTCAGCAAGTATCAGAGATTTCCTCCAGATTCAGCACGTATCAGAGATTTACCTGGCTCCTGGTCTCCCACGTATCAGGGCTCTGCATCCCCCCTAGATAATAATTCCCTAAGTGGACTTTGTAGCCGGGGGATTCCAACACATCCCCCAACATCTCAGATCCCTGCCCTATACCCCTTAGCAACAACCAATCATCTGTACCCCTTTGCCCTGGTGCTACTCCACCCTGTATTTTCCTATAAAAATGTGATAGTAACGGAGCACAAGGTCTTTTTCTCAAGCCACCGTGTTGGTGAGAGCAGGGACCCTAGCTCGAGCTAGCTAATAAACTCTCCTTCTTGCACTTGCATTGTCGTGTGTTGGCAAATTCCTCACGCCGAACAACTCCTTCATTACCTGGGCCCAACAATACTTCATGGTTCAAAATCAGGAAAAGTATATGTCAGGGTCGTATTCTTTCACCATACTTACTCAGTTTGTACATTGAGCAAATAATCTGAAAAATGACCTATATGAAGAAAAATGTAACACCAGAATTGGAGGAAGACTTGTTAACAACCTCAATATGCAGATGACACAACCTTGCTTATTAAAAGTAAAGAGGACTTGAAACACTGATGAAGACCAAAGACTACAGCCGTCAGTATGTATTGCCCCTCAACATAAAGAAAACAAAAATCCTCACATCTGGACCAATAAGCAACATCATGATAAATGGAGAAAAGATTGAAATTGTCAGGGATTTCATTTTAGTTGGATCCACAATCAAAGCCCATGGAAAAAGCATTCAACCAAGGCATTGCAGTGGGCAGATTTGCTGCAAAAGACCTCTTTAAAGTGTTAAAAACAAATATGTCACTTTGAGGACTAAGGTGCATCTGACCCAAGCCATGGTATTTTTTGATAGCCTCATATACATGTGAAAGCTAGACGATGAAAACCAAAGAAACCAAAGAAAAATTGATGCATTTGAATTATGATGTTAGTAAAGAATATTAAATATACCATGGACTGCCAGAAGAACGAACCAATCTAATGCTCCTTAGAAGTGAGAATGGTGACACTTTATCTCACTTTGGACATGTTAACAGGACTACGAGTCCCTGGAAAAGGATATCATGTTTGGTGAAACAGAGGGTCAGTGTAAAACAGGAAGCCTCTCATCAAGATGGATTGACATAGTGGCTAGAACAATAGGCTCAAACATAGCAATGATGTGAGAATAGATAGCACAGGATTGGGCAGTATTTCGTTCTGTTGTACATGGGGTCTCTATGAGTCAGAACCCATTCCACAGCACCTAACGGCAAGAACAACATAGTGTGGGAAGATGAGCCTCTTAGGTTGGTAGACATTCAAAATGAACAATGGCTGCAACAATGCACTTTAGCATGCCAAGGATCATGAATGTGGTATAGGACCAGCTAACATTTCATTCTCTTGTACCACAAGTCAGAGTCAACGTAATGGGACCTAACAACAACATTCTAGAAGGTGTATGTACATACTTGGGACCCAATGATAGCTCTGCAGCACCCCAGGTTACCTTTCTCAAATTAATGAAAGATTTCATTTAGAAATTATTGTTCAGTATCTGAGAGATCATGCAAGACTAAAAAGTTGGATTAACAAGATTAAATTGAATCAACAGGGAATTTGTTTAGTCTTAAGAGAGAGTTGAGTTTTTCTGTTAGATTGATTACACCAAAAAGCAAGTTGTCAACTCTCTAGAGTTGTTGAAAAACATAATCTTATTTTGAGTAATTGGATATTAATCTACCAGGAGAGATGCAGTTGTAGGAAATAATTTTTCTTTTAACTTTTTATTTCATTAGGGTGAAGATTTACAGAGCAAATCAGTTTTCCATTCAATAATTCATACACATTTTGTTTCATGCCATTGATTGCAACGCCCACAAGGTGATAGCACTCATCCCACTTCCTGTGTTCCCCACTTCCATTCCTCTTTCTTATCTATCCCTTCCTGCCTTCTGAACTTTGTCCATGAGCAAATGCTGCCCTTTTGATCTTGAATGGTTGATTGTTCTAAGGAGCACATATCTACCTAGTATTATTGTTTACCTTAGACCTGTCTATCATTTGGCTGAAGGTTGAACCATGGGGTTGAGTTCAGTTTCAGGTTTGAAGGGTGACAAAGAGCCATAGTTTGGGGGGTTCTACCAGTCTTTATCTGACAAGTAAGCCTTTTTTTTTTTTTTTTTAGTGATTTTGAGTTTTGTTCCCAATTTTTCTTCCACTCTATCCAGAACCTTCTAATGTGATCCTTTCACAGAGCATTATCTAGTTCTTCTGGTTGCAGGGACATGAAAACTGAGGTTTGTATGATCTATTAGTCCTTTGGACTCATTGTTTCCATGCATCTTTGATTTTCTTCACTCTCATTTGCTCTAGACAGGGAGAGACCAATAGATGCTCTTTATATGGCTGCTCACAAGCTTTTAAGACCCCAGTCACCAAAGTAAAATGTAGAACATTTTCTTTTTGGACTATGTTGTGCCAATTGACCTTGATGTCCCATGAAACTATGGTCCTGAGCCCCCAGAAGGAAATAATTGTTATAAAAACCTGATAGCACTATAATTTTTATAGAGGCAAATTTTGTCTTTTCCCACATCTGTGCCTGGTTGTATTCTTTTGCCCCTTAAGGTTTAAAGCAAATATCACCCTTCATTGAGCCATCTCCCCCCTAACTGTTTATGTGTTTGTTGCCATCAAGTCAATTCCAATTCATGATGAACCCACATGTACAGAGTAGAACTGCTCCAAAGGGTTTCAAGGCTGTAACTTTTCAGGCCTTACTTCTGAGGTACTTCTGGATGGGTTTGAACTGCAAACCTTCCAGTTAGTAGTACTCCAGCACTTAACCATTTGCACCACACAGGGACTTACTCACCTACCTAAGTGAATTAATTGCTCCCACCTCTGTGCTCCTACAGTACTTGACTCACACTAGGCTGTGTAGTGGGTCTCCCAATCCAAATCTGTTGCCATAGACTTAATTCCAAACCATCACAATCCTATAGGCCATAGTAGAACTGCCCCATATGGTTTCTAAGGCTATAATCTTTATGGAAGCAGACTGCCATATCTTTCTCTTGTGGAATGGCTAGTGGGTTCAATCCACTGACCTTTCTATTGGCAGCCGAGCACTTAACCACTACATCACCAGGGCTCCTTTCCCATAAAAATTACAGCCTTAGAAACTCCAAGAAGCAGTCCTATTCTGTCCTATAAAGTTGTTATAAGTTAGAATCAACTCAATGGCAGCTTATTTGGTGTTTTGGTTTATAGACACAGAAGCAAATAAGCAAACACTGGGGAAAGACAGACATTACCTGAAGACAACAGAGGCAGAGAAGTCCAAAAATTCAAAGGATTGCTGGAAACTACTAAGAAGCTGAAATAGATAAGAAAGGACCTGTCCCTACAGCCAGTGCTCTGAATTAGGACTTCCAGCCTCCTGAATTGTGAGAATACAAAATTCAGCAATTTAGAAGCACCCACTTGTGGTATTTCTGTTATTGCAACACTGGAAAATTAAAACATTGGATTTCTGTGTTCAAGAGATTTCAGATCTAGAAAGAAACTAGAAACTGTTTGATAATATTTTGGGTTTGTGAAGATGAAGAATAAAAACTATCTTGTTATTCATTTGGAAGGCACATAACTTAAGAATGAATAGAGGAGTTCCTCATTCTTTCCTAAAGAGAAAGAAAGCTAAAAGAAAAACAAAAGCTCCGTTGGTCAGAAAAGTAAAAATGAAATTACAATCATTTTTGTAAGGTAGTGGTGCTACAAGTCCTATATTGTATTTTTCACATGTAACGTGCCCAAGTAAATAGCATGCACACTCATATAATGCACATAGCACACTTAGGAAACTAGTGCATAAGGGGGCTACACAGTTAGCCAAAAAAACACATAACATGTATATTGTTTGTGTAAAAACACAGTAACTTGTCCAGAATCAGCATCAACCCCAAACTGACTCCTATGTGGTGGAGGTCAAACATACCTCCATTCTCCAATTTTATTTTTTATTTTTTATTTTTTTTGCCAATTCTGATACCAGCTGTCTTTCCCATGGCACTCTCTATGTCTCTGCTGGGTGCAATAATTTGTTGCAATGGCAACACAGAAGTCATAGATAATACTCATGATTATGGTGTTTATTAGGCAAGTAACAGGTTACAACTCAGGGTCAATATCAACTTGAAAGTAAAAGGAGCAACACAGGAGTCAGGATACACTTGGTCAATGAGCGTGGCTTCTAACCTAGACAACTCTCACCTTCTTGACTGTGTCTGCAGGCAGGCCTCACTCTTGGGCCTATAGACACCAGCCCTATTTAGGCCTGACCTCTGTCCTGCTTTGGCAGCATGGCTTCTAACCTAGACAACTCTCACCTTCTTGACTGTGTCTGCAGGCAGGCCTCACTCTTGGGCCTATAGACACCAGCCCTATTTAGGCCTGACCTCTGTCCTGCTTTGGCAAGTGGAACTCTTTAGTTCCACTGACAGTGCCCAGAGGCGACCTCATTCTGCCAGTAAGCCTCCTGCAGGAATGAGCTCAGCTGTCTCACTTTGTGAGTCAAGAAGCCCTCCACACCTGTCTAATACCAGTCTACTGGTTTTCACTGTCTCATGCTGCTGTGCTGTTTCATTCCATCTCATGCTGTCTCATGTTATAGCTCTCTCTGTTTCCTGGGTCTAGAGGTTCTCAGAGCAGGGAACCCGGGTCTAAAGGATGTGCTCCACTCCAGGTTGTTCTTCTTGATGGTAGTGAGGCCTCCTTCAACCTCTGTGGGTTTGGGTCTTTTAAGTCTTGTTGTTGTTGTTAGGTGCCATTCAGTCAATTCCAACTCATAGCACCCCTACACACAGCAGAGCAAAACACTGCCCTGCACCATCCTCATAAAGCCTTGCTATGCTTGAGCCCATCATGGCCTAGCAGGATGGCAAAACTGACAAGTCCCCTTGGTAGGCCATAGTCACCTACTTTCCATAGTAATTGACCAATCTCCACAAGAGTCTCACATACCTTATTTACATAATAACCTGTTAAATCCCTTTGCAAAATGTGGCCTACCTAATCATCTTGGCAGAACTATAAACCCAGGGCCAGAAAGAACATGAATAAAGAGAAACTCATTGCCCTGTGTGATGGAGTGAATTGCTTGATATGGACCTTCTGGCCATGGTCTTTGTGACTCCCACCAGATGACTGGGTGGGACTATGCAGATGTGAAGTGCTTGTGGCCCATTAAGGGGATTAGATAGCTTGCTAATAATGTAAATAAGGTGTACAGGAAGTTTGTGGGGGTGTGACCGTGCAAATAAGGTGTATGGAACACTAACGTGAGGATTGGTCAGTTTTGCCATCCCACTAGGCTTGAAGTGAGCTGTTGCAGAGGTATGAAGCGGGTATCTCATTACCATCAGAAAAGAAGAGGCAAGAGTGGAGCATGTCCTTGAGATTTGAGATCCAGGACACAGAGAGAGCTGTGACACATAAGACAATGACAGACGTCAAGAAGCACGGGCAGAGAAATGGCCGCAGAGAAACAGTGGCAACAGAAGCAAGAAATCAGCATGAGACAGTGTGGTGGGCTTCCTGGTCCATAGACCACAAAAGTTGAGTGCAATCAGGCAGGAGGCTTGCTAATGGAGTGGGTTGCCTTTGGGCATTTATCAGCAGGACTGAAAGAGCTTTTTAAGACTTGCCTGGGCAGGACAGAAGTCAAGGGACCAAGATGATGAGGACCAGAGAGAAGCATGTGTATGGTCACTGCTGAGAAGAAGAGGTTGTCCTGATTGAAGAACTGTATCCTAAGTCATTCCTGATCCTGATTTATAACTTGTTGCTTCCCTAATAAATTTCATAATTGCGAGTATAGTCTGTGAGTTCTTTGTGGTCATTATAACAAATTATTGAACACAGCAGAGAAATAGTGATGTGGGAGGGATGATTGGTGTCAGATTTGGTAAAAAAAGTTTGGAGAGTAGAGACATGTCTGACCTCTGCCTCACAGGAATCAGCCTTTGGCTGTTGATGTTGATCCTGGTCTTTCTTCTCCCATGTTAGTTAGAGGAAATCAGATGCCTCAGCCATGCCATTTTTACACTCTGAAAATTTGTACATAATTTAGACCACTAATTTCCTCTTTTCTTCCTCTTCATTACCCTAGAAAGGACTTAAGAGATGATGTTTTTAAGAGAATAGGATTTGTCATTAGAATACTAGGTTCCAGACCAGATGATGCTTTCTCTATTAGGTAAATCACTTAACTTATTCAGACCTAGTTTTCGCATCTATATGACTAATCAAATATTGACTTCTATTCTACCAAGCTCACAGAATTAATTAATTAATCTAATTTAATTAATTTAAATAAATATTTTTCTAAAAAGTACACATATGAAAGAGCTTAACAAAGTCCGTACAACTGCCAGAATCTAGAGTTAGTACAGCAGCAGCACTAGTGACTGAAACAGGTGAAGAAGCACAGGAATTTCCTCATAGCATTGAGTTATCTAACCAGAAAGTAGACAGAAAAGTATCAAACACTGAACAGTAATTTATTCCTCAGTATGGTAGATTTTTTTTTGCCATTAAAAATAGCTTTGGGGTTGATAATCTTCACTTTGGATAATTTCCACACTCTGTTGCCTCACCTTTCTTTGGAATGGGCACAAATATGAACCTCTTCCAGTCAGTTGGCCAGGTAGCTGTCTTCCAAAGTGTTTAGCATAAATGACTGAGCACTTCCAGCAATGCATCTGTTTGTTGAAACATCTCAACAGGTATTTCGTCAATTCTCGAAGTCTTGTTTTTCACCTATTCCTTCATAGCAGCTTGGACTTCTTTCTTCAATACCATCAATTTTTGATCACATGCTACCTCCTGAAAGGCTTGAACATTGACTAGTTCTTTTTGAACTGAGTCTGTGTGTTCTTTCCATCTTCTTTTGATGCTTCCTGTATAGTTCAATATTTTGCCCTTAGAATCCTTCAGTATTGCAACTCAAGGTTTGATTTTTTTTTCTTCAGTTCTTTCAGCTTGAGAAATGCCAGGCATGTTTTTCCCTTTTGGTTTTCTAAGTCTTTGCACATTTTATTATAAAACTTTACTTTGTCTTCTCAAGCTGCCCTTTGAAAAAAGAAGAAAAATGAAAAATTTACCTTCAATCATTAGATTTAAACTTAAAAAAATTATATTTAATCATTAAATTACTTTGTTTTAAACATAATTGTTGTCAAAATATATATTCACTTATCGTAACCTATGCAGTTGTTTGTAGCAGTACTTTATTTGCAGTTCTTTTATGTCATCATGCGTTCCATTCACTTTAGTTGCTCTCCAATCAGGAACAAATTTCAGAATCTCTTCTGACATCCATTGGTCTTTTCTTCCTTTCCTGTCTTTTTAATGACCTCTTGCTTTCTTCATGTATGATGTTCTTGATGTCATCCCACAACTCATCTGGTTTTTGGTCACTGGTGTTCAATGCATCAAATTTGTTCTTCAGATGTCCCCTAAATTCAGGCAGTATTTTGGCTCTTGTGGACTTGTTTTAATTTTCTACAGCTTCAACTTAAGCAATAGATGGTCACTGACTATTCTAAAATCTGCTCCTGGCCTTGTTCTAACTGATGATATTGAGCTTCTCCATTATCTCTTTCCATAGATATAGTTGATCTAATTCCTATGTATTCCATCTGGTGAGGTCCACATGTATTGTCACCATTTAAATTGTTGAAAAAACGGTATTTGCAATGAATAAGTTGTTGATCTTGCAAAATTCTCTCGTGTGGTCGCTGGTGTCATTTCTTTCACCAAGGCCATGTTTTCCAACTACTGAAGCTGCTTCTTTGTTTCCAACTTTCACATTCCAATCACCAATACTTATCAGTACATCTTAATTGCATGTTTAGTCAATTTTAAACTGCAGAAATTGGTTAAAAAAAAATTATCTTCAGGATATCATGGTTGGTAAAGCAGAGGGTCAGCGAAAAAGAAGACCCTCAATGAGATGGAAAGACACAGCGGCTGGAACGACGAGCTCAAGCACAGCAATGCTTGTGATGATGGCACAGGACCAGGTAGTGTTTTGTTCCGTCGTACATAGCTTTGATAGGAGTCAGAACCAAGTTGATGGCATCTAACAACAACAACTTCACTTTGATGGAAATTCTGACAGTTGTGGTGACCTAGTTAAATGGACCTAGGAAAAATGCTAGCTTAGTCTGAAAGTCAGGAGGTGGCACTGCTTAGCAAAGGATGTGTAAGGAATGAGTCTTCCTTTGGCATTCCAAGAGTCTTTACTGCAAAATGTGATTACAGCAGTAATACTTTGGTTCCTATGAACCCAGATTAGCCCTTGAAGAGAATATAAAAAGATGGAAAAAGCTAAGATTTCATAAAAACAGAAATAAAAAAGTTAGCATGAAAGATATTGAAAAAAGTTTTTTTAAAAAAAAAAAACCTCTAGTGAAATGCACCTATTGTATTTTAGAAACAGAAGATCAAAGAATTTCTAAAAGCATTTAATAGAAATAGGACATTATAGACAATAAAAAAACTCAATATATGTATATTTTTCAGAGTAGCCTATAGAGTAAGTCTCAAACTACAACTGCATTAGCTGGATACTGAAATCTCTACCCGGAATTAGAGAATTGACATTGCAATTCTATTCATAATATAAGGCTCTGTTACGGATTAATTTCTGCCCCCCTCCCCCAAATATGTTTAAGTCCTAATGCCTGGTTCCTATGAGTGTGACCTTGTTTGGACAAAGGGCTTTTGAAGATGTTATAGGTTAAAACATAATGTCATATTGGAGCAGGGCAGATTCTAATCCTATATGATGGTGTCCTTATAAAACAGGAAAAGATACACAGAGACAGACACAGGCGGAGGAAAGATAGCCATATAAAAATGCATTTACATGCCAAGGAACATCTGGGGCTGCCAAAACAAGAAAAACAAGAAAGGATCTTCCTCCAAAGACCTGAGAGAGACTACAGTTCTGTTGACACAAATAATTCAGACTATTGGCCTTCAGAACTATAAGACAATGAATTTCTAGTCTTAAAGTCATCCGCTTTGTAGTACTTTTTCTATGGCAGCACCTAAGGAACTAACTAACACAGGCTGTATTTATAATTTGTAATGAGTTAGTCATGAGTACTGCAAAAGCTGGATGACTCATTTTACCTAAGGAAATGAAAAGAAATTTTAGGGCAATGAGCGTAATCATTCTCCATGTTTCTTTGTAATGGTGGAGTTTTTCTTTTTCTTTTTTTTTTGTCACCTAATGAAGGAAGATGGGACAATCTACTTTTGTAGTGATACTGCCTTGGAAACCCATGGAGGGGTCTCTATGAGTCAGGTCCGACTGGATGGCACATAACAACAACAACAATAATACTTTTTACCACTTTACTTAAAATGTCTTTGTGAATATGTTTAGCCTGTGTTTGCATTCTCATATAATTGGAAGCTCCTAGAGCTAGAATGAATCTTACAGATCCTAAATTCAAACCAGTATTTTACTAATAAAATCTGACACTCAAGAACACTAAGTAAGTTTCGCAAGGTCATACAGATAGCTGATAATACAGCTGGGTCAAGGACTCCCAGCCAACTTTTCTATTATTGCAGGCTGTTTAATACAAATACATTATAGAGAATTGTTCTATAATAATAAACATTTTTAATTAGATAAATAGATGTAATGGGAAACATTTTTAGTGAAAGTTCAGGTCTAGCTAATAATAGTGAGTTCTGCCACCAATTTTCTCTGGCAGATCTCTGTTTCTAAGTTATTTATTTATTTATATTGTGATTTGGGTGAAAGTTTACAAAGCAAATTCATTTTCCATACAGCAGTTCATACACATTTTGTTTCATGACATTGACTGCGATTCTGTACAATGTAATTGCACTCCTCCCACTTCCTCCCTGTAGTTAGTTAGCTCTTCCCTGTGTCCTTCTCTCCCATGTACCTCCCCCCCACCCAGCTGTCTCCCTGTGCAAACACTGCCTCTGTTCTCCCATGGTTGATCGCTGTAAGGAGTATATCTACCTGATATTAAATGCTTACCCTCTGTGCCTGTCTAGTGTTTGGCTGGGAGCCACAGAAGTGAGTTCAGTTCCAGATATGAAGGGTAACTAGGGGCCATATCTCAGGGGTCTCACAGGCTCTATCAGACGAGTAAACATAGTCTTTTTTTTTTTTTTTTTAATGATTTTTGAGTTTTGTTCCACATTGTTCTCCCACTATATCCAGGATCTTCTAAACCAGTCCCCCTCCGCGTGGTTGACAGTGATAGCCAGGCACCATCTAGTTCTTCTGGTCTCATGGTCATTTAGGCTGAGGATTGCATGGTCTACTAGTCCCTTGGACTAATTATTTCCATGCATCTTTGGTTTTCTTCATCCTTCTTTGCTCTGGATAAGGAGAGACCCATTGTTGCATCTAGATGGCCACTTGCAAGCTTTTAAGACCCCTGTCACTACTCACCAAAGTAGGATGTGTAATGATGTTAGGCCAGTTGAGCTTGCTGTCCCTGCAACCATGGTCCTGAGCCTGCAGGTCCGACTACTCACTCCCTCTGGGTAGCTGGCTGTGGCCAAGAAGCTACCACAACTTTACCCCTTGTCACCTCCACTATTTAAAAAAAAAAAAAAACTCACTGCCATCGAGTCATTTCTGACTCATAGCAACCCCCATTGAGTTTCTGAAGCTGTAAATCTTTACAGAAGTAGATTGCCCCGTCTTCTTTCCATGGAGCAGCTGGTGGGTTTGAACCACTGACCTTCCAGTTAGCAGTCAAGTGCCTTATCCACTATGCCACCTGAGCTCCTTAGTGCTACTATACACCCGGACATTATTACAATACATACAATACACATGTAGAAACATTATCTACTAAACCTAAACATGGTCCTGGGCACATTCCCTTTGCCTAGACATACCTGATCATTCAGCCTGTCCACCCATCTATCCACCCATAGATTAATGCTTGCCATCACTGACAACATAGTACTGTACATGAAAAAGGATTCATTTTTGTTGTCTGTACCTCCCGTGTACCTCTCTATGTCTTCCTCTTCCTCAGTGCCACTTCTTTCTAAGTTATTTTAAAAACTTGTTGTTATAGAAGTAATGCATGAAGAAAATTGAAAAATTTACTTCCGATCATTATATTTAAACTTTCGTGTGTTGTTTTAAACATAATTAATGTCATACTATATGTCCATTTATCATAACCCAAGCAGTTGTTTGGGAGCTCTGGTGGCATAGTGCCAAAGGCATTTGACTGCTAACCAGAAAGCTGGCAGTTCAAACCCACCAGCCACTCCTCGGAAGGAAGACTGGGCAATCTACTCCCATAGAGATACCATCTCGGAAACTCAAGGAGAGGTCGCTATGAGTTAGATTGTTTGCTATGAGTAGCAGTTGATTGTAGTAGTACTCTGTTTTCTTTATATTCCTATGTTGTTGTTGTTGTTATTGTTAGACACTGTCGAATCAGCTCTGACTTATAGCTACCTTATATGCAACAGAACAAAACACTGCCAGGTCCTGTGCTAGCCTCACAATCCTTGCTATACCTGAGCCCATCATTGCAGCCACTGTGTTGATCCATCTTGTTGAGGGCCTTCCACTTTTTCACTGACCCTCCACTTTACCAAGCATGATATCCTTCTCCAGGGGGTGATCCCTTCCGATAACATGACCAAGGTAGGTAAGACAAAGTCTGACTATTATTGTTTCCAAGGAGCATTCTGGCTGCACTTCTTCCAGCACAGATTTGTTCATTCCTCTGGCAGTCCACAGTTCTTTCAGTATTCTTCACCAACACCACAATTCAAAAGCATCAACCCTTCTTCAATCTTCCTTATTCATTGTCCAGCTTTCACATGCATATGAACTGATTGAAAATACCATGGCTTGGGTTAGGTGCAACTTAGTCTTCAAAGAGATATCTTTGCTCTTCAGCATTTTAAAGAGGTCTTATGCTGCATATTTTCCCAGTGCAATATGATATCTGAGTTCTTGACTGCTGCTTCCATGGGTGTTGATTGTGGAGTCAAGTAATATGAAATCTTTGACAACTTCAATCTCTCCTCTATTTATCGTGATGCTGTTTATTTGTCCAGTTGTGAGGATTTTTGTTTTCTTTATGTTGAGGTGTAATCCATAGTGCAGACTGTATTCTTCAATCTCATCAGTAAGTGCTTCAAGTCATCTTCACTTAAAGCAAGCAAGGTTGTGTCATCTGTGTATCACAGGTTGTTAATGATCCTCCTTTCCTTCATATAGTCCAGCTTCTCGAATTATTTGCTCAGCATACAGACTGCATAAGTATTGTGAAAGGATACAACCCTGACACACTCCCTTCAGGGTTTTAAACCATGCAGTATCCCCTTGTTCTGTTTGAATGGCAGCCTCCTGGTCTATGTACAGGTTCCTCATGAGCACAATTAATTATTCTGGAATTCTCATTCTTCTCAATGTTATTCATAATTTTTATGATACACACAGTCAAATGCTTTTGCATAGTCAATAAAATACAAGTAAACATCCTTCTGGTATTCTTTGATTTCAGCCAAAATCTGTCTAACATCAGCAATAATATCCCCTGTTCCACATCCTCTTCTGAAATCCAGCTTCCTTTTCTGGAAATTCCCTATCAATGTACTTCTGCAACCGTTTTTGAACTATCTTCAGCAAGATTTTACTTGTGTGCAATATTAATGATATTGTTCAATAATTTAATGTTAGGTTGGATCACCTTTCTTTGGAATGGGTACACATATGGGTCTCCTCCAGTCAGTTGGCCAGGTATTCATGGCATAAACAAGTAAGTGCCTCCAGAGCAGAATCTGTTGAAACATCTCAGTGGGTGTTCTGTCAATTCTTGGATCCTTGTTTTTCACCAGTTCCTTCAGTGTAGCTTCAACTTCTTCCTTCAGTACCCTTGGTTCTTGATCATATGCCACCTCCTGAAGTAGATATACATTGACCAATTCTTTTTGGCTCAGTAACTGTGGATTCATTCCATCTTCTTTTGATGTTTCCTGCATCAGTCAATGTTTCACCCATAGAATCTTTCAATATTGCAACTGAGGCTTGAATTTTTTTTTTTTCTTCAATTCTTTCAGCTTGAGAAATACTGAGCATGTTCTTCCTTTTTGGTTTTCTACTCCAGGTCTTTGCACATTTATTATAATAATTGACTTTGTCTTCTTGAGGTGCTTTTTGAAATCTTCTATTCAGCTCTTTTATCTTGTCATTTCTTCCATATGCTTTAGCTACTCTCCATTCAAGAGCAAGTTTCATAGACTCTTCTGACATCCATTTTGGTCTTTTCTTCCTTTCCTGTCTTTCTAATGACGTTTTGCTTTCTTCAGGAGGTCTGGTGGTGTAGTGCCTAAGGCATTTGACTGCTAACCAGAAGGCTGGTGGTTCAAACCCACCAGCCACTCCTCAGAAGGAAAACTGGGCAATCTATTTCCATAGAGATACTGCCTCAGAAACCCAACGAGAGGTTGCAATGAGTCGGAACTGATTTGACAGCAGTGAGTTTGTTTGTTTGTTTGTTTGGTTGGTTGGTTTTTGGTATGCTCTCTTCATATATGATGTTCCTGATGTCATCCCACAATTTGTCCTGTTTGTGGTCATTGGTTTTCATTTGTGTCAAATCTATTCTTCAGCTGGTTTCTAAATTCAGGAGGGATATAAGCAAGGTTACATTTTGGCTCTCATGTTGTTGTTGTTGTTGTTGTTGTTGTTATATGCCACCAAGTCATCTCTGACTCAAAGCAACCCTGTGTACAACAGAAGAAAACACTGCCAGATCCTGTGTTGTTGTTGTTGTTGTTATATGCCACCAAGTCATCTCTGACTCAAAGCAACCCTGTGTACAACAGAAGAAAACACTGCCAGATCCTGTGCCAGCCTCAAGATCCTTGCTATACCTGAGTCCATTGTTGCACCCACCATGTCATTCCATCTTGTCGAGGATCTTCCCCCTTTTCGTTGGCTCTCCTGGACTTGTTTTAATTGTTTTCAGCTTCAGCTTAAACTTGCATGTGAGCAACTGATGGTCTGTTCCACAGTCAGCTTCTTGCCTTGTTGTGGCTGAAGATATTGAGCTTCTCCAGTTCTTCCTTCCACAGATGTAGTCAATTTTATGCCTGTGTATTCCATCTGATGAGGTCCATATGTATAGCGCCATTTATGTTATTGAAAAAAGATATTTGCCATGAGTTAGTCGTTGGTCTTGCAAAATTCTATCATGTGATCTCTGGCATCATTTCTATTACCAAGGCCGTATTTTCCAACTACCAGTGATTCTTGTTTCCAACATTTGCATTCCAATCACCAATAATAATCAAAACATCTTGATTGCATGTTTGGTCAATTTCAGACTACAGAAGTTGGTAAAAATCTTCAATTTCCTCATCTTTGACTTTGGCAATTTGTGCATAAATTTAAATAATAGTAGTATTAATATCTTCCTTGCAGGTCTACGGATATTATCCTATCACTGACAGCATTATACTTTAAGATAGATCTTGAAACATTCTTTGTGATGATGAATGCCATGCCACTCCTCTTCAATTTGTCATTCCCAGAATAGTAGATCATATGGTTGTCTGATTCAAAATCAGCAACACCAGTCTATTTCAGCCCACTAGTGCCTCAGATATCTATCTTTATATGTTCTATTTCATTTTGATAAGTTCCAATTTTCCTGAATTCATGCTTTGTACATTCCATGTTCTGGGTATTAATGGATGTTTGCAGCTGTTTATTCTCATTTTGAGTTGTGCCACATCAGAAAATGGGGACCTGAAAGCTTTACTCCATCCATGTTATTAAGGTCAACTCTACTCTGAAGAGGCAGCTCCTCCCAAGTTGTATTCTCAGTGCCTTCCAACCTGAGGGGCTCATCTTCCGGCATTATATCAGACAATGTTTATGGGTTATTCATAAAGTTTTCCAATAATATATCGGACAGTGTTTCACTGCCATTCATAAAGTTTTCACTGGCCAATTCTTTGAGAAGTGCATAACCAATTTCTTCTTCTAGGTCTGTCTTAAATGGAAGCTCCACTGACACCTGTCCACCATGGGTGACCCTACTGGTGTTTGAAATACCGGCGGTATAGTCTCTACCTCACAGCAACATGCAAGCCACCACAGTATGACAAACTGATAGACCAGTGGTGATTGTTATTATATTACTATATAATATTATTATATTATATATAAACCTAGATAATCTTATTATATAGTTATTATATTACTATAAGAACTGGATATTCTATTTATTTATATTTAGATATTTATATCATATGAAGAGAGAACTTACTTACTTAAATATTTTACTTAGAAATAAATGTTTTTTCTACAAGGGACTATTAGGGAATTCCCAGGTTTCTTTCTTTTCTTTTATTTATGTTTAAATCAATACTCTTTATTAAAGCATATATTTTCTACACAAAGATTCAAATATAGCATCATTTATAAAAGGAAATTGGCCTGTCTACCTACTTTTCCATCTGATGATCTACTCTAGCTTTATTTACAATTTTTGGAAGTGAGGAATGGAGTTTTAATTCTCATAGAATACCGATTTCTGGGTTCCATGGAGGTCTAATGACTCACCTAACCTATTGCCCTAAGGTGATCTTCGAACCTTGAGTCTTGAGAAAACTTAAGAGTCACCTGAAGCCAAACAATGTTGTTGTTGTTAGATGCCTTGGAGTTGGTTCAGACTCAGAGAAGCACTAAGTAAAACAGAACTAAATGCTGCCCAGTCCTGTGCTATCCTCACATCATCACTATGTTTGAGGCCATTGTTGCAGTCACTGTATCAATCCATCTCTTTGAGAATATGGTTTTTTGCTGACCCTCTACTTTACCAAGCATGACATCCTTCTCCAGGAACTAGTCTCTTCTGAAATAACATGTCCAAAGTACACGAGACAAGTCTCACCATCCTTCCTTCTAAGAAACCTTTTGGCTATACTTCTTCCAGAACAGGTTTGTTCATTTTTCTGGCAGTTCATGACATATTCAATAATCTCCACCAACTCCATCATAATTCAAAGGCGTCAATTCTTCTTCAGTCTTCCTTATTTGTTGTTCAATTTTCACATGCTTATGTGGTGATTGAAATTACCATGGCTTAGGTCATGCACACTTTAGTTCTGAAAATGGTATTGTTTCTTTTCAACACTTCAAAGAATTATTTTGCAGCAGAATTGCCCACTGCAATACATCCATTGATTTCCTGACTGCTGCTTTCATGGGTGTAGATTATGGATCCAAGTTAAATTAAATCTTTGACAACTTCAGTCTTTTCTCCATTTATCATTAAGTTGCTTATTGGTCCAGTGTGGGGATTTTTGTTTTCTTTATGTTGAGATATAATCCATACTGAAGGCTGTCGTTTTTCATCTTCATCAGTAAGTGCTTCAAATCCTCTTTACTTTCAGCAAGCAGGATTGTATCATTTGCATATCACAGGTTGTTAAGGAGTCTTCCTTCAATACTGATGCCATATTCTTCTTCATACAGTCAGCTTCTCAGATTATTTGCTCACCATACAGATTGAGTAAGTATGGTGAAAAGATACAGCCTTGATGCACATCTTGACTTTAAACCATGTAGTATCCCCTTGTTTCGTGCAAATGACTGCCTCCTGGTCTATGTCAGGTTCTACATGAGTATAATTAAGCATTCTGGAATTCCCATTCTTCTCAATGTTATCCATAATTTGTTATGATCAACATAACCGAATGTCTTTGTATAATCAATAAAACACAGGTAAACATATTTCTGGTATTCTCTCTTTTCAGCCAAGATCCATCTGAGATCAGCAATGACATCCTCATTCCAAGTCCTCTTCTCAATATGGCTTGAATTGCTGGCAGTTAGTTTCCTATGAATGTATTGCTGCAATCATTTTTAAAATTATCTTCAGCAAAATTTTATCAATGTATCATATTAATGATAGTATTTTATAATTTCCACATTCTAATGAATCACTTTTCTTTGGATTAGGCAAATATATGCATCTCTTCTAACTAGTTGCCCAGGTAGCATGTTTGGACCCTGCATGTAGCCGTGTCATTGTTCAGGAGACTGCCATGCTCTGTTGACCTTGGGACTTACAATAGACTTGAATTAATGGCCTGCTGTGTGATTTGGTAACATCGAGACTGCCATTTTATTTGTCGACCTTGGGCTTGTTAGCTTTAGCAGCCAGTAGCTGTCTGAGTGAAGAGATGCCTCCAGCTTCAGTGGGCTGGGAGCAAGAGGCAGAGCTGAAGCCCAAGGTTGAGGGGCTTTCACACAGTCTCTACAGACTGGGACTTTGAACCTGGACTTAAAGCCTCTAAATTTTAAGAATAAACTCCTGTTTGTTAAGGCCATCCCATTTTTGGTAGATTTCTGTTAGAGCGGCACTAGGTAACCAGAACAGTCAACCATTTCTTTTTGGTACAGTGACTCTGTATACTCCTTCCATCTTCTTTAAATGCTTCCTGTGTTGTTCAATGTTTTGCTCATTCATTTTTGTTAGGTGTCATCAAATTGGTTCCCACTCATAGTGACCCCATGTACAACACATGAAACACTGCCCAGCCCTGTGCCATCCTCACAATCGTTATGTTTGAGCCCATTTTTGTAGCCACTATCTTGGTGGTATAGTACCTAAGGCATTGGACTGCTAAACAGAAGGGTGGCAGTTTAAACCCGCCAGCCCCTCCTCAGAAGGAAGATTGGGCAATCTATTTCCATAGTGATACCTCCTGGGAAACCCAAGGAGGGGTCATTTTCAGTCACTCAGATCTGACTCGATGGCAGTGAGTTTGGTGTTGTTTTTTTTTTAAATCTTGTTGAGGTTCTTTCTTTTTTTAACTGACCCTCTACTTTACCAAGCATCATGCCTTCTCCAAGAACTAGTTCTCCTGATAACATGGGCAAAGTACATGAGACAAAGTTGTGCCATCTTCACATCTAAGGAACATACTGGCTATAGTTCTTCCAAGACAGATTTGTTCGTTCTTCTAGCAGTCAAAAGTATATTCAATATTTTTCACCAACATCATAATTCAAAGGCATTGATTCCTCTTTGGTCTTCCTTATTCATTGTCCACCTTTTGCACGCATATGAGGCAATTGAAAATACCATGGCTTAGGTCAGGCACAACTTAGTCCTCAAAATATTGTCTTTGCATTTAACACTTTAAAAATATCTTTTGCAGCAGATTTACCCACTGCAATGTTGTTGTTATTTGCCATCGAGTTGGACCTGACTCACAGCGATACCTCCGTGGGTTTCCAACGTGGTATTGCTACAAAAGTAGATTGCTCAACCTTCCTTCCAAGGAGTGGCTGGTGGGTTTGAACCCCCAGCCTTCTGGTTAGCAGTCAAGTGCTTTAGGCATTATGCTACTAGAGCTCCTGTATCAGTTGATTTCTTCTTCTTCTTTTTTTTTTTTTAAATTGTGATTTGGTTGAAGATTTATAGAGCAAATTCACTTTCCACACATCAGTTCACATACAATTTTCTTCATGACATTGACCACAGTTTACCACAATGAAACAGCTCCCCTCCCACTTCCTGCCCATAGTTACCTCTTCCCTGTGTCCATCCCTCCATGCACTCCTGCCCCATGAGCTGTCTCCCTGTGCATAAGCAGCCCTTCTT
>NW_006921789.1:5458631-5461544 GCF_000298275.1 Orycteropus afer afer
GGAGGGTATCCAAGAACATGTATAGGGTTGGCAGACAATGGTCCTATAAGTTTCTGTGAATGATCAGAATTCCCAGGTGTATAGTAGAGCTGACAAGGGGCAAGGTTGTGGTCACTACTTGGTCACAGCCAGCTACCCAGAGGGAGCAAGTAGTTGAACCTGTGGGCTTGGGACCATAGTCACAGGGTACATCAAGCTCAATTGGTATAACATACTATACAAACCTTTGTTCCACTTCCTACTTTGGCAAGAAGCAACTGGGATCTTAAAAGGTAGCAAGCTGTCATCTAGATGCATTAATGGGTCTCTCCTTGTCCAGAGCAAAGGAGAATGAAGAAAACCAAAATTAATGGAAACAATTAGTCCTAGCAACTGGTACACCCTCGATCTGTAGCCTATGTGACTATGAAACCAGAAGAACTAGATGGTGCCCGGCTACCACTTTCATCCACCTGGAAGGGGATCTATGTAGGAGATCCTTGATAGAAAGGGAGAACAATGTGGAACAAAACTCAAAATCACTTGGAGAAAAAAAAAGTGGCAGGGGGACCAGGTTTGCTGGTCAGATAGAGCCTGATGGAACTACTGAGACTATGGTCCCTAGCTGCCCTTCAGGTTTGGAATTGAACCTGCACCTGTGGTTTCCAGCCAAACAAAAGACAGGAATATGAGTTGAACATTTACCTGAGGTAGATACACTTCTTGGAGAGAACAATCATTGAGAAAGAAGGGCTGCCTAGGCACAGGGAGACAGCTCAGGGGGCAGGAATCCATGGAGGGATGGAACAGGGAAGAGTTAACTATGGGGAGGAAGTGGGAAGGGAGTTGTTGCATTGTGGTAAACTGTGGTCAATGTCATGAGACAAAGCATATGTAAACTGCTGTATGGAAAGTGAATTTGCTCTGTAAATCTTCAACTAAATTACAATAAAAAAAACAAGAAAAAAATTATATGTAGTTTTGACAACAGAAACTATAAAAGTGAGACTACAAGCTGTGTTTTAGGGTAAATTGTTACTATGTAAAAACTATTCTGGTCTCAATTTCAAGGCTATGAATAAAAACCAAAGATAAGCTGAAGTATAAGAATCTGTTGAAGACTTTTCTTCTTTGGAACATTTTTAACTCTCTAGTCAAAATGTTACCCCAATTTGCAAATTGTATATTAAATGAACTTCAATTAATTTTTAATATTGGCTCATTATAATCTTGGTTTTAGTAGAAGGAAAAGCAAGACACTATAGTTTTATTTTGTATTTCTTACTAGTGAGGTTAAATATTTTCCCATGTGTCTATTTTCAAGCTTTACTTTCTGCACATGAATATAAATTGATTATAAAAATGTACTTATATTTATCAATGGATTTTATATTATAAAACTTTGAAAAGAACAAAAATTTAAAATATTTAAATAAATCCACCAAAGATGCCAGTTTTTACCATGTGTAGCAAAATATCCTACCTGAGTTTGTACCTGAGTTACAAATTCTAGGGGGAAAAATGCCTGAAGCAGAGCTGAAGTGACATAATGCTGTAATAGTTAACTCACTGCCCAGGAATCTTGACATTACAATGTGCTGAATAAACTGTAAAATAGTCCCCTTACTGACACACACTCACATGCAAAAAAAAAAAATTCTACACATTTTAAAGATATTTTTCTTGCCTTTTAGTTCCTGGTGCCTTTAAGGAATTGAGAACAAAAAAATTGATTTGGGCATTTCCAAGTGATCTCTCTTTCACAATGGATACTCACTAAATTTTGGATCACTTTCCAAACTCATACATACAAAAATAGCAGGTTTGAATTTAGTTAACTAATTCCTTTTATTTATTATGCCTTAGGCACTACGCCACCAGAGCTCCTTATTTATTATACTATGTGTAATTCTTTACCTAGGTGATATTGTGCCTAAGCGACATTAAATGAATAAAATAATTTATTAGCATATATCCAACTCCCAGCTCAGTTCTAGGTACATAGTTGGTGCTCAATAAATAACCATAAGGTTGATAATTAGACCAGCGACTCCTCGGAAGGAAGGTTGGGAAATCTGCTTCCGTGGTGACACCTCCTTGGAAACCCAAAGAGGGGTCACTATGAGTTGGATCCTACTCAACAGCCGTGAGGTTTTTTTGTTTTTGTTTTTGTTTTTTTAATTCTTTACCTAATTATATTTAGCTGTGCAGTGGTGGTAATGATTCTCTTCATCCTCATGATCAGCCTTTTAGAACTAACCAAAACAAAAACCAAACTCACTGCCACTGAGTCCATCACGACTCATGTTGTTGTTGTTAGGTGCCATTGAGTTGTCTCTGACTCATAGTGACCTTATGTACAACAGAACGAAACACTGCCCAGTCCTGTACCAGCTTTATGATCTGTGCTGTACCTAAGCCCATCTTTGTAGCCACTGTGTCAATCCATCTTGTTGAGGGCCTCCCCCTTTTTTGCTGACCCTCCACTTTACCAAGCATGATTTCCTTCTCCAGAGAATGGTCCCTTCTGACAACATGACCCAAGTAGGTGAGATGAAATTTGGTCATTCTCACTTCCAAGGAGCATTCCAGCTACACTTCTTCCAGGACATATTAGTTAGTTCTTTTACAGTCCATGGTACTTTCAGCATTCTATACCAACACCACAACTCAAAAGCATCAACTCTTATTCATTGTCCAGCTCCCACATCCATATAAGGCAACTGAAAATACCATGGCTTGGGTCAGGTGCACCTTAGTCTTCAAGGAGACATCTTTGCTCTTCAGCACTTGAAAGAGGTCTTTTGCAACAGATTTACCCAATGCAATACTCTTTTGATATCTTGACTGCTGCTTTCATTGTTGTTGATTGTGGAAACAAGTAATATGAAGTCTTTGACCACTTCAATCTTTTCTCCATTTATCATGATGCTG
>NW_006921789.1:5462009-5464665 GCF_000298275.1 Orycteropus afer afer
TGGAAGTTCTCTGTCAATATATTGCTGCAACCATTTTTGAATTATCTTCAGTAAGATTTTACTTGCATGCGATATTAATGTTATTATTTGACAATATCCACATTCTGTGGGATTACCTTTCTTTGGAATGGGTACAAATATGGATCTCTTCCAGTCAGTTGCCAGGTAGCTGTCTTCCAAATCTCTTGGCATAGTTGAGTGAGTGCCTCTGGAGCAGTATCCATTTGTTGAAACATCTCAATGGGTATTCTGTCAATTCCCAGAGCTTTGTTACAACTCATAGTGACTCCCATAAAATTTCCAAGACTGTCAATCTTTATGGAAGCAGACTGCATCATGTTTCTTCTGCAGAGTGGTGGTGGGTGGGTTTGAACCACTGACCTTTTTGGTAAGCAGCCTAATTATCAACCTTATGGTTATTTATTGAGCACCAACTATGTACCTAGAACTGAGCTGGGAGTTGGATATATGCTAATAAATTATTTTATTCATTTAATGTTATTAATATTATTATTTACTATAATTATATTGTTGTTGTTATGTGCCATCGAGTCAGAGCATACTGACTCATAGCAACCCCTTCTTGGGTTTCTGAGACAGTATCATTATGGAAGTAGATTGCCCAGCCTTCCTTCCAAGGAGTGGCTGGTGGGTTTGAACCATCAGTCTTCTGGTTAGCAGTCAAATGCTTTTGGCACTATGCTACCAGAGCTCCTTATATAATTACAAGTAATTATATTAATTAATTGTATTTAATTAATACAATTATAATTTAAATAATATAATTATTTAATATTATTAATAAAGCTAATAAATAACATACATTGTCCCTACGCTTTTGGAAATACTCCTCACAAATAAGTAAATAATCACATAAAAACATTATTATAAATTGTGAAAATTTCCATAAAGAGAAAACAAGAAAAGAGGCAGAAATTTAGGAATGCCTGGGTGGTGGAAAAGTTAATGCGATTGGCTGCTAACCAAAAGATTGGCAGTTATGAGTCTACCCAGAGGCATCTCAAAAGAAAACTATGGCAGTTTACTTTCGAAAAATTAGCCATTTAAAACTCTATGAAGCGCAGTTCTACTCTGACTCACATGGAGTCTCCATGAATTGGAATCAGATTGACTCAAAGGCAACGGTGTTTTGTTGTTGTTGTTGTTTAGAGTGAGTGGGAGAAGCAGAATACTTATCTGACCCTTAAATTGGTTTATGACAAGTACTGGAGAAAGTAACAACCTTACTTTGGTGTTCAAAGTTTTAAAAATAATAGCTTTCTCACAATTGATTAGTGCTCTAACAAAAGTGAATATCCAATAAAACTAAGCAATATTTGTTTGTTTAAGATGTTAGTAATTTAAATAAAAGGTAATAAAAAAACCTAACTCAATAAATATCTCAATTTTTCTATCTAGTGACTAAAATGTAAATATTATCCTGAGTGATAGGCCCAAGAGCCTCGAACACTGTACATTTTTAATAAGTAATTGGTACAAAGTAAAGTTATCAATGTTGTTGTTTGCCGTCGAGTCGGCCCCGATTCATAGCGACCCCTCCTTGGGTTTCCGAGGCAGTATCACTACGGAAGTAGGATTGCCCAACCTTCCTTCCGAGGAGTGGCTGGTGGGTTTGAACCGCCAGCCTTCTGGTGAGCAGTCAAGTGACGTAGGCACTATGCTACCAGAGCTCCTAAGTTATCAATATAACTTGTTTATTCCTGAGAATCCTATATTGATCACCCCTTGATAATCCTATCACTGACTTATGTATATCCAAATATATCCTAAATTCTGATTCAAATCACTGGCTCTAATTTCATTAATAGTTCATTTAACCAACTAAACTATCAGCAACTGTAGCTGATAAATGTTACTATTTTACATCATTCAGAAAAATCAATAGAAATAGCTCCCTAAAGGTGCCATGCTCTCACACTCACACCTTTGATGGTGCATATCCTTGTGATGCCTTTTCTCCCCTTGTCGGTCTGGCACACTTCTATTCACCTTTAAAGACTAATCTTTCTGTGCCTCTTACAAAGTATAACACATTGTAAATTTTAGTCTGCTTACATTTCTGTTTACTAAACTGAGAATTCTTTCCATGAAGGGGATATTTTTGCATTCCCAAGCAATACATTTTCAGTACTTAGTAGGTCACCATTCAATAAATGTCTGCAGATTTTAGAAAATAAATGACACTGATGCCCAAAAGTAATTAGATAATTGTAACACATTGTGATATTATATATTTGGATCTAGTGTCAATTCTTTGATAAATAGTTTCGTAACAGACCACAAAAAGTACATCTGTTCTTGAATGTACACACAAAAATGAGGAGCTACTTTATATGAAGAGCTATGAAATCATTTTCTGAGACACTGTAGGAATATAAACCTTAAAAATGCTACCCACAGTTGTTTCCATCAGTATGAAACCCTGAAAATGTAAATGAGAAATGGAGTAATTATTAAGCAGACAGCACATTACAAAAAGACTAGATTTTTAAGCAAGGAATCATTCAATAATCTTTTTATTTTATCTATCTATCTATTTATTTATATTTATTTATTTATTTTTGGGTGAAGATTTACAGAGCAAATTCACTTTCCATACAGCAGTACACATATACTTTGTCTCATGTCATTGACC
>NW_006921789.1:5468570-5480163 GCF_000298275.1 Orycteropus afer afer
TCAGGGGTCCAATATTATCTTCTGTGTCTGTGTTAATTGGTTTCCCTTTTCTTTGTTGAAGAGGGTCTGTGCAGTCCTTCTGCCTAGTCTGCCATCTTGCCCAGGGTCCCTCAATAATCATTTTAGAAACAAGATTGTTTCACTGACATAAGAAAATCATTTTAGTACTTTTAAAAATATTAAAAATTACTTTAAAACATTTCCTTTTGCACATAAAATACTTAATAACATAACTCACTTTCTTTCCATTTTCAACCAGTTATATAATTTAAGTTGGCTTGGTGAGAAAGATAAGAGTGCTGATGCTAGTTGGTCAGTTAGTAGTTACAGAAAGTGCTTCAATGACAAGCTTCAGGGCCCAAACTTATTACTATATATATGTAGATTTTGCCCAGTCTTGCTACTCTTGATTATATTTTAAAGGTAGTTTCTGTTTTGCACCTCAATTTTCTAGTTTCTTTTTGAATGTGGAATTAGTTGTTTCTGTCTTTAGACCTTTGCCCAATTGGCCTTTCACTGAATTTCTAAAGAACAGTGTTAGTCTAGTCCTATTATTTATTTTCCTTTAAATAAATCATCACTGGTTGCTTCTTTCATCAATATTTTAGAAAGAATAAACACATTTTAGGTATCACTTAACAACTCTGTTCATACACATACATACACCCACATCTTGTAAACAAACAAATTTGCTGGAATTGAGATAAACATACTCTCTTAGAGAAAAAGATTCTTTGACTCTTTTATAATAAAGTAAAAGGATTTATTAAAAGCACAAGAACATTCCAATGGGGAATCACAGACTTCTAGCATGTGGAGACCATGAATCCAAGGGGTGGCAGTTTCATGAGAATTGATATAGGCCAGTTAAGAGTAAAGAATATTCTGATTGGCTAGTTAATGTAAATTCTTCTAATTGGCTAATTTTGGTAAATCATTAAGGACAAATTAATGCCTGGGAAATTCCCTGTGTGAGCATCTTTCTGCATACTGGTTAATCTACTTTTAATCATATTCTTCCTGAAGGTAAACTTACCCTATCCTGCCCACCAACAGCCATGAGTTACCTTCTCAGACACAGATGCTGGGTCTAGGACAAAATAGATTCTGAGTCAGACCTTGTGTAAAGTATTTTAGTTATGCCAAACACATTCCTTGACAGCATCTTACACAATGGGCTGTGATAGTAATCTGCATCAAAAAGCTCTAATAGAACATGCTGGTGCCTTCTGTCTTGACTAACCACAGGACAAACATTCCTTAGTTACAGATTGGATTTACATATGGGTTAATAGCCTGTCAATGAGAAGCAGAAGTTAAGGAAAGTTATGAGGCCATCTAAGATGGAACAACTGGTCTCTCCCCATATAGGCAAATAAGAGTGAAGAAAATAAAAAACTCAAGGAAACAATTAGTCCAAATGACTAATGAACTTATGAACCATAGCTTCTAATACCCTGAAACTAGAAGAACTAGATGATGCTTGGCTAGCACAAGAAACTGCTCCTAATGGGATCACAATAGAAGGGCATGTACAGAATAGGAGAAAAAGTGGAACAAAATTCAAAATAATAAAAAAGACCAGAGTTATTGGTCTGATAGAGACTGGTAGAACCCCCTGAGATTATGGCCCTTAGACACCTTTCAAACCTGAAACTGAACCCACCCCGAGAATCACATTTCCACCAAACAATAGACAGACCTATAAAGTGAACAGTAATACCCATGAGGAACTTAATCCTCAGAACAATCAACCACAGGAAAACAAAAGAGCAGGATTTGCCTAAAAACATAGTTCAGAAGGCAGGAAGTGGTGGGAAAGAAGGATAAATGGAAATGGGGAACCCAGGGAGGAAGTGAGAAGAGTGCTATTATATTGCGGGGATTACAGTTAATGTTAAGAAACACAATGTCTATACATTGTTGAGTGGAAAACTAATTTGCTATGTAAACTTTCACCCAAACTGCAATCAATTAAAAAAAAAAAAAAAAAGGATAGGAGATCAGATCCTAGATTAGTCATTTTACTTTGATAATTGTCTTATAATTTAGATTCCAAGGGACTACCTAGCACATTGCCTGAAAAGTATGTTAAGTACCAATAGAAATAGTGTCACTCACAGGCAAAAGGAGCCAAAAGAACTTCTAAAATTATTTATGCTATGTTTTATGCATGTTGTTGTTGTTGTTATGTGCCGTCGAGTCGGCCCCGACTCATAGCAACCCCTCCTTGGGTTTCCGAGGCAGTATCACTACGGAAGTAGGATTGCCCAACCTTCCTTCCGAGGAGTGGCTGGTGGGTTTGAACCGCATATTGACTTTAAAATCTAGGGATTCGTGTCAAGTCATAACAGAACCACATCCTGATTACCTATTGCTATAGAGTCGAATCTGACTCCCAACATCTTTAGAACTGCCCCACAGGGTTTTCAAGGCTGTAAATTTTTACAGAAGCATACTGCCATGTATTTCTCCAGCAGAGTGACTGGAGGATTCAAACTTCTGGCCTTTCAGTTAGCAGCCTAGCCCTTTAACCACTGCAACACCATGGCCCCTTATAAATGATAGAACTAATATTTACTTTTCCTTCCTCCGAGTGCAGTACAGCTTCCCTTAAAAAATGCATCACAAGATGGAACCCAAACCAAGAAAAACCAAACCCATTGCCACCAAGCCAATTCCGACTCTAGCAACCCTATAGGGCAGAGTAGAACTGTTACCATCTTTAAGGAATCTTTAAATCTTTAAGGAAGAAGACTGCCTCATCTTTCTCCCATGGAGCAACTGGTGGGTTCCAACCTTCCACCTTTCAGTGAGGGCTTAACACTTGCTGCTTAAATTCTGCCAAATTTTTAACCAGTAAGTTTTCATTTTTTATCAATGTCATAATTACTTTTTCTTTAACTTAAGGTTTTAATTCTTTGGACAATGCCAGCTTTATGTTAATGCAAAACAGGCAGCCATCCACATACTCTAACACAGACCATACTCTTCCTCCCATCTACTTTATTCCTACTCAGCTTGAAATCTGAACAGTGCAGTCATTCTTTTGAGCTAAAAATCAAAGGCATTCTTATTTCTGAAAGGCCATTAGTCAACTAAATGGTTAGGGAAAATTCACGAGTACCCCTTACCCTTACCCTGACCCTTTTCCCAGTAGCTGGCATTAGTTATTAAATAAATTAGGTGTCAATCAAAAGACACAAGCACTTGCCTTGAATAGGTGAGAGGAGGAAGGCATCACTAGTATGACAGAAGGCAAGAATGCCACAAATGATCTAAGGAAAACTAGGGAGCACATGCATAACCAATATGGGGAAGGGAGTGGGATGCCAAGTTGAAGTGTTTCCGTTACTCTTAACTCTGGGTTACTTGAAGGCAAGGGCCAGGAAAGTGGGAGATGAGGCAATTGGAGTGGTCCATGGGTTGTGTGTTTATGATGGGAAGAGGAGACAGTAAGATATTTCAGATGAAGGAGCAACATTGTAGTTTTCTTTAAAAAAAAAAAAAAAATTATTGTGATTTGGGTGAAAGTTTAGAGAGCACATTGTGGTTTTCTTAAGTTGCTTATCTAGTTATCTAGCACAGCTAAAACAAAAATACCACAAGTGGGGGGCTTTAGCAAACAGAAATCTGTTCTTTCATAATTTAGGAGGCTAGAAGTCCAAATTGAGGGCACAAGCTCTAGGGGAAGGCTTTCTCTGTCTCTCCCTTGTGGGGAAAGGTCCTGGTCTCCTTTCAACATCTGTGGACCCAGCACTTCTTAGAGATCTACGTGTGTCTTGGCATCAGTCTTCCCCTGGGTCTAGGAGGTTCTCATTGCAGAGACCCTGGGTTCCAGTAATGCACTTTTCTTCTGACTCTCCTTTCTTGGTGGTAGTAGATCCCACCTTCTATGTTCCTTTCTCTCTCCTTTCATCTCTTGTAAGATAAACAATGATACAGGTCACATCCCAGCAAGACTCCCTTTATCTCTAGTCAGGGCTCTGCTCTATATAAGGGTGTTGAATCCCACCCTAATTACCTTAGAACTGACTGGCTCTTCACATCAGATCACGTCATGGAGGATGATTACATTATTACATAAATACAGTATTACCTCATTATATGCCTTTCACTGAATTTCTAAAGAACAGTGTTAATCTAGTCCTATTATATATTTTTCCTTTAAATAAATTTTCACTGGTTGCTTCCTTCATCAATATTTTAGAAAGAATAAACATATTTTAGGTATCACTTAACAATTGTGTTCATACACATACACACACCCACATCTTGTAAACAAACAAATTTGCTGGAATTGAGATAAAAGTACTGTCTTAGAGAAAAAGACACTTTGACTCTGTTATAATAAAGCAAAAGGATTTATTAAAAGCACAAGAACATTCCGGTGAAGAATGAGAATCATGACCCAGCAAAGTTGACACATATTTTTCAAGGACACAATTCAATGCATGACAGTTGGCATAGGTAGGTCCACACTGAATTGTTCATGAATTCATAAATCTTTTGGTTGGAAGATATACTGAATAGGTGTAGGGAAAGGAAAAACTTCCTTTTGTTCTTTGAACACAAGCCAAAATTTTCTGTCCTAAGTGAGTATAATATTGGTATGACCAACCACCTTATAGAACTGCATTCCAAGTTACATGTCACTTTAAATACTGTCATCGATTGACCAGATCAAGGATGAACTTCAAACCACAATCAGTAGAGGATCTTATGTAAATTAGATACACACATTAAAAATACAATAATTCACAAGCTTTGGGTAAAATATCATGTAGTGACTTAGACCTAATCAAATTTAACATTGTGTTTAGATTACATTGCTAAGAATGCTGTTAAATACAATTCGGAGGTTAAAAACCCTTTATAGATTTTGTATACTTTGTATCAATCTTTTTATTTTATATTTATACACATTGTGTTACTGGGCACAGGGGTTCAGTGGCAGATTTCTTGCCTCCCTTGTAAAGACTCCAAAATGCCAAGGCACATGTAGATCTCTAAGGTATGCTGGGTCCACAAACTTCTTGCCTCCCTTGTGGAAGGTTTGATTCCTGGCCACTGTACCTTATATGCAGCCATCACCTATCTGTCAGGGGAGGCTTGCATGCTGTGAGGCTGCACAGATTTCAGCAGAGCTTCCAGACTAAGACAGATTAAGAGGAAAGGTCTGGTAACCTATTTCTGAAAAACAGGCAGTAAAAATCCTATGGGTCATGGAGTAGCCATTAGTTGGGGGCCAACTGGATGGCAACTAGTAACAAGTTTGCATTAAGGCTTGAAGCTTTGTATCATTGGCTTGCTACACTATATACTCCTGGTAACATACTTTGTATTATGTTGTTGTTGTTGTTAGGTGCTGTCAGTCTCTCATAGTGACCCTATGCACAGCAGAACGAAACACCGCCTGGTCCTGTGCCAGCTCCATGATCCTTGCTATACTTGAGCCCATCACGCAGCCACTGTGTCAATCCATCTCAATGAGGGCCTTCCCCTCTTTCGTCGACTCTCCACCTTACCCAGCATGACATCCTTTTCCAGGAAATGGCCCTTCTTACAACATGACCAAAGTAGGTGAGATGAAATCTGGCCCTTCTCGTCTCCAAGGAGCATTCCAGCTGCACTTCCTCCAGGACAGATCTGTTAGTTCTTTTAGCAGTCCGTGGTACTCTCAGCATTCTTCACCAGCACCACAACTCAAAAGCATCAATTCTTCTTCGGTCTTCCTTATTCATTGTCCAGCTCTCATGTGCATACAAGGCAATTGAAAATATCATGGCGTGTGTGAGAGCACTTTAGTCCTCAAGGAGTTATCTTTGCTCTTCAGCACCTGAAAGAGGTCCTCTGCAGCTGATTTGCCCAATGCTATACATCGTCTGATGTCCTGACTGCTGCTTCCATTGGCATCAATTGTAGAACCAAGCAATGTGAAGTCTTTGACAACTTCAATCTTCTCGCTATTTATCGTGATGCTGCTTTTAGGTCCAGTTGTGAGGATTTTTATTTTCTTTATATTGAGGTGTCATCCATACTACAGACCGTATTCTTCAATCTTCATCTGTGTGGTAGTTGGAGCTGTGTGTCAACTTGGCTGGACCACAATTCTGTGTAGTTTAAGCAGTTGTGATGTGGGTTATTCCCATGATGGGATCGGATGTGTATGTTTTGAGCAGCCAATTGATTGAGAGGGAGTTTCCCTAGGGGTGTGGCCTGCTTCCAATATGTTTATGGACATCCTGGGAAAAGAGACACTTTTCTGTGGATTGAGGTCTTGTTGTGCTGCCCACAACTGTCTGTGAGTGAACAATCCACCATTTGGCCTGGAGATCTTGGATTCATCATTCATTGGAGTCAACAGCCGGTGTACTGCTTGCCTACCTTGAGCTCCTCAGCCCCTGCAGCAGCGTGAGTCAGGAAAAGCCTCCTGCTTGACATTTGATCTAAGAACTTGGGACTTGCCAGTTTGTATAAATGTGTGAGCTATTATCCAAAGATAAATTTCTCTTTCTCTATATGTATATATAAGCTTTACTGGTTTTGCTTCTCTAGAGAACCCAACCTAATATAATCAGTAAGTGCTTCAAGTCATCCTCACTTTCAGCAAGCAAAGTTGTGTCTTCAGCATATCACAGGTTAATGATTCTTCCTTCAATCTTGATGCCACATTCTTCTTCATATAGTCCAGCTTCTTGGATTATTTTCTTAGCATATAGATCAAATAAATATGGGGAAAGGATATAGCCCTGACACACTCCCTTCTTGATTTTAAACCACACAGAAACCGTTGTTCTGTTCAAATGAACAATCTATCTACTGGTCTATGTACAGGTTCCTCATGAGTAAAATTAAATGCTCTGGAATTCCCATTCTTCTCAATGTTATCCACAATTCGTTATGATCCACACAATCAAACACTTCTGCATAGTCTATAAAACACAAGCAAGCATCTCTCTGGTATTTTTGCTTTGAGCCAAGATCCATCTGACAACAGCAATGATATCCCTTGTTTCATGTCCTCTTCTGAATCCAGCTGCATTTCTAGAAGTTCTCTGTCGATATAATGCTGCAACTGTTTTTGAATTATCTTAGAAAGATTTTACTTGTATGTGGTATTAATCATATTGTTTGATAATTTCCACATTCTGTGGGATCATCTTTCTTTGGAATGGGTACAAATATGGATATCTTCCAGTCAGTTCACCAGGTGGCTGTTTTCCAATTCTCTTGGCACAACCAAGTGAGTGCTTCCAGTGTGGCATCATTTGTTGAAACATCTCAATGAGTATTCCATCAGTTCCTGGAGCTTTGTTCTTCACAAATTTTTCAGTGCAGCTTCAACTGCTTCCTTCAATATTATTGGTTCTTGATCATATGGCACCTCCTGGAATGGATGAAGATCGATCAGTTCTTTTTGGTATAGTGACTCTGTGTATTCCTTCTTTTGATGCTTCCTGCATCATTCAATATTTTGCCTATAGAATCTTTCAATATTGCAATCAAGGCTTAAACTTTCTCCTCAGTTCTGTCATCTTGAGAAATGTTGAGTGTGTTCTTCCCTTTTGGTTTTTGAACTCCAGGACTTTTCACATTTCATTTTAGTAACTGGCTTTGTCTGCTGGAGCTGTTTTTTTGAAATCTTCTGTTCAGCTCTTTTATCTTGTCATTTCTTCCATTTGCTTTAGCTACTCTCCGCTCAAGGGCAAATTTCAGAATCTCTTCTGTCATCCACTTTGGTCTTTTCTTCTTTTCTCATCTTTTTAATGACCTCTTGCTTTCTTCATGGATGATGTTCTTGATGTCATCCCACAATTCTTCTGTATGTTGGTCATTGGTGTCCAATGCATCAAATCTATTCTTTGGATGATCTCTAAATTCTGGAAGGATATATTCAAAGTCATATTTTGGCTCTCATGGACTTGTTTTAATTGTCTTCAACTTCAAGTTGAACTTGCAAATGAGCAGTTGATGGTCTGTTCCACAATCAGCTCCTGGCCTTGTTTTGGCTAAAGATATTGAGCTTTTCCATCTCCTCTTACCACAGATGTAGTATAGTCAATCTGATTCCTGTGTACTCCATCTGGTGAAATCCACGTGTATAGCCACCGTTTGTGTTGTTGAAAAAAGGTATTTGCAATGAATAAGTCGTTGGTCTTGCAAAATTCTATCATGCAATCTCCAGCATTATTTCTGTCATCAAGGCCAAATTTTCCAACTATTGGTGATTCTTCCTTGTTTCCAACTTTTGCATTCCACTCACCAATGATAATTAACACATTTTGATTGTATGTTCGGTCAATTTCAGACTGCAGATGTTGATAAAAGTCTTCAGTTTCCTCATCTTTGGCTTTCATGGTTGGTGCATAAGTTTGAATAATAGTCACATTAACTGGTCTTCCTTGTAGGCATATGGATATTATCCTATCACTGACAGCATTGTACTTCAGGACAGATCTTGAAACATCCTTTGCGATGATGCATGCCACACCATTCCTCTTCAAATTGTCATTCCCAGGATAGTAGATCATATGGTTGTCTGATTCCAAATGGCCAAAGCCAGTCCATTTCAGCTCACTCATGCCTAGGATATCAATCTTTATGTGTTCCGTTTCATTTTTGACTGCTTTCAATTGTCCTAGATTCATACTTCGTACATTCCATGTTCCAATTATTAACGGATGTTTGCAGCTGTTTCTCCTCAATTTGAGTCGTGCCACATCAGCAAATGGAGGTCCTGAAAGCTTTACTTTATTCATATCATTAAGTTGGTTCTACTCTGATGAGACAGCCCTTTTCCAGTCATAGTTTGAGTGCCCTCTGATATAAGGGGCTCATCTTCTGGCACTGTATCAGACAATATTTCCAGGCTATTCATAATTTTGCCCAGGAATGTATTAGACAGTGTTACTCTGCTATTCATAAGGTTTTCCCTGGCCAAGTCTTTGAGAAGTGGATGGCCTCTTTCTTCTTCCTGTCTCAGTGCAACCCTGCTGGCATTTGAAACACTGGTGGCACAGCCTCAAGCCTCACAGCAAGGCACAAGCTACCACAGTAAGACAAACTGACAGACAAGTTCATCTTCCTTAGCTGTTCGAAACCTCTCTGCTCTCCCCTTACCTGGATCCTACGGTTTTTGTTGTCCCTGGCATTCCCCTCCCTTTCCTGCCTCTGAGGGTGGAGCCTATCTCCCTCCCCTTACCTGGATCCTGTTGCTTTTGTGGTCCTCGGCATTTCCCTCCCTTTCCTTCCTCTGGGGGTAGAGCATGTCTCCATGTTTGTATTATAATCCCCCCAAAAAAACTCATGGCCTTCAAGTCCACTCCAACTCAACAATCCTATAGGACAGCATAGAACTGCCTCACAGGGTTTCCTGTGAGGCTGTAATCTTTATGGAAGCAGATTGCCACATCCTTGTCCCTCAGAGCAATTAGTGGGTTTGAACTACTGAGCTTCTAGTTAGCAGCCCAGTGCTTTAACCACAAGGGACTTATATCTACAACCAGGGCTCCTATTATAATCTCAGGTAATGTATTGGTATCGTATACTTTGTATTATAGACTCATCTCAGTGGTTTAATATATTATGATACTCAGGTAACCTATACTGGAATTTCCAGGGTACAACCCTAACTTCTATAATTAAACCTCTATAACTCTATAATTCAGACCTCTAAATCCAATGGCTTGCTGGGGACTTTATCTTGAGTACATCACTGGGAGGAAATCATCCTCTTCTCCCTAAACTTGCTTTACCTCTAATACACACACACACACACACACACACACATACATATTGCAGTGTTTCCTCCCCTTCTCTCTAACTCCTGTTAACCAAAAGAGAAAGTTTCCTTCCATATATAAACCTTTCCTTGATTTTTTGCAATAATGAACTAATACAATATTTGTCCTACTGTGATTAATTTATTTCACTCAGCATAATGTCCTCCAAGTTCATCTATGTTATGCAGCGTATCTACACTATTCTTTAATGTTGCATACTATTCCATTGTGTACCATAGTTTGGTTATCCATTTTTCTGTTGATGGGCATGTAGGTTGTTTCCATCTTCTGGCTATTGTAAATAGTGCTGCAATGAACATGGATGTGCATTTATCTGTTTGTGTCCCAGCTCTCACTTCTTTAGGACATATATCTAGTCATGGAATTGCTGGATCAAATGGTGTTTCTAATTCCAGCTGTTTAAGGAATCACCATGCTGCTCTCCACAGTGGTTGTATCATTTGACAGTTCCACCAGCAGTATATAAGAGTCCTAATCTCTCCACATCCTCCCCAGCATTTGTTATTTTCTGTCGTGTTGAACTTTGCTATTAGTGCTGGGGCCACATGGAATCTCATTGTTGTTTTGATTTGCATCTTCCAACCAGACAATCCTTGGAAAGAAGACTAGGCAATCTACTTCCATAGAGATATCAGAAACCCCAGGAGAGGTCACTATGAGTCAGATTCGACTCAACAGCAGTGAGTTTGGTTTTTGGAATGGCTAATGATCATGAACATTTCTTTATGTGTTTGTTGGCCACCTGAATATCCTCTTTGGTGAAGTGTCCATTCATGTTTTCTGCCCATTTTTCAATTGGATTGTTTATTTTTTTGATGTTGAGGTGTTAAGAGTTTTCTATAAATTTTAGATATACATCCCTTGTCAGATATGTCATTGCCAAATATTTTTTTCCCAATCTGTAGATTCTCTTTTTACTCTTTTGGAGAAGTCTTTTGAAACACATAAAAATTTAAGTTTTAGAAGGTCACATTCATTTTTAGAAGTACTTTGTCTTCTACTGTTTGTGCATTTTGGGTTATGCTTGATAGTCTATTTATGCCATAAATGAGGGCCCCTAAATTTGCTCCTATTTTTTCCTTGAGCAACTTCATAGTTTTAGGTTTCACATTTAAGTCTTTAATCCACCTGGAGTCAGTTTTTGTGTATGGTGTGAGGTACAGATCTTGTTTCATTTTTCTGCAAATGAATATCCAGTTTTGGCAGCACTATTTGTTAAAAGAGACCATCTCTTCCCCCATGTAATGGATTTTAGCCCTTTGACAAAAATCAGCTGACCATATGTCAACAGATCAATTTCTGGGTTCTCAATTCTGTTCCACTGGTCTATGTGTCTTTTGTTGTACCAATACCAGACTTTTTTGACTACTGTGGCTGTATAGTAGATTTTGAGATCTGGGAATGTCAGACCTCCTACTTTGTTCTTCTTCTTCAATAGTGCTTTCCTTATCCGAGGTCTCTTTCCATTCCATATGAAATTAGTGATTGATTTTGCCATATTCTTAAAGAATGTTGATGGGATCTGGATTGGAATTGCATTGAATGTATAGATTGCTTTGGGTGGTATTGAGATTTTCACAATGTTCAATCTTCCTATCCACCAGCAAGGTATGTTCTTCCATTTATATAGATCTCTTATGGTTTCTCTTTTTTTTTTCACTTTTATTTTGATTTGGGTGAAGATTTACAGAGCAAATTCACTTTTCATACAGCAGTTCACATATACTTTGTCTCATGTCATTGACCAAAATTTACAATACAACAGCTCCCCTCCCACTTCCTCCCCA
>NW_006921789.1:5493859-5515029 GCF_000298275.1 Orycteropus afer afer
GGAGGGATGGACACTGGGAAGAGGTAACTATGGGGAGGAAGTGGGAGGGGAGCTGTTGCATTGTGGTAATCTGTGGTCAATGACATGAGACAAAGTATTTGTGAACTGCTGTATGGAAAGTGAATTTGCTCTGTAAATCTTCACCCAAATCACAATTAAAAAAAAAAAAAAAAATGGCTGTTGGGTTTTATCAAATGCTTTTTCTGCATCAATTGATATGATCATGTGGTTCCTTTTGTTTTATTTATGTGATGGATGACATTGATTGCTTTTCTAATATTGAACCATCCTTGCAAACCTGGTATGAACCCCACTTGGCCATAATGTATTGTTTTTTTATATGTTGTTGGAATCTATTAGCTAGAATTTTGTTGAAGATATTTGCATCTATATTCCGGAGTGATATTTTTCTGTAGTTTTCCTTTTGAGTGATGTGTTTGCCTTGTTTTGGTATAAAAGTTATGCTTCATAAAATGAATTTGGGAGGATTCCATCCTTTTCTGTGTTCTGGAATAGTTTGAGTTAGATTGGTGTCAGTTCTTTAAAGTTCATCAGTGAAACCTTCTGGGCCAGGGCCTTTTTATTGTTGTTTTTGGTAATTTTTTTAATGACCTGTTCAATTTCTTTTTTGTTATGGGTCTGTTCAAATTTTGCACATGATTCTGTGTTAGTTTAGGTAAGTAGTATATTTCTAGAAATCTGTCCATTTCTTCTAGATTTTTAAATTTGTTGGAATACAGTTCTTCATAGTATTCTGATATTATCCTTTTAATTTCTGTTGGTTCTATTGTGATGTCACCCAACTTGTTTCTTGTTATCTGTGTCCTCTCCCTCCTTTTCTTTGTAAATTTGCAAGTGGTTTGTCAATTTTATTAATCTTTTCAAAAAACAACTTCTAGTGTTGCTGATTTTTTTGTATTGTCTATTTTCTGTTTCGTATGTTTCTGCTCAAATCTTTATTATTTCTTTTCTTCTAGTGACTAGGCTTTTCTTGCTGCTCTTTTTCTAATTTTTGGAGATATTAGGTTAAGGTGTTGATTTTGGCTCTTCTTTTTTGATGTGTGTATTTATTGCTATAAATCAGCCTCTGATCACTGCTTTTGCTGTGTCCCAAAGATTTTGTTATATTCTGTTTTCATTCTCGTGTGATTCAAGGAATTTTTTAGTATCATTTTTTATTTCTTCCATTACCCAGTCATTTTCAAGGAGGGTGTTATTCAGTTTCCATATGTTTGCTCTTTTTCTATTGATCTTCCTAGTGTTTATTTATAATTTCACTATTTACAAGTTCTATAACTACACCATTTTTTCCTCTTTTTGGTTTGTAGTTGTCCTCCTTTTCCAATTGATGTCTCTGCTTCCATTTACAATCTTGTAGGCTTATTTACTTTGGATACATCCATAACTGGGTTGGTTTCTGGGTTATGTCATCATGTGTGTTGATGGTCCGTTGTCATTTGCTATTGTTGGTTCTCTGTCCAAAGGACTCCCTTTAGCATCTCTTGTAAGGTTGGTCTTGTTTTAACAAATTCTTTTAATTTCTGCTTATCTGGAAATGTCTTAATTTCACCATCATATTAGAAGGACAATTTTGCTGGCTATATAATTCTTGGTTGGAAATTTTTCTCTTTCAGGGTTTTATATGTACCATTCTATTGCCTTCTTGCTGTGTAGTGCCTAAGGCACTTGGCTGCTAACCAGAGGCTGGTGGTTCAAATCCACCAGCCACTCCTCTGGAGGAAGATGGGGCAATCTACTTCTGTAGTGATACTGCTTTGGAAACCCAAGGAGGGGTCGCTATGAGTTGGGTCCGACTCAATGGCACGTAACAACAACAAGAAAACATTGCCTTCTCACCTGCATCGTTTCTTCTGTGAAATCAGAGCTTAGTCTTACTGGTTGCCCTTTGTAGGTAACTTTACCTACAAGCAAAGCATTCAGGATTCTCTTTGTCTTTGGTTTTGGTGAGTTTGATGATGATATGTGCTGGTGATTTTCTTTTGGGGTCTATCCCATTTGGAGTTCACTGGACTTCTTGAATGTATATTTTCTCATCTTTCATCATATTAGGGAAATTCTCCTCCAACAACTCTTCGACAATTTTCTCTGTGGCTTTATCTGTTTCTTCCTGTTCTGGAATTCCGATTACATGTAGGTTATTCCTTTTGATGGTATCCCACATGAACTGCAGGCTTTCTTTTTTTCTTTGGATCTTTTTTCTGATTGATCCTATTCCAAAGATGTATTGAGGTATTTGTCTTCAATCTCACTAATTCTGTCTTCCATTGATTCAGTTCTACTCATTTTCCCGTTCAGTGTGTTATCTATTTCTGAGAATTTAGTATTAATCTTCTGAATTTCTATCTGTAGATTTTGTATCATTTTTAATTTTTTATTCATTTTATCATTTTGTTCTTGTATTGTCTTCTGAAATTGTTCTAGAGTTTTCTCTATGTTTTCCTCCATATGGTCAGTGTGTTCCTTGATCTGTCTCTCAATCCGTTGAAGGTACCTAAGTATAATTCTTTTGAATTCCTTATCAGGGAGTTCCAATGCTGTTTCTTCCTCAGGGATGTGTTCTGGATCTATATCCTGGTACCTTTTTTCTACTGCTTTATCTTTATTCTTTGTGTAGACTATGATGGTCTCTGAGACATTGTGATGTTTTTGTGTTTATATTTATTTGGTGATTGTATGTTGGAGTGATTCTCCCAAGATGTTTGTTTTCCTTGGATGTATCTGAGTAAGCAGGGTACTGTGCTCCTCTATTTGCTAGTTGGCAGCACTTATGCACTCACCACTGTCTCCTTTTCAGTTGTCAGCCTCCTGTATATCCATGCTGTCTCTGGCAAGCAGAGCCTATTCTAAGGTCCCTGGAATCAGAATGAGAATTCTGTCACTTTAAATATCTAAAATGGCTATTGCTTGTAAACATTCACTATGGCTCCACCCAGCCACTGATTGTAAACATTCAAAATGGCTGCACCCTCCAGACAGCCGAAAATCCACAGCTCAGTTTGTCTTTTTCTTTGCTGTTTTCCTTTTTAGTCATCAGTCACTGGCCCAGTCATCCATATAGCCCTTGGCAAGCAGGGCTGATTTTCAGGTTAATTCTTAAGTCCTCACACCACTTGGTTATATTCAGGCTATCCATGACATCAGGACAGCTGACAGTCTGCAGCTCCATTTGTCTTCTTATTCATTGTTGTCTGTCAGATTCTTCTACTAGTTGGTGTTTAATCCATTTCTGTATCCTTCCTTTCAAAGCCCAAGGTTCCAGAATTATCTTCTGTGTCTGTGTCTATTAGTTTCTCTATTCTTTGTTGAAGAGGGTCTGTGTAGCTTCTCTGCCTTCCTACTGGAACTCTCTCTCTAATATTTCTTATGTCAGCTAATGACATTACTCAAACCAGAGTTTTGAAGTTATTATTGACTTCATCTGCTCCCTCTGTTTCAAGAATCCAGTGAGAAAACACTGACAATTTAACTTCTTAACTTTTTTTTTTTCCTTTTCCTTTCACCATAGGCTATCCCAATTCCATTTCTCTTCTCTAATTCAGACCTCTTTGGCATTTCTTCTCAAACTCTTTTTGTCTGCCTGTCCTCTTTAATAAGCATTTAGTGTTGAGATTCTCAGGCCTGCTTTTCTTCTCCCCTACCACTTTCTCCCCAGCTTCTCACTCATCCATTGTTCTGGATTTGATTACAGGATAAAAATTCCCATGTTTATACCTCCAACTCTGACTTCTCCCAAGGCTCCTGACTTGTATGCCCAGGATCCTACTCAGTATCTCCACTTGGATGTTACATAGATATCTCAAACCTAAATTAAATACTCCTACTGAATTTATTATTTACCCTCAAATCTGCTATTCATCCACTGTTCTTTACTTGCTGAAAAGGCAACACCACTCTCCTAGCTTCTTAAACAAGAAACCTGGGTATTCACCTTGGCTCTCCTTTTCTCTCCTTCTCTAAATCCTTTTGATTCTACCTCTTAGATAAACTTTGACTCTTCATTCCCACTACTAAAATGTGATCCAAGAGACTATCACCCAAGCTAATATCATCTCTGTCTTGGATACCTTAACAACACCCTCCCAAAAGTTCCCCCTTTTCTCTACTTGCTAATATATTCTCTACGCTGCCATCAGAGTAATACAATGCAAGCCACTGTGATAGTTGGAGGTGTGTGTCAACTTGGCTGGACCACAATTCTGTGTGGTTTAAGCAATTGTGGTGTGGGTTATTCCCATGATGGGATCATATGTATATGTTTTGAGCATCCAATCCATTGAAAGGAAGTCTCTCTAGTGGTGTGGGCTGCTTCCAATATATTTACGGACATCCTGGGAAAAGAGACATCTTCTGTGGATTGGGATCCTATTGTGCTGCCTACAATTGTCTGTGAGTGAACAATCCACCATTTGGCCTGGAGCTCTTGGATTCAACATTCATCAAAGTCAACAGCTGGTATACTGCCTGCCAACCTTGAGCTGGTCAGCCCTAGCAGCTGTGTGAGTTGGGAAAAGCCCCAGCTTGACGTTTGATCCAAGAACTTGGGACTTGCCAGCTTCTATAAGTGTGTGAGCCATTTTTCTAAGATGAATTTCTCTTTATATGTATATATAAGCTTTACTGGTTTTGCTTCTCCAGAGAACCCAGCCTAACACACCCACTAATGCCTCCCCATTGCCTACAGGATCATGTTCAAAATCTTTGGCCCATTATGCAAGGTCCTGCATTACATGACCTCTGCATAACTCTCCAGGTTATACTCTTGCTGCTGTTCACTTCCCTGCATTTGATGCTCCAGAAATCACTATTTGTGGTTCTCTGCTTGTTCTGGTTACCTAGTGCTACTCTGACAGAATATACCACAAATGGGATGACTTGAACAAACAGCAGTTTATTCTCTTACAGTTTGGGAGGCTAAAAGTCTGAGTTCCAAGTGCCAGGCTCTAGGGGCTGTGTGAAAGCCCCTCAACTTTGGGCTTCAGCTCTGCCTCCTGCTTCTGGCCCATTGCAGCTAGAGGCATCTCTTCACTCCAGCAGCTACTGGCTGCTGAGGCTAACAAGCCCAAGGTTAACAAATAAAATGGCACAGTTCCAATGTTACCAAACCACATGGCAAGCCATTAATTCAAGTCCATTGAAAGTCCCAAGGTCGGCAGAGCATGGCAGGCTGCTGAATGACGACATGGCTACATGCAGGATTCAAACGTGCCATAAGCTAGACACCATTCCCCAAAGCTTCTCCTTATATACAGGAAGCAGACCACAGCCGTAAGGCAGCTCCTCAGCTGCTCATAGTAGATTCCACCATGGAGTTGATTACCAGTCTCATCAGGGGGAATACTACATCCAGCTGCCCAGCCACTCAACCAGGCCCAGCCAAGTTGACACACAAACTTAACTACCACACTGCTCATGCCACCTCAGTACTTTTTTGAATGCTATTCTCTCTGCATGAGATGATCTTACCTATCATTTACCTGCATATTCTTCTTTAGCTTGCAGAATCTGCATGATTTTCTGTGGAGCTTCTTAATCCTGATGAAGGGGGTCACTCATCCAGTAGACTTTCTCTCTATAAATTCTCTGAACTGTGTACACATTTGAAATAAATCATTTATATGTCTTTCTAGCAATGAGAGGATTTTTTAAATTTTATTTATTTACATTTTTTTTCAGGAAAAGGATCCTATCTTCATCATGACTGTACCTACCATGGTGCCTGGAAGACCACAGGACTCAGTATATATTTGTTAAACTAAAATGTTGCTTTTCCTCAGATGAAGCCCACTTCATAGAGAGTGTTGTAATTTTGGTAAATTGTTATTTAAAATTAAAAACAAAACAAAACCATTTTGTTAAACAATGATATCGTTGTGTCACATATTTGTTGTTGTTGTTGTTGTTATGTGCCGTTGAGTCGGACCCCACTCAAAGCGACCCCTCCTTGGGTTTCCAAGGCAGTATCACTACAGAAGTAGATTGTCCAACCTTCCTTCCAAAGAGTGGCTGGTGGGTTTGAACTGCCAGCCTTCTGGTTAGCAGTCAAATGCCTTAGGCACTATACTACCAGAGCTCCCATGTCACATATTTAGGGGGTTTTAATAATTATTATTTGGAAAAAATTCTATATAAATGGTAAAGTCAGTTGTATGACTCAAATTAACCTTATTTGCATAGAAATAGCATTTTATTGGCTCGTCTCTGTCACTCCTCATAAACTATGAGTGACCTATCTTTCCTACCTCTAAAATATACCTAAATCTGCCCCCTTCCCTCCATTCCACCTCCACTCCAAGCCACCATCTTCTCTCATGTGCATTATACTGCAAAAGCCTTCTGACTGGCCACTCTATTCTCAGAACAGCAGCTGGAGTGCTCATTTATAAATATAAATCAGGTCATGATACTTTCCTGCTCCAAATCTTCCAAATGCTTCCCATTGCATGGCAGTATTCAAACTCCTTACCAGGGTGTCTATAAGGTCCTATAGACCTACCACAGTATCTACCACAGGGCCTTGATTTGCTCTCCAGCACCCATGCTATCTCACTGGCTGCTCCAGGACCATCAGCCCTTGTATATTAGTCCTGCTTCACTAGCACTCTTTCTGTTCCTTGACATTGTTACCATTTTAAGCCTTTGCAGTTGCTCCCTTAGCCTCTAGATCCCTGCATGGCTGCCTCCTCATTTCCATTCAGGTCTTAGTTCAAATGGCACCTCCTCAAAAAGACCCCTTGCCACTCAATTTAAAGCAGCTCTTAACCCCTCTGTGACACACCATCCTGTTCCATTTTCTTCATAGTCCCAATCCTTTAGTTGAGTAGTGAAGCATTTGAATATTAGGGCCCACACTGTGATCTCAAATCCCAGCTACACTTCTTATTTGATGGGTCAATAGGCAGAGATGAAGAGAAGCACTTGATCTTTCAATGCTGTAGCTTTCAGAACAACAATATTACCTACTTTAGTTTTGTTGGTAAGACCAAATGAGTTAATATATTCTAAGAGATTATCATTGAACCTGGCTCATAACAAGTACCCAATGCATGTTAGCTAGTATCATTTATCTTTTTTTTTTTTTTTTTTGCTTGTTTTTTGGACCTCCCTTCTGTACCCTCCTTAAACTTACTACTCTCCTCCAACCAAGCATGTAAAGTCAAAAAGAGCAGACTTCATTGCCTTGCCTACTCCCCTTCATTCCCTAGTGCCTAGAAGAGTACCTTTGTGGGCACAATGGAGGGTCAGTGGTAGAATTCTCACCTTCCATGTGGGAAACCCAGGTTTAGTTTCTGGCTTATGTGCCTCATGCACAGCACCATCTGTATGTTGGTGGAGGCTTGTGTGTCGCTCTGATGCTGAACAGGTTTCAGTGGAGCTTTCAGTATAAAGAACTAGGAAGAAAGGCCTGACTAGCTACTTCTGAAAATCAACCAAGAAAAACTTTATGGATGAAAACAGTCTGATCTGCAAACAATCAGGGGATGGATGGCACAGGACTGGGCAGTGTTGTTTCATTGTGCATGGAGTTGACCTGAGTTGGGGATCGCTGTGAAACAGGGGTTGATTCAGTGGTAACTAACAATAAAATAGTACCTGGCAGGTTATGTGCTGAATGAACAAAGTTTTGGAAACAAGCAATAAAAGGTAAGAGTTGATCTCAAATTGGTCTTACATTAAAAAAAAAAAAAAAAATTCAGATCTACAAACGAAACGCTAAAAATTATTGTAGTTTCTTTTTTCCTTCTTGGTTTCCATTTTGTAAGCAGCTCTGATAGTGCTGTGATTAAAGCATTGGGCTGCTAACCAAAAGGCTGGCAGTTCTAATCCACCAGCTGATCTGTGGGAGAAAGACAAAACAGTCTGCTTCCCTAAAGATTTACAGACTTGGAAACCCTGTGGGTCAGTTCTACAGGGTTGACTCAAAGGCAATGGTGTTATTTTTTGTTTATTTGTTTTTTTTTTTTTTTTTTGGTTAGAGTTCCATTTGTCATGCATTGCTTAAAGGAAGCTGTATTGCACCGCAAGGAAGGAAAAATTATTAGTTCTATCACTTAAAAGCAAAGGAGGCCTGGTGGTGCGGTGTGTAAGGCATTTGATGGCTAACCAAAAGGTCGGTGGTTCAAATCTACCAGCTGTTACACGGAAGGAAGATGGGGCAATCAACTTCTGCAAAGATTTATGGCCTTGGAAATCCCATGGGGTAGCTACCAGTCGGAATCAACTTGATGGCAGTCAGTTTGGATTTTTGGTTTATCACTTATAAGGATTCCTGGTGCTGCAGTGGTTAAAGTTAAAGTGCTTGATTTCTAACTGAAAGATCAGCAGTTCAAACCCTCTGGTCACTCTGCAGGAGAACGATGTGCTTCTATAAAGATCTACAGCCTTGGAAACCCTATAGGGTGGTTCAACTCTGTCCTACAGGGTCACTATGAGTTGTAATTGACTTGATGGCTGGGGGTTATCATTTATAAGATAGAAGGATATGGGTAAGTCATTTAGTTGCCTCTGACCTCAAGAGCTTCATCTATAAAACTGAGTTTGCAACTACTTGCTGAAGATGGAGGGATGGGTCACATGGGTTATTTTCTCTTTTTTTTCTTCTTTCTTATTTTGGTCATTAGCTTTAAGATCTATATATGCTTTTAAGAATATGTAGTAAAAATCTAGGGTAAGTATATTAAAGTCTACACAGTAAAACTTTGAATTATTCTGCAGGTGACTGGAAAGTAAATAATTCTCCAGGATTATTTCTAATCACCCATTTTTCTAACTTTATGCATAAATGCCTATATACAAACAAATATGTCTCTATCTGTCTAGAATTATATGCTTTTAATCAGTAACTACAGAAAACAATTATCCCAAACTTGAATGCTTAAACACCATTTCAACATCCCCTTTATGTAAGTATTTTCCTCCAACTTTTAACAAGAAGCCAATTTTCTCCTAATAATTTCACCCTAGGCCCAAATTTACAGTTATTTCACTTCTTTGTATCAGATTAAAATTTTAAAATTCATATATTAAGGTTTATGGTTATATATCCCAAGGAGCCCTCGTGGTACAATAGTTAAGCACTCAGCTGCAAAATGAAAGGGAGGTTTGAAGACCTGTTCCCTTAAAGATTATAGCTGAGGAATCTCTCCATTGGGCAGAGAGATTCTACTTTGTCACGTGGGTTACAATGAGTAAAAAATCGTCTCAATGCTACCTAACAACCACCACTGCCACACCAGTTATATATCCCAAGTGTTTAAGGCCTTAATCAACAAGTTTGGAGTTGTTCTCCTATCATCAATCTGAAACAGTTCTTCCAAATGTTTTCTTTCTGGATTTCTGGTTGTAATTTCAGCTAGTGAACTTCTCTTTCTCTTTCCCAGTCCATACTCATCCTCTTCCATTTTGAGTCTGTATTCAAATGCTTTTCCTGCTACCATTGACTCACTGATAAAATTTTTTAAAGTGGTATGTACAGATATTCTCCAGTACAAAGTTATTTTTCCCTTTATAATTAATAAGTATTTTTGGGGGGGGATCATTTGATGAGGAACTAAAATTTCTCATTTAATTTTCATCCATTACTTTTTAGCATTCATTAATAATTTTCTATGTTTATTAGTCCACTCCTCAGAAGGAAGGTTGGGCAATCTACTTCCGTAGTGATACCGCCTCAGAAACCCAAGGAAGGGTCGCTATGAGTCGGAAACAACTCAATGGCACATAACAACAACAACAACGTTTATTAGTTGACATGGTGTTGTTGTTGAGTTGGCTCTGACTCATTGTGACCTTAGGTATAAAGGTCCAAAAATTGCCCAGTGCTGCACTATCTTCATGATCATTGTTACTTGAGTCTATTGTTCACATTCTATTGTAAGGAAAAGTTTTTCCTCTTGCTTTGTTTACTTACTCATTTATATTAGTAGTCTTGGAGATTTTATTTTATTCAGTGGGTGGTTGTTGTTGTTATTGTTATGTGCCACCGAGTCACAATCCATTGTTATCATTATTTATTTTTATATTAAAATTATCCCAGCTGTGTCTAGTGGGAGACATTTCAAAAGCCTGTGCCCTTTTGACTAGTCATCACCATTTTCTGGAGCAATTCCTAATTTTCTGGCACAGTAAGATATTTCAGGCTTATCTTGTACTTTACCCGCTCCAGCCCTGGAATCTGCTTTTTCTCCAAAGAGCTCCTTTTATTGGAGCTCTTTTATTGGTTCGTTTTATCAGAAGTTCCTTTTAGTGCAGATTGTTATTCATTTTTACTTTATTTACTGATTTGGAAACCCAGATTTGCTTGAGCTATCCCATTAAGGAGGAGCTCTGGTAGCATAGTGCCTAAGGCACTTGACTGCTAACCAGAAGACTGGTGCAAACCCACCAGCCACTCCTCGGAAGGAAGGTTGGGCAATCTATTTCCGTAGTAATACCCTCAGAAACCCAAGGAGAGGTCTCTATGAGTCGGGTCTAACTCCACGGCACATAACAACAACAACAACACCCCATTAACGCACTGTCATTGAGTGATCCTGACTCATTAGTGATCCCATAAACCCTAAGGGACAGGGTAGAACTGCCCCTAGGGTTCCCAAGATGGCAAATCTTCAGGAAGCAGATTACTACATCTTTCTCCTGCTAGGGGGTGGTGTGTTCAAACGCCGGACCTTTGGTTAGCAGTTGAGTACTTAACCACTGTAATAACGGGGCTTCTGCTTGAGTTGTAAGATTTTGTGATTGTCTTCTTTCACCCACAGTTTAGCTAGAACTTACCTTCCATTGAAAGTTTGCCTTTATAAGACCGATTTTTTAAAAATTATCTTTTTGAATAGAATCTCCATTTTTAGTCAGAATAACCCACGTGCTTTGGATAGAGATTCATCATCCTGAAACTATTCCTGTTTTCCATATGAGCGCCTTCAGGACGGAGCCCACGGTCACATGGGTGCAGCACAGACCTGTGTCCTCCAGAGTTCGCTGTGCTGCGTCCAACTCAACCCTGGCGCTTTCTCAAACCTGGAGCGGCTGAAACCCTTTGCAAGGACACCCAAGCGGGGGCACGTGAGCGCCCCGACTTCCTCCAGACCCCGCCTCTGATTGGCTCCTGGGTACATAAGGAACCGGTGATTGAGCGGTGGCTGTGGGCAGAAACTTGCCGGAGGTCTTTGGTTGGCATCGCCCTTTCCTGCTCGCCAGTTTGCTGGCGGGCGGAATCTGGAGAGGATGAGGTCGTCCTGTGTCCTGCTCACCGCCCTGGTGGCGCTCGCCGCCTACTACGTCTACATCCCCCTACCCAGTTCTGTGGCTGATCCCTGGAAGCTGATGCTACTGGACGCGACTTTCCGGGGCGCACAGCAAGTGGTGAGACGCAGCCCAGCGCTGATCCTCTCTCCCTTCTCTTAAGCGAGTATTAGAAGGGGAAACTAAATATTCGGATCGCGTCCCACAAGAATGCATATTTTTCTAAACCTCCGAGGTGTTCGGTTTTTAAGGTGGCTTTGACCGGCATTTTCAGGGTATCGCGTTCGCCTCCTTGCTAGCTGAAGGCTAGATCTGTGTCTTCTCGTCTTCGTTGGTGACAGATGGAGGTGAAGTTATTGAATAGAATTTAGAGGCGATTTAACCCTTCGACTGTCCTAAATATCGCCCTCTTTCTTGGTTTACAACGTCATAAATCAAAATCTTTCAGTATTTTTTAAACCTCTCCTCCCCCATTCTCGTTCCACAATAAGAGCTGGCAGAGAATGAGTTAAATATTTTAGAAGGGCTAGGAGAAAACAGGCTCTGACTGGGGAACGCAGCCACCTTAAAAACCGAAACGGACACCGGCGATCTCCAGACGTCCCTAGACTATGGAGCGCTCCATTCTCGGGGCAATAGGGCAGGGCTACCCTAAGCACTTGAGGAACCCCACGGATCGACTATTTCATCCGTGGCACTTCTCAGCCAAGCCCAAGAAAGGAGGCCTGAAGATCCGGCTGGCTGGGGAGGCGGAGGCGGAGGCGGCGGCTGGCGGTTTCGTGATGCGTTTGTTTTCTGCCTGCCTTGCAGCATTGTTTTATGTCCCTGGCTGTCAAGGAGACCTTTGCCTGAGCCTGGATACCCTGACTTACACTGGAAGGCTTGCCTTGTTTCTGTTGCATTATGGATGTGTGTTTCTTTCACCCATAGGCAGGAAAATGTAGCTGTCTCTGGTTTGATCCTTGGTTAAGAGGTATTCTTAGTCAAAGAGAGGCTAAAATCTAAATACAAACGAACGCTAAAATCTGAATTCAAGACAAGGCTGAACCCTAAAACTCGGCAGTATTTCTCAGCAGCCTGCTCTACCTGAACTCCTAATCCTCCAAAACCTATTATCTCCGTTTTCCCAACCTTGGACTTTCATCTCAGGTTATTTATGTAAACTCCTTCCAGGGACAACCAGACCCAGAAAAGGGCCGAAAAATGATTTTCCTAGAGGGTTTATGTTCCTTTTCGCTAACCACTCTATTTGTAGGATTACTCTGTAGTCTGTGGAACTTTGTCCCATCAAAGCCCATTAGGGTATTGTAGCACATTCCAATATGGTTTTACTTTCCTGAGTCCAGCTATGTTTTCCATCCCCAAACCCTCTGTTGTCTCTTAGGAAGGGTCTGTAGACCCTCGTTCCTTCCCTCCTGTTTACTATAATGTTGACATAGTGGAAGAATGACCAACCCTTTCCCTAGCCTTCTTCCAAGAAAGACATTCTTCATGTAGGTAGCCCTGCAATCCCTTCTTCCCCCATGAAATTATATAATTTTGGAATTACACCTTTCCAAGATTCTGGAACAGTGATGTTTGCCTGGGTGGGTTACATGACTTTCTACAATGATTTAAATATGGAAAGCAGGGGAAAAGAATCAAACTGCTATGTTGGCCAGAGAGATTATACTTAATTTTCAGGTCACCAGTAGTCTTTCATCAAAAGTAATTTGGGAGAATCCAGAGCTGAAGAAAACCCTGTCATCCCCATCTAGATTGCCAATCCATGAAAGGCAAGCTTGGGTAGGTCCTCTACAGAGTGCCCTCAGCTGATGTTTGAGAATGATAATGTGTGTGTCCTCCATTCACAATGATAGATGAGGTAGCTTGTCTTCACCTGACACTGTGGCTCAGGAGTAGGTTTATACAGAATTGGCTCTTGTCACTTCTCTTCTGAATTGTGAAATAGCATAAACAACCATTCAGTCCAGACAGCACGGTATTCTACCCCGTAAAACAATTTACCAGGGTCACTTCACATTTTCCTAGGAAAAAGGCAATGTGGCATAGTAAAGACATGACTGCTCGAGTCAGACCTCCCTGGATCCCATCTCAGCCTGGCTACTTACTGGATAGGAGGCCAAAAGCATTTATTAACTTTCTCTGAACTGCAGTTTTCCCTGTAATACAGGCCCAACAGCTACTTCGTGAGGTTGCTGTAGTGTTTAGTAATGTATTTAAGCACCTGGTCTTTGGTAAATGGTACTTGTTATAGTTCTTATTCTAAGAGTTGCCTCCAAGTATCTACTATGGATTGTGGGTAAAATATGTAGGATTGCTCAAATTTGTTGAAAAATATAACAAATGTAAATTGAGAGTACCTTATATCATTGAAACCTCTAGAGCTACCGATAAATTGCATTGCATAAGGGTTGTTACCCAGATAATTTTAGTTTGATTTGATTGGCTCAGTTACAAAAACAATAAAGCTTCTTTAGAGATTAAGTTTGATCTACTTATTAAACAATGGGCACCTGCCTACCAGCCAAACCAAACTCACTGCCAACGAGTCAGATCTGACTCATAATGACCCCTCCTTGGGTTTCCGAGGTGGTGTCACTACAGAAGTAGATTGCCCAACCCTCCTTCCGAGGAGTGGCTGCTGGGTTCGAACCACTAGCCTTCTGGTTAGCAGTCAGATGCCATAGGCACTACGCCACCAGAGCTCCCTCCTGGGCACCTGCCTAGCATCAAGAAATGTAAATGCTACTTCTGTTGTCATTGGCAAATGCTTCATCATTCTCCTTAGTTTCTTTATCTTATGAAGGTGAATCAGATTATTGAGATTATGTTCTTCCAACTTTTCTTCTTTAGAAACTCTCTTTAACATTCATCTGAAATATAAACTCTGTATGAGGATCACCATGGAACTTTAAACATCCAGATATCCAGGTCACCCCCTATACCAATATATTCAGAATCTTTAGGGAGTAAGCCCCAGCATACATGGTTTTTTTGTTTTGTTTTGCTTTTGTTGTGAATATTCACAGTAAAACATACACCAATTCAACAGTTTCTACATGTACAGGTTAGTGACATGTATTGAATTCTTCTAGTTGTGCAACCATTCTGACCCTCCTTTACTGACTTGTTCTTTCCCCATTAACATAAACTCACTGCCCCCTAAAGTTCTTATCTAATATTTCAAGTTGCTGTTGTGAATTTGATCCCATACAAATGCAATGGAAAGCACTGCTGTGGAGTAGGATCCGACTCATAGAGACCCCTCCTTGGGTTCCCAAGGCGGTATCACTATGGAAGTAGATTGCCTGACCTTCCTTCCGAGGAGTGGCTGGTGGGTTTGAACCGCCAGCCTTCTGGTTAGCAGTCATATGCCTTAGGCACTGCACCATAAGAGCTCCCTGATCCCATACAGGTAGAGCTGAAGGAAGACATTGTGTATTAGTTGAGCTAAACTTTTGTTTGGTTTTAAGAAGACTTCTGGGGATATTTTTGGCTTAAGGTTTAAAGATTATCTCAGGACAGTAGTTTTGGGGCTTAGTCTGTCTTCCATGGCTTCAGAAAGTCTAGAGTCAATCAGAACTTGAAATTCTGTTCTGCGTTTTTTTCCCTTTTGCTCAGGATTCTGCTATGGAACTTTTGATCAAAATGTTCAGTAGTGGTAACTGGCCACCATCCAGCTCTTTTGGTCTCATGGTAAAGAAAGCAGTTTGCTCATGTAGGCAGTCAAGCACACATTCCATATCCTCCTCCTGTTCCTGACTCTTCTTTTTCCTTTGTTGCTCCAGGTGAGTAGAGACCAATTGTTATGCCTTGGATGACTGCTTACAAACTTTTAAGACACCAGGCACTATGCAATGAAAGTAGGAGAGAGACCCTAAACCTCCAAACCAAGGAACCAAATCCCATGAGGTATTTGGTTCTACATAAGCAGCCTCAGCACCTACTATTTTTTTTCCAGTCGGTTGTAAATATATTTATCACACAACTTATGCCAATTCAACTTTTTATAGGTGTCCAACTTAGTGACAGCAATGACAATAATTGTACAACTCAACCTTAATCGATGCAAATTTTCCATCACCTTTAACTCCCCTTATCCCCCTCTCCCCACCTGATAAGTATAATAAACTCTAGTCTCTATGCATTAGATTTTCTTGTCTTTTTATATAAGTGAGGTCATACAATGTTTGTTCTTTGTGATTGGCTTATTTTTTTCTGCAGAATGTCTTCAAGCTCCATCCATACTGTAGCATGTATCAAGACTTCATTTCTCCTACTGGCTAAATAGTATTCCATTGTATGTACATACTGCATTTTGTTTATCCATTCTTAGGTTGGCATGCATTTAGGTTGTTTCTACCTTTTTCCTATGGTGAATAGTGATGCAATAAACATTGATGTACAAGTCTCTTTCTGACTTTCCACTTTCAAATCTTTGTGTATATACCTAGGAGTGGAATTGCTGGCTCAAACAGTAGTTTAATTTTTTGAGGAATAGCCACAGTGTTCTTCATGAGGGTTATTCCTACCAACAATAGATAAGGATTCTAGTCTCCCTCATCAACATTTGTTATTTTCTGGTGTTTTTTTTTTTTTTTTTTTTTTTTTTGCATCTCTCTGATGGCTAATGATCGTGAGCATTTCTTCATATGTTTGTTGGCCGCTTGAATATCCTCCTTGGTGAAGTGTCTGTTCATGTCTTCTTTTTTTTTTTTTTTTTTATCTTAGCCAACCTAGTGGAAGTGAAATGATAACACATTGTGGTTCTGATTTTCATCTCTCTGCTGGCTAATGATGCTGAGCATCTTTTTAAGTAATTGGTGGCCATATGAATGTCCTCTTTGGTAAAATGTCTTTTTAAGTCCTTTGCCCATTTTATAATTGGATTATTTGTCTTTCTGTAGTCAAGTTGTTGAAGTTTTATATACATTTGGGTATTAGATTCCTGTTGAACATATGGTTCTGAACATATTCTCCTGGTTGGTAGCTTGTCTTTTTGCATGAATAAAATAAGGAGCTCTTGTGACACAGTGCCTAAGGCATTTGACTGCTAACCAGAAGATTGGTAGTTCAAACCTAGCAGCCACTCCACAGAAGGAGGACTGGCAATCTATGTCTGTAAAGATTTACTGCCTCGGGAACCCAAAGGGGGTCACTAAGAGTCAGAATCGACTCAATGGCAGTGAGTTTAGTTTGTTTTTCTTTCTGGATGAACAAAAGTTTTAAATTTTTAGGAGGTTTTGTTTGCTTATTTTTGTCTTTTGCTGTTTGTTCTTTTGTTATATTAGGTAATTCATTGTTAAAAACTAGGCCTGACAATTTTGCCCATGCTTGTTTATCTAAGAATGTTATAGTTTTAGATTGCACATTTAGGTCTTTAATCCATTTTGAGTTTATTTTTGTGTGTGGTGTGAGGCATGGATTCTGTTGCATTTTTTTTTTTTTTCTGCATTTGGAAATCTAATTTTCCCAGCACCATTTATTGAAGAAACTCTTCTCATCCAGCCATCAGTGTTTTTAAAAGCTCCCCAGCTGATTTTATTGCACAGCAAAATTTGAGAAACACTGCAAGATAAATAAAGTGAATTACTGAAGCAGATAATATATTTTTCCTAAACTGCTCAAGTTATACTGCACACACGGTGTTGGGAATGAGCCCTTTTACATTAGTATGGATTAGTCTGTCAGATTAGTTGGCTGATAATTTGGCCCTAAGAGTCTAAGAAGATAAAACCCTAACTAGGCAAATTTCTGTGTGTATAGCAAAGTACTCAGACTTGAGCAGTGGCAAAACACAAACAAAAGTCAGACTATGAAGTGCAGGGAAACAGTTTAGAAGAGCAGACAGAAAGAGTTTAGAGGACAAAAAGGAAGGAGTTTGGGGGAGATTCTCAAAGCTGATTTTGCAATACTACTCAAGCAATGATTTTTTTTAAAAAAAATGGTAATTCTAGTGCAAGTGAAAGAAGCCTTAGGGGCACAAAGGTTAACAGCTTGGCTGCTGATGGAAATGTTGGCACCCAGTGGTTCCATGGGAGAAAGATCTGCCCTGTAAAGATTACAGCCTAGAAAACTGAGTGGGGCAGTCTGCTCTGTCACCAGTCGCGGTGAGTCATATTTGACTCAACTATGCCTAATAACAAGTGCAGGTGAAGATACTGAGATGTGTAAGTTGCTGGAAGAAAACTTCCTTGAGGATGGTTTGGCAGGATCCTTTAGAAGCCTTAGAAGAAGTGTGTTTATTCTTTGACTCAGCAATTTATCTGGATAGAATTTATTATAAGGAAGTAATCATGGATATAGGCAAAGCTGTAGCTATAAAGATAGGGACATTTGATAGGATTGAAAACCTTGTCCAACTATGTAGTCCAAAAGTATTGTCATCTATAAGAAATATAGTGAATATTCAGGTAAAATGGAGGAATAGGCAGAGAAGCGACACAGACCCTCTTCAACAAAGAAAAGAAAAACCAGTTGACAGGGATACAGAAGATGATCCTGAAGCCTTGAGCTTTGAAAGGAACTATGCAGAAGTGGATTAGGCACCAACTAGTGGAAAAACCTGAATGAAAACAGTGAGCACAGAGACAGTCAGAGCTGCGGACTGTCAGCTACCCTGACGGGACCAACAGCCTGAATATTTCCAAGTGGTGTTGGGACCTGAGAATTGACCTAAAGATCAGCCCTGGTCACCAAGGGCTGCAGAGATGACTGCGCTGGTGGCCTATGACTAGGAAGGGAAACAGCAAGGAGGGAGAGAACCTAAGCTGTTGACTTTCTGCTGTCTGGAGGGCGCAGCCATTTTGATTGTTTACACATGGCAGGCATTTTGGATATTTAAAGTGACCAAGGGCACAGCCACTTTTAATGTTTATAAGCGGCAGCCATTTGGGATATTTAAAGTGACTGATAGTGCAGCCATTTTGAATCTTTGCAAGTGGCAACCATTTTGGATTTTAAAGTGATAGCATTCTCATTCAGATTCCAGGGACCTAGGACTAGGCTCTGTTTGCCAAGGTCAGCAGGTACATGTAAGAGGCTGAGAACAGGAAAGGAGACAGGTGGTGAGTGTATAAATGCTGTCAACCAGTGAATAGAGGAGCACACCACAGTACCCTGTTTGCGTAGATAACATACAAAGAAAACAAAAATTGTGAGCAAGTCACTCCAACATACAATCACCAATTAAATATAAACAGAAAAGCATCATGATGCCTTGGAAACAACAGAGCATCACAGTCCACACAAAGAAGCAAGATAAGGCAGGAGAAACAAGGGACCAGGATACAGACCTAAAACATATCCCGAGGAAGATGCAGCATTGGAACTGATAAGGAATTCAAAAGAATTATATTTAGGTATCTTCAACAAATTGAGAGACAGATCAAGGAAAACACAGAGAAAACCATAGAACAATTTGAAAGACAATACAAGAACAAAATGACAAAATAAATGAAAAGTTAGCAATGATACAAAATCTACAGATAGAAATCCAGAAGATTAATGCTAAATATTCAGAAATAGATAAGACATTGAACAGGCAAAGGAGCAGAATTGAATCAATGGAAGACAGAATTGGCGAAATTGAAGCAAATACCTGAATATTTCTTTGGAAAGGGATAACTCAGAAAAAAGATCAAAACAAAATAAAGAAAGCCTAAGGTTCTTGTGGAATACCATCAAAAGGAATAACCTATGTGTCAATAGAATTGAAGAGCAGGAAGATATAAATAAAACCACAGAGAAAATTGTTGAAGATTTGTTGGAAGAGAGTTTTCCTGGTATGATGAAAGATAAGAATATATCCATTCAGGAAGTCCAGTGAACCCCAAACAGGATAGACACCAAAAGAAAATCACCCAGACATATCATCATAAAACTTACCAAAACCAAAGACAAAGAAAGAATCATGAGAGTAGCACAGGAAAAACAAAAAGTTACCTGCAAGGGGCAATGAATAAGACTAAGCTCGGATTTCTCAGCAGAAACCATGCAGGTGAGAAGATAATGGGATGGTATATATAAAACTCTGAAAGAGAAAAATTTCCAACCAAGAATTTAATACCCAGCAAAATTGTCCCTTAAATATGATGGTGAAATTAGGACATTTCCAGATAAGCAGAAATTAAGGGAATTTGTTAAAACCGACCAATGTTACAAGAGATGCTAACCGGAGCCCTTTGGACAGAGAACCAACAACAGCAAACAACAACTGACCATTAATACACATGATGATATAACCCAAAAACTAACACAGCTATGGAAGTATCCAAAGTAAATAAGCCTACAAGATTGTAAACAGGGAACCAGAGACATAAATTGACAAATGAGGACAACTACAAACCAAAAAGAGGGGAAAAAACTGTGTCATTACAGAACTTCTAAATGGTAAGGAAATCAAGACAACTACAAGATAGAATGGACTGTTCTAAACTTGGGAAAAAACTATAAACCACAGGGTAACCTCAAAGAAAAATGATAAACCTTCACATCAAAATAAAAAAAAAAAGGATCAGCACAAATATTTAGCAAATACTAAAACAATAGCAACGAAGGAAACAAAACAAAACTAGCTCAGCATAGAAAATTATATGGAACAAAGAAATCGACACCATGAAAAAGCACATAACAAAAATGATAGCAACAAATTCATATTTGCCGATAATTACATATCTGGCAAGGGACTTATCTCTGAGATTTATAGAAAACTCCAACACCTCAACAGCAAAAGGACTAACTATCCAATTGAAAAATGAGCAGACAATATAAATAGACACTTCACCAAGGAGCATATTCAGGTGGCTAGCTAATATCTGAAGAGACACCCACAATCATAGGCTATCAGAGAGATGCAAATCAAAACAACAATGAGAAATCATCTCACTCCTGCACTGATGGCAAGGTTCAATGAGACAGAAAATAACAAATGCTGGCGGGGATGTAGAGAGATTGGGAGACTCATACACTGGTGGGACTGTGAAGTGATACAAATGCTGTGGAAAGCAATATGGCAATTCCTTAGAAAGCTGGAATTGGAGATACCATTTGACCCAGCAATCCCATTACTAGGTATATATCCTAGAGAGGTGAAAGCCAGGACAGGAACATTATTTACAATAGCTAAAAGATGAAAACAACCTACATGCCTATCAGCAGAAGAGTAGATGACCAAACTATGGTACATACACATACTGGAATGCTATGCAGCACTAAAGAGTAATGTAGAGTCTGCAAAACACCGAATAATATGGATGAACTTAGAGGACATTATGCTGAGTGAAATAAGTCAACCACAGAAGGACAAATATAATATTAGTTCATTGTTGTGGAGGGTCAAGGAAAGGTTTATATATGGAGGGAAACTTTCTTTGTTGGTTGAGAGAGGAGGGGAGGGAACACTGCAAAAAAAAAAAAAGTGCCTTGACCCATGTCACTTTAGTTTTGTGTATTTCACTTTACATAAATTATATTTCAATAAAATGCATTAAAAAAGAAATATAGTGAATATTCAGCAGAAATATGATTAGCAGCCTTCCTTTCTTCTTCCTTCCTTTCCCTTTCCTTCCTTATTTCCTTTTTTTCTTTTTGCAGCATTGTTTAAAAGGATGGCAATTTAAGAGCAACTCAAGTGTGCAATAAGAGTTTAAGTAAATTATAGTAAATCTAAACTTTGGAATTCTATGCAACTGAAAAAATTAAATTGTAAGATAATATTTAATGGCCTGAGAATGATTTATACTGTGTGTTAAGTGGAAAGAGTTTGCAAAACACTGTGCACTATTATCCCATTTAAAATACCTATATAGGAGCTCTGGTGGCGTAGTACCTAAGGCATTTGACTGCTAACCAGAAGCCTGGCAGTTCAAACCCACCAGCCACTCCTCAGAAGGAAGACTGGGCAATCT
>NW_006921789.1:5515344-5519336 GCF_000298275.1 Orycteropus afer afer
TCCTTGGGTTTCCGAGGCAGTATCACTACGGAAGTAGATTGCCCCATCTTCCTTCCGAGGAGTGGCTGGTGGGTTTGAACCGCCAGACTTCTGGTTTATCAGTCAAGTGCCTTAATAAGAAATTATTTAAAATTGTTTTCTCCCCAGGGAGCTTTCCTGCAACTAGAATGGAATTGATATATATAAGCATATTAGTGTGATTTATGCTTCAGTAATTGTTCTATGAGAAAAGCAGGTTTTTTTAAAAGAGTTATCCTGGATCCCCTGACATAGCTCTCTTGGTGCCATGCTTCGTGCTCAGTCACTTAGACTGAACACAGATTGAAAGCCAACTGTATGAGGCTTTGGGGAGATACTAAAATGATTGAAAAGACACTACAGTCTAGTAGGACAGAGAAGCCATGTAAATAAACAGCTACAAAAAGCCAGGAGGTCACAGGTGTCATAGAAGAGCTAGAGGTACAGAAGTGCATAGGAGGGAAAGATAATGATAAAAATGGTGACTAAAAGTAAAAATAGGGCCTCAAGGGAATTAGAGCAAAAGCCTAACATGTCTTACAAATCTTTATCTTGATCAGCTCCCGAAACTTAACAAGTTCTTGTGCATAAAGTATCAGGTTAATTGGTTCTAAAACTGGTATTTCTGTTGCATGTTCCCTCCTGTTTTTCATGGATGACAGTGCTTTCAGACTAGTTGAGCAAGATTTTTCATCATATTAAAATGTCCCCAAACAGGTTGAGGTTTAATGTGGTCTCACCAGAATTCTTTGAATGAACTTCTTCCCTTATGTGTGACAAGTGGGTGTGAATGACAGCTCAGCTGGAAATCATGCAAGACTCCAACTTACTAACTTTTTTCATAACAGTTTTGAACTGGAGTGTGTACTAATTTCAGGCTAATTTAACTTGAGAGCATTAATAAATAATAAGTTTTATCTACCACCTTTCATACATATTTCTTCATGTAAATTAGAGATTTCACCAATCACATTTTTAGCTGACTCGATGGGATTTTCTAGAAGCATATGGCAAAAGAATGGTTTTAAGAATAGCTTCAGGGGCAAAATTTAATCGTATTAGTTCTGTTGTTGTTGCTGTTAGGTGCCATCGAGTCAGCTCCAGCTCTTAGTGACTCTGTGTACAACAGAATGAAACACTGCCCGGTCCTGTGCCAGCCTCACAATCCCTGCTACATTTGAGCCCATCATTGCAGCCACTGTGTCAGTCTATCTCATTGAGGGTCTTCCCTCAAAGTAGGTGAGATGAAATCTGGCCATTTTTGCTGCTAAGGAGAATTCCGGCTTCATTTCTTCCAGGACAGATTTGTTCGTTCCTCTGGACGTCCATGGTGTATTCAATATTCTTTGCCAGCACCGGAGTTCAAAGACTTCAACTCTTCTTCAGTCTTCTTTATTCATTGTCCAGCTTTCACATGCATATGAGGCAATTGAAAATACCATGGCTTGATTCAGGCTCACCCTAATCTTCAAAGTGATGTTTTTACTCCTAAGCACTTGAAAGAGGTCTTTTGCAGCAGATTTTCCCAATGCAATACAATGACTGCTTTCTTGACTACTGCATCCATGCTTGTTGATTGTGGATCCAGGTAAAATGAAATCCCTGACAACTTCAGTCTTTTCTTGTGATGGAAGAAATTTTGATGTTGCTATTTGGTTTAGTTGTGAGGACTTTTGTTTTCTTTATGTTGAGGTGTAATCCATACTGAAGACTGTAGTCTTTGGTCTTCATCAGGAAGTGCTTCAAGTCTTCTTCACTTTCAGCAAACAGTGTTCTGTTATCTGCATATCGCAGGTTGTTAATGAGTCTTCCTCCAATTTTGATACTGTGTTCTTCTTCATATAGTCCAGCCTCTTGAATTACTTGCTCAGTGTAGTAGTTAAGATTATATGTCAACTTGGCTGGGCCTGGTTTTGAGTGGCTGGGCAGCTGGACGTAGTAATTCTCCATGACAAGACTGGTAATCAACTCCTTAGTGGAATCTGCTGTGAGCCTTAGAGATGTGTGCTGCTTCCTGTATATAAGGAGAAGCTTGGAGAAAGATCTCTGAGCTTTTTGGCAAGCCTAGATCCTGCATTTAGCCGAGTCTTCATTCAGCAGCCTGCCATGTTGCCTGTTGGGACTATTAGTGGACTTGAACTAGTGGCCTGCTGTGTTGCTTGATAATCTTGGAACTATGCCATTTTACTTGTTGACCTTGGGTTTGTCAGCTTCAACAGGCAGCAGCTGCCTGAGTTAGGAGATGCCTAAGAGTGGGCTGGGTGCAAGCAGCAAGCTGAAGCCCGAGGTCAAGGGGTCTTCACCTAACCCCTAGAGCTGGCACTTGGAACTCAGACTTCTAGCCTCCTAAACTATAAGAGAATAAATTCCTGTTTGATAAAGCCATCCAATCGTGGTATGTCTATTATAGCAGCACTAGAATACCAAAACACTCAGCATACGGTTTGAATAGATATAGTAAAAGGATATAACCCTGACACACACTTGTTCTGATTTTATACCATGCAGGATCACCTTGCTTTATGTGAACAACAGCCTCTTGACCTATGTATGGGTTTCTCATGAGCACTATTAAGTGTTCTGCAATTCCCATTCTTTGCAATGTTATTCATAATTTGTTATGATCCACACAATCAAATGCCTTTGCATAGTCAATAAAACACAGGTAAATATATTTGTGATATTCTTTGCTTTCAGCCAAGATCCATCTGAATCTGCAATGATATCCGTAGTTCCATGTGCTCTTCTGAATCCAGGTTGAATTTCTGGAAGTATTATACTGTCAATATACTGCTGCAACCATTTTTGAATTATCTTCAGCAAAATTTTACTTGCATATGATATTAATGATATTGTTCAATAATTTCCACATTCTTTTGGATCATCTTTCTTTGGAATGGGCATAAATACAGATTTCTCCCAGTCGGTTGACCAGATAGCTGTCTTCCAAATTTCTTAGCATAAATGAGTAAGTGCCTCCAGTGCTGCATCCGTTTGTTGAGACACCTCAACAGGTGTTCTGTCAATTCCTGGAGGCTTGTTTTTTGCCAGTTCCTTCAGTGCAATTTGGACTTATCCCTTCAATACCATTGATTCTTGATCATATGCCACCTCCTAAAACAGCTGAACAGCAACCAATTCTTTTTGGTCCAGTGACTCTGTATTCCTTCCATCTTCTCTTGATGCTTCCTGCATTGTTCAGTATTTTGCCCATAGTATTAGTTCTGGCAGGTATGTTTTCCTCTCTCTTCTCTGTGGAAAGCACGTCCTAATGGAGCCAATCAAAGATTAAGCTTAGATTGATTCAGCTACCAGGTGTGGTGTGTAAGACAGCATCTAATTTATAGTTTTTCTTCTTTTTCTTTTTAGCACTTCTACAAATATAGCCCAGAGCATAGTAATGACATCATTGTTACTTTATTTTAGTGGGACATCTTATTTCCATCTTATGGTTAGAGTTTGATCCAAAGACATTTCTGTGAGGTAGGAAAGTGAAGTTAGTCATTGTTAAACATTCTATTGATGCACAATTACTACTTTTAAAATAATGTGCATATATTTAATTTTACTGCCAACTGAAACAGTGTGAGAACTGTCTACCACCTACTTTCTCCATCATTTTATGTTTATAAAGAACGAAGAAATATAATTAAGTTCCAAGTGGCAAACTTGTTTGTATTCCCTACCTCATTCAAAGTATGTCATATTATGAAATTTTAATAATCTATCTTTCAAGGTTCCCAAAATAAAATTAAACTCTAACATTTGAAACTCTTTACTCATTTTATAAATATTAACTGTATATCAGTGCTAAGAGCTGGTGAAACAAAAATGAATAAGACACATGTTGTTGTTGTTGCTGTTGTTAAGTGCCATTGAGTCGTTTCTGACTCATAGCGACCCCATGCACAGCAGAACGAAACACTGGCCGATCCCGCACCAGCCCCACAATCCCTGCTATACTTGATCCCATC
>NW_006921789.1:5522196-5523685 GCF_000298275.1 Orycteropus afer afer
CCTATAGAACAGAGTAGAACTGCCCCATAGAGTTTCTAAGACTGTAAATCTTTATGTAAGCAGACTGCCTCATTTTTTTCCTATGGAGTTGCTGGTGCATTCAAACCACTGATCTTTTGGTTAGTAGATATATGCTTTAACCACTGTGCCACCATAGCTCCCCCTATGAGGCAAGTGTACCTATTTTCCTTATGGTACAAACAGGGCTTCGAATTGGTTCATTCTAGTTTTAAGCCCTGGTTACAAAGAAAAACTGAGTGCTAAGAAAAATAACTTGGTCAAAATGACACAGTCAGTAATGCATAGCATCTAGATACAACTCCAGCCTATTTTCTTCCAGAGCTCAAGAATGAGCTAGACTGACTTTCCATAAAACTAGCCAAGGGCAGGAGGTGGGGGAAGAGAAGAAAGAAAGGAAGAAAGTTGAAGAGGGCATTCTAGCCAGAAGGAGCAGTATGTGAAGGTTCCAATGGAAGAGAATGGTACAGCTCAGGAACTAAAAGTGGTTTAGATTGGCTGGAGCACGAAGTTTAAAGGTCAGAGAGATGAAGCAGGAGAGATGGTTGGGGTGGGGGTGAATTGGAATCTACTCAATGTCAGCGGGCAATGGATAGGCAAAGAAAGGAGCCACTGAAAGAATTTTAGCAGGGAAATCACATGATCAAATCTGTTTTAGAATGGCCTTTCTTAGTGGCAGTGTACAGACTGGAATTTTAAAAAGCAAAAGTGAAGGCAAGAGACCACTTAGTAAGCAATAATCCACAGGAGAGCACAAACTAAAGACGCTGTTGTTGTTAGGTGCCGTGGAGTCATGTCCAACTCATAGTGACCCTATGCACAGGAGAATGAACACTGCTCAGTCCCATGCCAGCTCCACGATCCTTGTTACCCCCGAGCCCATAGTTGCAGCCACAGTGTCAATCCATCTTGTTGAGGGCTTTCCCCTCTTTCGTCGACTCTCCACCTTACCAAGCATGATATCCTTCTCCAGGGAATGGTCCCTTCTGATAACATGACCAAAGTAGGTGAGCTGAAGTCTGGCCATTCTTGCTTCCAAGGAGCATTTCGGCTGCATTTCTCCAGGACAGATCTGTTAGTTCTTTTAGCAGTGCATGGTACTTTCAGCATTCTTTGCCAGCACTACAACTCAAAAGCAGTGATTCTTCTTCGGTCTTCCTTATTCATTGTCCAGCTCTCACATGCATATGTAAAATGCAAACACAATGCACTGCCATCAAGTTGGATCTGACTCATCGTGACCCCTCCTTGGGTTTCTGAGGCAGTATCACTACAGAAGTAGATCACGCAACCTTCCTTCTGAGGAGTGGCTGGTGGGTTTGAATCACCAGCCTTGTGTCAGGTGCACCTTAGTCCTCAAGGAGACATCTTTGCTCCTCAGCACTTGAAAGAGATCCTTTGCAGCTGATTTGCCCAGTGCTATATGTCGTCTGATGTCCTGACTGCTGCTTCCATTGTCATCGATTGTAGA
>NW_006921789.1:5524475-5525589 GCF_000298275.1 Orycteropus afer afer
TAACCAAGTGAGTGCCTCCAGTGGGGCACCCATTTGTTGAAACATCTCAATGGGTATTCCATCAATTCCTGGAGCCTTGTTCTTCACCAAGTTCTTCAGTGCAGCTCTGACTTCTTCCTTCAATACCATTGGTTCTCGATCTTATGCCACCTCCTGAAATGGATGAACATCGACCAGTTCTTCTTGGTACAGTGACTCTATATTCCTTCCATCTTCTTTTGATGTTTCCTGCATCATTCAATATTTTGCCCATAGAATCTTTTCAATATTGCAACTTGAGGCTTAAATTTCCTCTTCAGTTCTTTCAGCTTGAGAAATGCCAAGCATGTTTTTCCCTTTTGGTTTTCAAATTCTAAGTCTTCACACATTTCATCATACTAATTGGCTAATTAACTAATGATAAGTGGACTCATCTCGGGAAAGTTGACCAGAGTTGCCAATGGAGGGAATATTGCGGAATGAAGGAGAGAAAGGAGACAAAGATGGCTGTGGGACAGATTTCTGGAGTAGGTAACTGTGTGAATAGTGATGTTGACCCTAACTTAGGAGAAGGAGCCTGAGAATGAAGATATAGTTTTGGACCTAGTTTTGGAGAGACTATGGGATTAGTACAAGGATCAAACCAAACCCAAACCACTTGCTATTGAGTTGATTCTGACTCACGGTGACCCCATGTGTGTCAGAGTAGAACTCTGCTCCATAGGATTCTCAGTGGCTGATTTTTTGGAAGCAGATTCCCAGACCTTTCTTCTGAGGCACCTCTTGTTGGACTCAGCTAAGTACATTAACTATTGGTACCACCCATGGACTCCAAGGATAGCTGTTTATAAATAGCTACATACAAGTCTACAAGTCTGGAATTCAGGAGAGATATGTGGAGTGGAGATAGAGATTTTCAAGTGGTCAACAAATGTGTGCTGGTGGAAGTAGTGTTTGGAGTGAGAGTAAGAGTGCGCTGAGGGCATAACTGGGGCACACCAGTAGAAACGGGAAGAGGAGGCTAGCCTTAAAATAAATGAAACCCTGTTGTTGTTGTTGTTGTTTGCCGTCGAGTCGGCCCCGACTCATAGCGACCCCTCCTTGGGTTTCCGAGGCAGTATCACTATGGAAGTAG
>NW_006921789.1:5525894-5529558 GCF_000298275.1 Orycteropus afer afer
GAAGTAGATTGCCCCATCTTCCTTCCAAATATATATATATGTGGTGGTCATATTTGTGTGTCAACTTGGCTGGGCCTGGTTGAGTGGCTGGGCAGCTGGATGTAGTATTCCCCATGATGAGACTGGTAATCAACTCTGTGGTGGAATCTACTGTGAGGAGCTGAGTATCTGCCTTTGGGTATGTGGTCTGCTTCCCATATATAAGAAACAGCTTTGGGAGTGGTCTCTAGCTTATGGCATACTTGGACCCCGCATGTAGCTGTGTTCAACAGCTTGCCATGCTCTGCCAACCTGGGGACTTACAATGGACTTGAATTAATGGCCTGCCGTGTGGTTTGGTAAAATCAGGACTATGTGTTTTACTTGTCGACCTTGGGCTTGGCAGCCTCAGCAGCCAGCTGCTGTCTGAGTGAAGAAAAGTGAACATAGCCCCATAGCTTCTGTGGGCTGAGAGCTGGAGGCAGAGCTGAAGCCCAAGGCTGAGGGGCTTTCATCCAGCCCCTAGAGCTTAGCACTTTGAACTTGGGTTTAAAGCCTCCAAATTGTAAGAATAAACTCCTGTTTGTTAAGTCCATCCCATTTGTGGTGTATTTTTGTCAGAGTGGCAGTAGGTAACCAGAACAGAATATGGTACTGAGAGACTGGGGTGCTGCTCTGACGGATACCTACAATGTGGAAACAGGAGTGGAGTGTGTCCTTGACCCAAGACCCTGGCAGAGAGACCCTGGCATACGGCATGAGAATCAGCAGGAGCAGAGCCAAGAGACTGGCAGAGAAATACCAGCAGAGACCAGCATGAAAGATGGCAGTAGCAGAACCCAGAGATTGGCATTAAACAGCAACAGGCTTACCAGCCCACGGAGGAGAAAGCTGGCTGACATTGGGTAGGCGGCTTCCTGGTTCAGTGGGTTGCCTTCAGGCATTAATTAGTAGAAAAGACTGGCATGAGATGAAGTAGCACTTTGGCTGGCCCATGGAGCAAGAAAGCCAAGTGCTTTTGGGACAGGAAGTTTTCCAGTGGAGTGAGTTACCAGAATATTACCTCTATAAAACACCAAAACATCAGTATCTCATGGCACATCTGTAACTGGTTTGTGGCATGCCTATTGAGAAGCTCTTCTCTCTACGATTTGTAAATATTTAAATATACATTTATTATTGTTGTTACTGAACACAGATAGATTGTCCCCTAATTATATATACTGTTCTGGTTCCCTAGTGCCACTCTGACTGGAATATATACCACAAATATTTGTTTGGAGGCTTTAAGTCCAAGTTCAAAGTGCCAGGCTCTAGGGGCTGGGTAAAAGCCCCTCAACCTTGGGGTCCAGCTCCACCTCCTGCTCCCAGCCCATAGAAGCTAGAGGCGTTTCTTCACTCAGCTGCTGGCTGCTGAGGCTGAGAAGCCCCAAGCTTGACAAGTAAAAAGGCACAGTCCCGATGATACCAAACCACACGGCAGGCCATTAATTCAAGTTCATTGTAAGTCCCAAGGTCGGCAGAGCATGGCAGGCTGCTGAACAATGATGTAGCTACATGCAGGGTTCAAGCATACCATATGCTAGAGACCATTCCCAAAGCTGCTGCTTATATACAGGAAGCAGACAACAACTCAAAGGCAGCTACTCAGCTGCTTGTGGTAGATTCCACCATGGAGTTGATTGCTAGTCTCATCATGGGGAATAACTACCACCAGCTGCCCAGCCACTCAACCAGGCCCAGCCAAGTTGACACACAAACATAATCACAACATATACCTAGGGAGCCATTGACTTATTATCCAAACCAGGAAACTTTGAGAGTGAAAGCTGTGTTTGTTAGTTCTTGTCAAGTTGATTCTGACTCATGGTGACCCCATGTGTGCAGAATAGAACTACTCTGTAGGGTTTTCAAGGCTGTCACCTTTTGGCAGGTTGCGAGGCCTGTCTTCCTAGGTGCCTCTGGGTGGTTTGAACAGCCACTCTTTTGGCTAGCAGTTGACTGCTTAACCATTTGTACCACCCAGGCCTCACTGAAAGGGAAAGGGGTTGATATTAATGATCATGCTGGGACTGTTCCCACACAAGCCTAGACAGATGCTCAGCCTACATTTCTTGACCTGCAAACATTCAGCATGATCAAGTCAAAGTTATAAACAGATGCCTCTTGCTCCCTGTTCTAAGAGTGCTTAAATCTAGCCTCACAGTGTCCCCGATGGCATTCAACATATTTGTATCCCATACCTTTTCTCCTACTGTCCCCTCTGCCTAGCATGCCCTACCTCATCTTATTTTGACCAACATCCCACACTTCTTTCAACATCCAACTCAGAAACCATCTCTTTGACAACTTCTCCATTTTTCCTCTCCTCTATATTCTGCTAACATTTTGTTTTTCTTTAATGGCCCTTGTAAATATTTTTTTCCTTTATATTAACATTTCATAATCACAAGCTTTCTCACCTATCATAAACATAGTTACTCTCTTACTGTTTGAGTTCTATTTTGGGGGTTTGAAGATCTTTCATGATTGGGAGAACAGTACAGAAGGGACTCATTGACTCTCCCTCCTTTCAGTCTTCTGTTCCTCCATCTACCCCATGGGCAGACCTAGAGGTGTTCCGCATGCTTCTGACTGAGAACATAGCCAAAAATGGCTTTTTGTTGTCCTTAGCAACTTTTTTTTTTTTTTTGGTATGATTCAGTGTTTTCTGGATTTCTAACTTCTTATAATATTTTTACAGATTTATGTTTTTGAATTTACAATTAATTATATGCCTTTTTCTAGTTAAATCTAAGTTTTAATTACAAGCCATCTCTTCTGAAGATCACTGTTGAATTCCCTCACACATTTGATATCTTTCTATCTTTTCTCTTTCTCTTGTTGTTAGGTGCCATAAAGTCAATTCCGACTCACAGTGACCCTTTCCTCTTTGATGGGAAAATTGGTGACTGGCTCATGAGAAATTAATTTTAGATACCCTCTTCTCAGCTGCCTGTCCCCTGATATTGTCCCTGGTTTGGGACACTAACTACCTTTTCTTTGAATGTACTGAAATCTGTTTTCCTAAAGTATGAGACATGTATCTTATTATTTCTGGTATGTGCATCATCGGTTCAAAAATAAGAGTCATTCAGTCCCATGGTTTCGGTTACTTCCATTTCATAGCACTGTGCTTGTTAGTGAGAAGCCAGTCCAGAGCACAAGTTCTCCCTGGTTCCTTGACCTTCTTAGAAGGCAGGGAAATTCTGCGTTTAGCAGGAAAAAAAAGCTGCATTATAACTGATATCATTTATTGAGTAATAAACACAACTACTCTGAATAGAAGTTAATTTCCCCATTTTACAAGAAAGGAGATAGAGGCTTAGCAAGTTTAGGTAACTGGTTCACAGACACACAACTGTTTAGTAGGTGTGCTGGACCCCAAAACCCTTTCAACTATATTCAGTTACTTGATATTTCAGTCTCCCCGTCTCCCCACCTCACCTAGTTCACTCTTAAATCTTTTGTACTAATTTTGTGATCAACATTAGAAAAGTATCATTTATGGAAGTAATATTTATTTCCAAACTTTAGTCCTGGAAAAACTAATATATATTGTTGTTGTTAAGTGCTGTGGAGGAGCTCTGGTAGCATAGTGCCTAAGGCACTTGACTGCTCACCAGAAGGCTGGTGGTTCAAACCC
>NW_006921789.1:5529658-5540313 GCF_000298275.1 Orycteropus afer afer
GGAGTCTGACCTGACTCATAGCGGTCCCTCCTTGGGTTTCCGAGACAGTATCACTACGGAAGTAGATTGCCCAACCTTCCTTCCAAGGAGTAGCTGGTGGGTTTGAACCGCCAGCCTTCTGGTTAGCAGTCAAGTGCCTTAGGCACTATGCTGCCAGAGCTCCTCCTAGAAAGAGACAGCCTGGTCTACTGGGCAGGGAGCTGCTGGTGGGTTTGAACTGCCAGCCTTGTGCTTGTCAGGGTACTGCCTTAGGCCCGAGGCCATCTCCTGGAGCCATTCCTATTGTAATAATATATATTTTGAATTTTAAAGAGAGAATAGAATACACTAGTGAATCGCAGACCTAATTGTTTACAGATTTCTTATTTCAAAGAATGCCTCATGAAACTGATGACATAGTTACCATATTTGGGGAACACTATCATAATGTTTCAAAGCGCTGACTTTGGGATCAGGGAGACCTGTGTTCAAATCCTGGCCCTGTGCTATACTGTGTGATCTTGAACAGAGTATTTAACCTAGGAGTGTGTTTTCTGACCTAGTAAAAGGTTATATACATAGTCCATAAATTCATTGTGAAGATATAAAGCTTTATTGTCATCTTCATCACCATCATCACCACAAAAAAATGTATTAATACATAAAGCACTTGGAGGAGTACCTGACCCATAAGAACTATATTTAAGTGATTGCCATTTATTAGACCTAGAAATCTGGCCTATTGTGTATGGAAAAGTTAACAAAAGGCAGATGTCTTCAGTTGATCATCATAATAGAAGAAATATACCAGGGACTCTATAATTTATAAATTGAGCAATCTCTGTGTTCCAGCTACTAAGGATATAGCTAGCAATTTACAAAGCACATAGTGCCCAGCCCTTCTGGAGCTGAAATCCAGTAATTAAAGACAAGTAATTATATGAAGGGAAATCTAGAGAAATTTGTTGGTGTGTCACTGGTAATTGAAGGCTTGTAAGTGCATGAGCTTTCATAAGGAAATAGTGTTCAATGAGAGGAAAGTAGTTGCAGAGTTAGGGAGAAGAGAAGACAGAACACTAAGGAAACTAGTAGAAAGAAATCATAGGAAGAATACTGCCAGGAGGGCGTGGTCAACTGTGTTGAATTCTCCTGAGAGGTTGAGGAACTTGAGGGCTGAAACCGCCCATTAACACTGTGCCCTGGTGAACCCTCCAGTGCGTTAGTCACAAAATATATTCTCAGGCTTTTACATTCCAGTGTCTCAACCTACAACCTGTTTGCTGGAATGGTTTCAAGAATGTCTGCCAAAAGTAAAAGGGACCAGTTTTGCTAGTCTAATAGAGTCTGATGGCCACTGAGACTATGGCCCCTAGCTGCCCTTCAGCTCTGGAATTGAACCCACTCCTGTGGCTTCCAGCCAAACAAAAGGCAGGCATATGAGCTGAACATTTATACTAGGTAGACTCCTTGGAGAGAACAATCATGGGAAAATAGAAGGGCTGTGTATGCACAGGGAGACAGCTCAGGGGGCTGGAGCGCATGAGAGGGAAGGGCACAGGGAAGAGGTGGCAATGGGGAGGAAGTGGGAGGGGAGCTGTTGCACTGTGGGAAATTGCAGTCAATGTCATGAGACAAAGTATATGTGAGCTGCTGTATGGAAAGTGAATTTGCTCTGTAAACTTTCACCCAAATCACAAATTAAAAAGAGAAGAAAAAGAATGCCTGCCAAATGCCTGCCAAAACTAATGTTTTGCCTTTAAAAAGATTAATATTGACCTGTAATTTCTGACAAGAAATAGCCAGAAGAAATGCTTAATAGCTTTTGAATGAAACTTGTGATGATGGTTACTGATGCCTATTACTGATGTACTAAATAGTAATATTGTTGTTGTTGTTGTTGTTGTTATGTGCCGTCAAGTCAAACCCAACTCATAGCGACCCCTCCTTGAGTTTCCGAGGCAGTATCACTACGGAAGTAGGATTGCCCAACCTTCCTTCCGAGGAGTGGCTGAAACAGTAAAAAAACATGTATAAATAGTAATATATACATGTTTTTTACAACTGGGGAAAAGAAAAATGAAGAAGACCCATGTCTCTCCCCTCCAAATAACTAAATAAATTTGTGTTGGTTGGTTCATCGACATGGGAACATATTTGAAAATCTGAACAATACAAGCTAAAGTTTTTCCAGTCTGCTTCAAAATGAGTTTCACATCAGTTGCTTATTAAGCTTACTCCATTGTAGACTGGTAATTATTAATTCTATAACGATTAGTAAAACATTTAAATATACATACTATGCTTTTGTCGAGGAAAATGGATCAGTGTTTTACAGGACACACCATGGGTCTATGTGGGTCTTAGTTAACAGCCACAGAAGCTGCTACTGTCTAAACCCAACAATTTATTAATCTTATTTCCTCACACAGCCAATTAAAATTGCATTATTATGGTGAAGTTAATTTCTTAGATGAAAAGAAAAATTGTTATTATTTATGCCTACTGAAGGAACCTTTACAAAACGAAGTACTTTACAATTACTCTAAAAACATTGAAATGATTGTCCTGTTTCTGTACGTGTCCTCGGGGTAAATCATAGAACCTTACCTGTTCTAAAACTTGGACTTTCAATCGGATGCCGCCAGTGATAAAATATCTTTATGCCATTCCCCTCTCTCCTATTTTGCCCTTGTCAGGCTTCAGAGAAAACAGCCACGGGTGGCATTTTTAAGGTTTATATGTGAAGGAGCTCTGATGGTGCCGTGCTTACAGCAGTAGTTAAAGTATTTGGCTGCTAACAAAAGGTTTGAGGTTCAAACCCACCAACTGCTCCATGAGAGGAAGATAAGGCAGTCTATGTCCGTAAAGACTTGTAGCCTTGGAAACCCCATGGGGCAGTTCTACTCTGTTCTGTGGGGTCTCTATTAGTCAGAATCATCTGAATGGCAGTGGGTTTTGGTTTGGGTATCCACCTGTGATCCTTAAAGTGATTGCAGTGAAGATTGATTCCTAGGGTGTTTTCATAAACACTGAAATTATACTTAAACACACTGTGTTTCATTCTGTTACAGCTCTTCCTCTTACTGTTCATAAAGGGAAACAAAGCACTATTTGTTCTCTAAAGGGCCTGTGTATTTTCAGCAGACATTTAATTGATCACCCAAAATATGCCAGAATCTGCAGAGACCTGGGGTGCTCATAATCTGGTTTGGAAAAACCAGAAAGTAGACAATTCCAACAAAGCATGCTGCGTGCTGCAGTTTGTGGTGCATAGCTGGGGCTATGGGAATCCAGAAGAGGAAGCCCCTGTAGCTGGGAACTCAGGCAAAGCTTCTCAGAGGAAGTGCTGGCTGAGCTGAGTCTGAAAAGATGAGAAGCACACTAGACAGACAGGGGAAGAAGGAAGAGAATGCAGCAGGTGCAAAAAAGTCTGAGGGAGAAGAGCGTGGCACACACTTCTATTGAGTTTAAAAAGAGAAGTTTGAAGGAGATGTTTACAAAACTGAACCACAGATGGAACTAGATCCAGTCTTACACAGTTAAGATATACTTCACTGTTTTAATTGTGGTATCTTTCAGTCAGCTAACAGTAGGATTCTGAAAGCTTACCATCAGTGTATGCTTTTTCAGGAATAAGTACTGCTTGGTAAAATAAGAAAATTTGGAAAATAAAAATAATCACCTACAATTTCACCTTAGCACAAACACCACTTGCTGGTTGTTGTATTTCCTTTTAGTCTTTTTTTTTTGTGTATATGTTGTTTTCTGTTGGGTGCTATCATACTGTGCATATTGGTTTATCCACTACTTTTTTTTTTTACTTAATAAACTACTTATTAAAAATATTCTATTACAAACCCTTAGAATATCATTAAAATTTTGATGACAAAATATGTAATTCAAAGTAATTTCTTTTTCTACTATTGATTGATTTTAGTAGCTTTTTGTTGTTTCCCTACTCTATTGCTGCAGAGTGTCATTCTTTTCTATTTTAAACAAAAACTGCAGTTGTTGACAGCTGTGGTACTTTACTTGAGCCAAAAGCTTCTTGCATGTTTGTCAAAGGGGTTGAGTCTATGATTAGAGAACGTGATCTATTGCTTTAACTGCTTAGTCTAGTTTCCCTGTCACCTATATTTTCCTCTCTCACTCCACTCTGTTCTTTCCTTCTGTAGAACATACCACCATTGATAATTGTCTATTTGTTTAATTACTTCTAGGTATCTCCTTAAGAAATTCTGTCTCCTCTACTAGCCTGTAAGCTCTGTGAAGGGAGGGAACATGCCTATGTTCCTGGCTCAAACTAAACATGAAAATATTTGCTGAGTGAATTAGAGGATGAATGACTAACAGTAACCTGATAGCTTTGCTGTGTAGAGGGTATTGGTGTTGATATCCTGACAAGAAGTTGTCCCTGGATGTTTCATTTTCAATGAAGGCAGTATCAGTAGAATTAATTACCAAATCCTCTAGCATTTGCCCTGGGTTCCTGTTTCCTCTATGCAACCAGAGCTCCTTTCCTCTCCAAAGAGTAGGAAAATAGTAAGAGGTAAACTGCCTGTTTCTTCAGAAGGCATGAACTTAGAAGCAACAATGAAAGGAAGCATAGTTAAACAGCAATACATTCATTCATTCAACAATTATATTGGATACTTATTAAGTGCCAGGTGGTATACTAGACCTAGGGGAACAAAGATGAAAGAGATCTAGAATCTGATAAGAAAAATACAGCATGCTTCAAAAGTAGAATGTTGAATCAAGTACTAGAGAGCACTAAGGCAGGAGTGACCGTCCAAGGGGTGAGTTGGACAGCGCACCACAGAGGAGGGGACATTTGAGATAAATACTGAAGGATGAACTGGAGTTTGGTTATGAGATGAAGCAGAAGAAATGCCCAAAGACAGATGAAAATCCATACTTCACCCTTCTGTATCTTTGAGGAAAGTATATACTACATGGCAAAGACAGACCAGTTGAGCAGGTAAGGGCATGTACAGGAGGTGGTGTATAAGAATAAGAATAGGTAAAGTGAATGTTTGGGCAATGGTGGATGTCATAGGGTAGAGAGTGTTCCTTAAATTCCGTAATTCCTGGCTGTGACACCTGCTTTAAAGCATAATTCCTTCAGTAAATATTTGTTATTGTTGTTATTGTGTGCTGTTGGATCACTTTCTACTCATGGTGACTCTATATGACAGAGTAGAACTGCCATGTAAGGTTTCCTAGGCTGTAATCTTTATGGTAGTAGATCGTAAAATATATATAATTACACTATAGAAAATTTCCCTTTTGATTTTCTAACTCCAGGTCATTGTACGTTTCATAATACTTTGTCTTCTCAAGCTGCACTTTGAAATCTTCTGTTCAGATCAATTATTGAAATCAATAAGGATGAACATACTTGGTGTGGTAGTTCAGTTTGTGGGTCAGCTTGGCTGGGCCTGGTTGAGTGGCTGGGCAGCTGGATGTAGTATTCTTCAAGATGAGGCTGGTAATCAACTCCATGGTGGAATCTACTGTGAGCAGCTGAGTAACTGCCTTAGGGATGTGGTCTGCTTCCTGTATATAAGGAGAAGCCTTGGGGAATGGTCTCTAGCTTATGGCATGCTTGAACCCTGCATGTAGCCATTTCGTTGTTCAGCATCCTGCCGTGCTCAGCCGACCTGAGGACTTTCAGTGGACTTGAATTAATGGCCTACCATGTGGTTTGGTAATATCGGGACTGTGCCTTTTTACTTGTCAACCTTGGGCAGCTAGCAGCTATCTGAGTGAAAAAAAGCCTCTAGCTCCAGTGGGCTGGAAGCAGGAGGCAGAGCTGAAGCCCAAGGTCAATGGGCTTTCCCCCAGCCCCTAAAGCCTGGCACTTTTGGACTTGGACTTAAAGCCTCCAATCTGTAAGAGAATAAACTGCTGTTTGTTCAAGTATCCCATTTGTGGTATCTTCTGTCAGAGTGGCACTAGGTAACCAAAACACTTGGCATTTCTCAAGCTGAAAAAACTGAAAAAAAAAATTCAAGCCTCAAATCGCAATATTGAAGGATACAATGGGAGCTCTGGTAGTGTAGTGCCTAAGGCACTTGACTACTGACCAGAAGGCTAGCTGTTCAAACCCACCAGCCACTCCTCAGAAAGAAGACTGGGTTGGCAGAGCACGGCAGGCTGCTGAATGACGACATGGCTATATGCAGGGTTCAAGCATGCCATAAGCGTCTCTAGCTTCCCCAAGGCTTCTCCTTATATACAGGAAGCAGACCACATCCCTAAGGCAGTTACTCAGCTGCTCACAGACTGCCTCAGAAACTCAAGGAGGGGTCGTTATGAGTCGGATCCAACTCGATGACAGTGAGATGGGAAAAATATCTAGTAAGTTAGGAAGCATCAAAAGAAGATGGAAGGAATACATAGAGTTACTGTACCAAAAATAATTGATTGATAGTGACCCATTTCAGGAGGTAGCATATGATCAAGAACTGATGATATTGAAGGAAGAAGTTCAAGTGGCACTGAAGGAATTGGCAAATAAAACAAGGCTCCAGGAATTGACAGAATACCAATTAAGATGTTTCAACAAACAGATGTGATGTTGGAAGTGCCCACTCTTTAAAACAACAAGAACTCACTGTGTGGAGTCGAATCCAAGTCATAGCGACCCCTCCTTGGGTTTCTGAGGTGGTATCTCTACCGTAGCAGATAGCCCAACTTCCTTCTGAGGAGTGGCTAGTGAGTTTGAACCTGCAGACTTTTGGTTAGCAGTCAAATGTCTTACGCACTATGCCATAATGCCAGGAAATTTAAAAGACAGCTACCTGGCCAATCAACTGGAAGAGATCCACATTTGTGCCCATTACAAAGAAAAGTGATCCAACAGAATGTGGAAATTATCAAACAATATCATTAATATCACATGCAAGTAAAATTTTCCTGAAAATAATTCAAAAACTATTGCAGCAGTACGTTGACAGGAACTACCAGAAATTCAAGCTGGATTTAAAAGAGGACGTGGAACAAAGGATATCATTGCTAATGTCAGACGAATCTAGGCTGAGAGCAAAGAATACCAGAAAGATGTTTACCTGTGTTTTATTGATCATGCAAAACAACAGTGTGGGATTAAAAGCCAGGAAGCCAGACAGAGGAACAGTCAGCCACAGGGACCCAGGTGGGGGTGATACGAGAGGTCTCCAACAGCAAGACAAACTTCTCTGTCGGTTTGTCCTACTGTGGTGACATGTAGACGTGAGTTTTGAGGCTGAGCCTCTGGTGTTTAAAACCTAGTGAAATGCACTTGGTGCACAGCTAACAGCCCAGCTTATAGACTGAGACAGACTAGGAAGAAGGAAGAGGCCGTCCACTTCTCAAAGAATTGGCCAGGGAAAACCTTATGAATAGCAAAGAAACACTGTTTGGTGCATTACCACGCACCTTTAGGTATCTGAGAACCAGTTCAGTAAGGATGGATCTTTTATGGTATTCTGTTACATTGTGAATTCCAACTAGTGGGACTTCTCTGCAGAATTGCAATTAGGCTAGATGGTATTTGTTCAGTTGACTTCCTATGTTAATGTGGCTGAATTTCCCAAAGTAACCTTTCAGGCATCTGAAGTAGAATAAGTTACCATTAACTCTCCTGAGGAATTGATGTACTTGATTAACTTTCTCTGAAATTTGTGTCCTTTTCTATTAATGCAGTGCCTTGATAACTACAGTTTAGTAGGCTGTTGACAAATTTGTGTGTGTGTGTAGTCTTCTGCTATTTTCTAGATTTTCTTCTTGGTTATTTGGCAAGATAAAATTATGTGTTAATAATCTCTTAATTGGAGCTCTGGTGGCGTAGTACCTAAGGCATTTGACTACTAACCAGAAGGCTGGTGGTTCAAACCCACCAGCCACTCCTTGGAAGGAAGCTTGGGCAATCTACTTCCATAGTGATAGCGTCTCGGAAACCCAGGGAGGGGTCGCTGTGAGTCAGAATTGACTTCATGGCAGTGATTTTGGTTTGGTACTGTGGTGTAGTAAATTAAATAGTGTGGCTTTTCTAGCCATAAGTCTTTGTAAACTCTGGTGGAATTTGCCGTGAGCAACTGAGTAGCTCCTGATTGCTAAAGTTATCCACCTGGGGTATTTCTGTTGAGCCAACACAAAGCAATCTTCTGGGAAGTTTGTGCTCTCACAAGTGTATAGAATTCTGATGTTGGGATTGGTTAGTGGTCACTCTACCAGGCTTGAAAGGAGCACTTCTGGAGGCACAAGGAGTCTGACTGCTGGCTGAGAAAGATGTGCTGCTGAGAGAAACGCTCTCTTGAGTGACACATACTTGCTGAGAGAGAGACACGCATTGCCAAGAGAGACATTGAGAGATACGCACTGCTGGGAGAGAGACTGTTGGCTGAGAGACAGTGGGCTGAAAGAGACTGAGCGTGTTCCTGAACTTGAATTGTAGCCTGTTGCTTCCCTAATAAACCCCATAGTCTGTGAGTTCTGTGTGGCCACTGCAGCGAGTTTTTGAACCCAGCAGAGAGGTGGTAGGTGCTGCAGGAGGAAAGGTTGCTGTCAGGGTTGATGAAAGCGCTGGAGGGAGGGGGCATGTCTGGCCTCGCAGGAATAGGCCTTGGGCTACTGATGGTGATTCTGTCTTCCTCTTGTAGGGTTAGAGGAGGTCAGAAAATGAGGCTTCCCTGCCCCTTTGGCAGGTACTAAGTGCTAGAGAAGAAGCAGTGAAAAAATACATCATGATTATCCTTATGACTTATGCAGATAGGAACCTAGCTTCAAGCAAAAAAACTGTTGCCTATGCAAACATTCATTTCCTCTTTAATTTATACATAATGGTTTATTTTAAGTTATAAAAGAATGATATTTGGCAATGTTCAGTGAAGCTTTACCAGACAGAAAATATGCTTAGTCACCTTATTTACCCAATATACAGTATGAGAAGGGGAAAATGTTCGAAAAGACTAAGTTGTATTAACACGATAATGCTTAACAAGCTTATGCTTATGTTTCTTTACAGATCACTGGGTCACACACAATTCAAAATGCACGAATAGGAATAGGCTGAGTCTTTACATTAAACATGTTCTTCCTGAAAATCCTTAACTGTATGTCAGTCTGTCTTCGAGCACTAAAATTTGTCTATGTACCATTTTATATTTAATATGTCATATTTACATAGTAAAATAATAATGGCACAGCTAACACAAACAACTTCTGAACTGGAAGATGGGGGCATACGGTGGATTGGTGCTTCAAGTATATTTTTCCAAACATATTAGTTTCAGTGAAGAATTTTGGTAATCTTCACAGCTACTCTAAAAGCTACCTAACAAAAAGACTTCACGAAGATCAAACTATATAACACTGGATAGACATGCTTTAGAAAATATGCTGTCTTCTACATCTCCAAGAAAATGAATTCTTCAAAATATTATGTAAAGTGATTTAATACTTAAACCTTTTTTTTTTTTTTTTTTGGCTTGTTCTTTTGTTTTATGCTTTTGTAAAGTACCAAGAAAACACAAAAACATGAGATTGGAAGTAATGAATAGATGTTTTGAAAATATTATACAGGTATTTGCCTTCCTTCACTGAGCCAAGCTGTTTCCCTAAATTCAGACATTCAAGAATATTCTTCAGAATCTGAAGTGGCAGTTTTCCTGGCCTCATCAACAGTAGTGTCATGATCTCTGTCACAGGCTTCCTGCATCTCAGCACTCTTCTCTGATGTGTAAAACAGATCTCCGGGTTACAAAAGCAAAGCCTTAAACAAAGATAAGTTTTTCTTGAGCTCTGCTTTTTCTGCCATAGGAACTTTCAGGAGGACTAAAGGAACTGAAGAATTTAGCATTGGGAATGTGTTCAGTCTTGCTGGGTGTTTCATTTATAGTGTGATAGTTTGATGAATGGGTTTCAAAGTGACATTCTTTATTTCATATCATCTTGACAACCTTTATAAGCCTCAATTTTCCAATTTTCATAGACGAGATCAAGGGAAAAAAGGTTTTAACTCCTCTTCTTCAACACCTTACTTTTGATATAGTAATTGGTTCAAAATGTATATCAAATCTGAAACTTAAGGGCTGGCCAGGATCTGAGTGTTTCCTTGAATTTATTTTACGAAAGTCAGAATAGGTCCCCACTGTATTTTAATAAAAAAAAAAAAACCTGAGCCTTTTTAAAGGCCACCAATATTTAAAAATATATATATATATTAGGGTCCCTCCCTTCATCTATTTTTTTCCTTTTCGATTTCTGCCCCTCTTATTTTCGGCGTCATCGGACACCGCAGAGTGGGGATCCTCATCGTTCGACTCCTCGTCTTCCTCCTGCTCCTTCTCCTCATCCTTCTCCTCCTCGGGCTCCTCAGCTTCTAAGGTCCACACACATCCCTCCATTTCGCCAGTGAGCTCATGGATCTTTGCAAGTAAGGGCTGGTAGATGTCACTGTACTTTTTTTCCAGAGCGTGGAATTCCTTATCAAATTTGGCTTCTATCTTACCGCATCGTTTCTGAAGCTTTTTGAGGGCTGTTGTTGTTGTTGTTATGTGCCGTCAAGTCGGTCCCGACTCATTGCGACCCCTCCTTGGGTTTCCGAGGCAGTATCACTACGGAAGTAGATTGCCCAACCTTCCTTCCAAGGAGTGGCTGGTGACTCGGCATTTCACCGAGCTGGGCAGGTT
>NW_006921789.1:5540653-5541228 GCF_000298275.1 Orycteropus afer afer
AGCGACAGCCCCGACGTCGTCCTAGCCGGGGAGGAGCAGCGGGCGGAGGGAGCGGAGGTGGCGAGGGGCGACGGGCCGGGCCTGTGACGAGCCCGGCACCGAGGAGGCTGCGGAGCTCCCCCGAGTCCCGGAAGTAGACGCCACCCCACTGCCCTGAGGTTTCGGAGGAATCTCACGCCCCCTCCCCGTCCATTCATCTTTGCACACTCGCAGCGTGTCATCGCCAGTGTTTGGGTATCGAGATGACTCAGACTGGGTTTCTGCCCTTAAATAGCTCACGGAGAGTCGGACATAAAGCCTAACGTTGAGATAGAGGAGATGCAGAAACAGATAGGTTCAAGATACATTTTGACACCGAAAGCATGGCTCACAGAACGTAAAGAGATCCGTGCAGGATCAGGCGGTGGGGGCCTCTCAGAGGAGTTTTGAAGGATAAGTAGGAGTTCATGCAAGGGAGCATTGTTGTTGTTATGTGCCGTGGAGTCGGCCCCGACTCATAGCGACCCCACCTTGGGTTTCCGAGGCAGTATCACTACGGAAGTAGGATTGCCCAACCTTCCTTCCGAGGAGTGGCT
>NW_006921789.1:5541768-5554107 GCF_000298275.1 Orycteropus afer afer
CCACCAGCCACTCCTCGGAAGGAAGGTTGGGCAATCCTACTTCCGTAGTGATACTGCCTCGGAAACCCAAGGAGGGGTCGCTATGAGTCGGGATCGACTCGACGGCACATAACAACAACAACAATAATAAACTGAGAAACCAAACATGTTACCTTCCAGTCGGTTTGGATTCATAGTGACTACCCTGGGGAGCAGCTGGTGGGTTCCAACTACTTATCTCTCTATTAGCACCTGAGCACTTAGCCACTGCACCCTAGGGGTGATAATAGAGATGAAATGAAAGAACGGGCTTTCAACAACCTTCTCTTAAAACAGGTGAGTTTTAAAAAGTAGTGATTTACTAAATTGGGCAATCTACTTCTGTAGTGATACTGCCTCAGCAACCCAAGGAGGGGTCGCTATGAGTCAGGTCTGACTTGATGGCACATAACAACAACAACACAACCTATTGGTCCTTTCAATTGGGATCTACCTTTTCTAATGGAACTAGCCTTTTACTTCCCTAGGTATGCAGATGGGTGTAGCTGGTCTAAATAAGTATGCCAAAAAACAGATCCAGAGTCATTAAATTAAGAATATTTAATGCATTGAAATCCATCGCCAAGCCTATTTCTTTCAGGGTCACAGAACAGTCGTACATCTCTACTTTCTAAACATTAAAGCGTTGGTGGCTCGGTGGTAGAATCTTGCTTTCCATACCAGAGACCCAGATTTGATTTCCAGCCAATACACGTCTTGCACAGCCACCACTGTTCTGTCAGTGGAGGCGTGTGTGTTGCTACGATGCTGAATAGGTTTCATAAGAGCTTCTAGACCAAGATGGACTAGGACAAAAGGCTTGGCAATCTACTTCCGAAAATCAGCCAATGAAAACCCTGTGGATCACAGTGGTCTGATTCCCACCCCATTGTGGGGAGGCGAAGCCTTTCATCTGGTAGTTTACGAGGTCCCATGAGTCAAGGGCCAACATGACAGCACTAGCAACTTTCTAAACAGAATGTGTTTCTTCTGTACATTTGTTCCACTGGGTAAAATGTTCTTCTCCACCATCTTCTGGCAAATTTGTATTTGTTCTAAAGAGACCTGGCTCACCAACACTATGAACACTGCAAACTCCTCTAAGTGGAAATTGTTACTTCTTTCTGTGTGTATGTAACTATTGTAGGTATGACACTACATACTGCATTTCAGTGTCAATATCTGCCTTATACACTGTCACATTCATAAGTGTGGAGTCCAATTTTGTATTTCTCCTTTTCTCAGTTATGGTACCTGGTAAATAATAAACACTCAAATGTTTACTGAACGAGTGGATGAAAAATAAATACAGACCCCTTTCCTTGAGATAAAGGAGCGCTGGTGATGCAGTGCCTAAGGCATTTGACTGCTAGCCAGAAGGTTGGCAGTTCAAACCCACCAGCTGCTCCGTGGGAGAGAGATATGGCAGTCTGATTTGGTAGAGATTTATAGCCTTGGAAACACGCCAGTTCTACTCAGCCCTATAGGGTCACTATCAGTCACAATCAACTTGACAACAATGACAACAATAGGGTCTATGTAAGGAGCCCTTGGGGTGCAAACAGTTAAGTGCTGAGTAAGTAGGAACAGCTAAGTACAAACCGAAAGGTTGGCAGTTTGACTCCACTGAGCAACTCCATGGAAGAAAGACCTGGTGATCTGCTTCTGTAATGATTATAGCCAAGAAAACCCCGTGGAGCAATTCTACTCTGTCACATGAGATCACTATGAGTTGGAATTGACTCGATGACAACAGGGTCTATGTAAAACCTCCATTGTTAATAAATCCAGATTTCTTTTTTTCACTTTCTTTAAATTGTGATTTGGGTGAAAGTTTACAGAGCAAATTCAATTTACATACAGCAGCTCACATACACTTTGTCTCATGACATTGACTATAATTTACCACAATGCAAAAGCTCCCCTCCCACTTCCTCTTCCCTGTGTCCTTCTCTCCATGCACTCCTGCCCGCTGAGCTGTCTCCCTGTGCATACACAGCCCTTCTATTCTCCCATGATTGAGCTCTCCAAGGAGTGTATCTACCTAATGTAATTGTTCATCTCATATGCCTGTCTCTTGTTTGACTGGAAGCCACAGGGGTGGGTTGAATTCCAGACCTGATGGGCAGCTAGGAGCCATAGTCTCAGTGGTTCCATCAGGCTCTATCAGACCAGCAAACCTGGTCCTTTTTTTTAAAATGAGTAAATTCAGATTTTATCACGGCAGCCAGTGCCTTTCTTCTTGAGCTCCTGTGATTGACAGGCCATCTGATTTCTAATGCTTCAGGCCAAGGAGTGACTGAGCTGCTTTAACGTGATTGATGCTAATTTTCTCAGGCACTGCTTATACAGGAAGTGTTCCTGCTAACCAGCTGACCAGATTGGCTTGCAGAGAGAAGAAAATGCTGCCAGTGGTAGAAATGGCTAAGTGCTAGACTACTAGCTACTAGTTCAAACTCACACAGAGGCCCCTTGGAAGACAGGCCTGGTAATCTGCTTCCGAAAGATCTGCCTTGAAAAACTATGGAGCGATTTAAGTCTGTACACATGGAGTCACTATGAGTCACAATATACTTGGCTGCAACAGACAACTGACAGGATAGAGTTTCATGACCTATTTTCCCTTCCCCACTCTGATTTTAAACCTTTTCCTTTAAGTGCAGCCAAACCTGTGTGATAGGAGAAGCTTCAGTTTTAAATATTGTCTTGGTTAGTCATAGTCTTCTGGCTCTGGGTAATATCATTCAGAATTGATGGGGCAGAGTCAGTTAGACTTTTGACTCTATCATATGGAGTTTTATAATTCTGGGCAAGACATGTAACTTCTCTGATTCTCAAATAATTGTAAAATGAGTGCAATACTGGCAGGTTTTTGTGAAATTCAAACAAGCAAAAGTTCAGACAGTCATGAGCTATAATAGTACTATACAAAAGGGTACATGCTTTATTATAACTTACTTCCATAAAGATTTACCGCTTCAGAAACCCAAAGAGGGTCTCTATGAGTCAGAATCAACTCGTTGGCAGTGAGTTTGGTTTTTGGTTTTGGTTTACAATGTATTTTATGTGATAATGTGTTATTGTATTATAATCCCCATCTGAATTTGCACAAAAGGGTACTTCATTTATTGTAATCCTCATCTGAACCTAGTCCTTCAGACATCTTTGTTGTTAGCTGCTGTTGAGTTGCCCCTGACTGATGACTACTCCATGCACAATAAGTTCGGACTGTTGTGATCTGTAGTGTTTCCATTGGCTGATGTTTGGAAGTAGATCTCCAAGCTTTTCTTCCTAGTTTGTCTATAAGTCTCCACTGACTGACAGTAGTGGCTGCATGTGAGGTGAAATGCTGGGACTCAAACCCAGTTTTCTGCATGAAAGAAGAGCATTTAGACGTATTTAGATGTTTTATAAAAAGTATTTGCCTTATATCTTCTGGCTGTCTATGACATTAAAGAAGCCATTACTTAAAACTCAAGTCCAGTTTGTTGTGTCCTGGGCTTTACATAATGTGGAATATTAATCTCTGGAGTGTTCTGTGGAGTCAGGCAGAAAAAGCATGAGTGGCCAAGCCCTGAATTGCCATATAGCAGAAGGGAGGTTTAGGAAGTGTTGCAAGGCTTAATTTTTTTGTGCTGCCTTTAGTCAGCTGCTCTTTGGAACACTCAAATGGAAACAAATGCTGCTTGTCTTGGCAGTCAAGAGAGGCTTTTAGCTGCTTGGGTAACCTCATGCAGGACATTTGTTTATGACTAAAACAAACCAAAAACCCACTGCCATCGAGTCGGTTCCAACTCATAATGACTCTGTAGGACAGAGCAGAATTGTCTCATAGGGTTTCCAAGGCTATAAATCTTTGTGAATCAGACTGTCTCATGTTTCTCCCAAGGAGCAGCTGATAGGTTAGAACCACTGACCTTTTTGGTTAGTAGCTGAATGCTTTGACCACTGCACCACCAGTGCTCCTTTATTTATAACTTCTTGTTGTTAGGTGCCATGGAGTTGTCTCTGACTCATAGCGACCCTATGCTCAGCAGAATGAAGCACCACTGGGTGCCACGCCAGCTCCGCGATCCCTGCTATACCTGAGCCCATTGCCATAGCCACTGTGTCAATCCATCTCCTTGAGGGCCTTCCCCTATTTTGTTGACCCTCCACCTTACCAAACATGACACCCTTCTCCAGGGAATGGTTCCTTTGGTCATTTAATATGACCAAAGTAGGTGAGACAAAGTCTGGCCATTCTTACTTCCAAGGAGCATTCCAGCTGCACTTCCTCCAGGACAGATTTGTTAGTTCTTTTAACAGTCCATAGTACTTTCAGCATACTTCACCAACATCACAACTCAAAAGCATCAACTCTTCTTCGTCTTCCTTATTCATTGTCCAGCTCTCACATGCATATGAGGCGATTTATAACTAGTACTGGGAAAAAAGACTCAGATCTTTTCCAAAGGAGCTCACAGTCTTAATTGGTAATATTGATGACTGAGATGTAGGTACAAAAGAACTCTAATTTCTTAAAATCTTATTTCAACTGTTACTCATATGTGTATAAAAGGCAAAAGAGAGTGAGTAAGACAGGAACAGAATAGAGAAAAAGGTTACTAGTGGAGGCTCAAGGGAGAAAGGTGCTGGTGAGGAAGAACTGGAGGAAAGGGGAATGGTTCCTCAGAGCACTAGACTACAGTTGTTCTTTTTGCACATACAGTACTGCGTTGTCAGTGAAGGCAAACATTGATCTATGGGTGGACAGATTGGTGGACAGGCTGAATGATCAGGTATGTCTATGCAGGGAGGGAATGCTCTGGTGGCATAGTGCATAAGGCATTTGAGTGCTAACCAGAAGGCTGATAGTTCAAACCCACCAGCCACTCCTCAGAAGGAAGGTTGGGCAATCTACTTCCGTAGTGATACTGCCTCAGAAACCCAAGGAGGGGTCGCTATGAGTAAGATCTGAGTCAATGGCAGTGGGTTTGGTTTTGGTTATGCAGGGGGGAGTGTGCCCAAGACCATGTATAGGGTTGGCAGACAGTGTTTCTACAAGTGTATTGGTATGTTCTGTAAGAATTCCCAAGTATATAGTAGAGCTGACAAGGGACAAGGTTGTAGTTACTTCTTGGCCATAGCCAGCTACCCAGAGGGAGCAAGTAGTTGGACCTGTGGGCTCAGCACCATAGTTGCAAGGGACATCGAGTGCAATTGGCATAACATACTACACAGAAACATTGTTCCACATCGTACTTTGGTGAGTAGTGACTGGGATCTTAAAAGATTGCAAGCGGCTGTCTAGATGCAATGATGGGTCTCTCCTCATCCAGAGCAAAGAAGAATGAAGAAAACCAAAGATGCATGGAAACAATTAGTCCAAATGACTGGTACACCATTCGATCCTCAGCCTATATGACTGTGAGACCAGAAGAACTAGATGGTGCCCAGCTACCACTGTCAACCACTCAGAGGGGGGATCTATGTAGGAGATCCTGGACAGAGTGGGATAGCAATGTAGAACAAAACTCAAAATGATTAAAGAAAAAAGAAAAGGACCAGGTTTGCTGGTCTGATAGAGCCTGGTGGAACCACTGGGACTGGCCCCTAGCTGCCCTTCAGGTCTGGAATTGAACCTACTCTTGTGGCTTCCAACCAAACAAAAGACAGGCATATGAGGTGAACATTTACATTAGGTAGATACACTCCTTGGAGAGATCAATCAGGAAAGAATAGAAGGGCTGTGTATACACAGGGAGACAGCTCAGGGGTCAGGAGTGCAAGGGAGGGAAGGACACAGGGAAGAGGTAACTATGGGGAGAAAGTGGGAGGGGAGCTGTTGCATTGTGGGAAATTGCAGTCAATGTCATGAGACAAAGTGTGTGTAAGCTGCTGTATGGAAAGTGAATTTGCTCTGTAAACTTTCACCCAAATCACAATAAAAATTAAAAAAAAAAAAATGACTAGAGTTGTTCCCCTATAGCTGCTGACCCCAGATGAGTCACATATCCTTTCTGGGTGTCAGCTTCCCTTTGTGTTAAGTTTGGTAGGCCAGATGTTCATTCTACATATAAAAGCCTCAGTTTTATGGTATAGGTTGGAGAATAAATTTTATTTGTGAGTGGCAGTAGAGTATGATGGTTGAAGATTGTGGAGCCAGGATGCTTGAGTTCACATCCAGGCTTCCATTTACTTCCTGTGTGACTTTGGGCCACTCACTGGACTCCTCTTGGTCTAAGATTCCTCCACACTGAGAATAGTGACTGGCAGAAAGCAAGTATCAGTATGTGTGAGCTATTACTCTCCTTGACATATGCTGATAGACTGTAGGAGGCTTTTAGTGCTAAGCCAGATACCTTGGCAATATAGAAATGACTATTTTTCTGTGTAGGAGCCCTACAGGGTTGCTGTGACTTGGAATTGCCTGTCGCAGTGGGTTCGGTTTTTAGTTAGGCCATCTGGTAAATTTGACCAAAGAGGGTGTGGTGTAGTAAATTACATAGTGTGGCTTTTCTAGCCATAAGTCTTTGTAAACTCCATGGTGGAATTTGCCATGAGAAACCAAATAGTACCTGATTGTTAAAGTTATCCACCTAGGGTATTTCTGTTGGGAGCAGCATAAAGTAATTTTCTGGGAAGTTCACTCTCTCAGGTGTATAGAATTGTGATGTTGGGATTGGTTAGTGGTCACTCTGCCAGGCTCAAAAGGAGCCCGTCTAGAGGCAGAAGGAATCTCTCTCATTGCTGGCTGAGAAAGACATGCTGCTGAGAGAGAGACACACATTGCCAAGAGAGAGACACCAAGAGACAATCAGTGCTGGGAGAGAGACTGTTGGCTGAGAAACAGCAGGCAGAGAGAGACTGAGCATTTTTCCTGAACTTGAATTGTAACCTGGTGCTTCCCTAATAAACCCCATAATCTGTTAGTTCTGCGTGGCCACTGCAGTGAATTATCAAACCCAACAGAGAAGTGGTGGGTGCTGTGGGAGGAATGGTTGGTATGAGGGTTGGTGAAAGGGCTGGAGGGAGGCAGCTTGTCTGGCCTCACAGGTATAAGCCTTGGGCTACTGATGGTGATTCTGTCTTCCTCTTGTGTGGTTAGAGGAGGTCAGAAGATGCAGCCTCCCTGCCCCTTTGGCAGTTTAGCGATATGTTGGGCTGCATTGCATATCAGATAGTTGTGAACCATAGGGTTTTGTTTTGCTGATTTTCAGAAGTAGTTCATCAGGCTTTCTTCCTAGTCAGGCTGAGTCTGGAAGTTCCACTGAGACCTGTGCAACACACAAATCTCCATTGACAGATGGATGGTGGCTGTGCTGGAGGTTATTGGGTTTCCCTCATGGGCAGCGAGGATTGTACTACTGAACTACCACTGCCCTAGATCTGTATATCCATATTAGCCACAATTGGCCTCTCTCTCTCCCTCCCTCCCCTGAATTTGCAGAAGCAGTTGATCAGACTCCATGCTCTTGGTAGATCTCCTCTGTCTAGGGACCCTTCATATCCCTATCTCTCCTTCCTCATTTCTTTAACTCAACATTGCTTCTGTAGAACTCACTGCACTTCAGCTGATATTGTCCCACACTCAGAGAATGCACGGTCTGCAAGAGTTCCATGTGGCACCCATCTTTCCTCTCCACACAGCAAACACTGGAGGGAAAAATTAAGGCAACCTGTAGAGAGACAGAATTATGTTAACAGTAAACAGCTCTCTGATGAGATCGCTCTGTAGAATTAGAAAGTTATTTGGTCAAGTATCCAAGGATTTCATTATAAGCTACAAAGCAAACCTGAGGAGAATCTTATCACCACATGATAAGGGTAACCCAGATAGAAAAAGAAGGGAAAAAGCTTACAGCAGGATCCAACACTAATCTCTTCACCCTAAACCCTTCAGTTCTTTCATTCCCAACAACCCTCCAGAGCAGCAATTTTATCTGGGAGAGGGCAAAAATTGTAAGCTTGCATTGTTCTAGTTCCTAAACTTTTTTTTTTTTAATCCTTTTTTCAAAAAATGCATTTTATTGAGATATAATTTATGTACAGTGAAATATACAAAACCAAAGTGACATGGGTCAATGCATTTTTTTTTTTTTTTTGCAATGTTCCCTCCCCTCCCCTCCCACCCCTGGCAATGAACAAAGAACGTTTTCCCCCATGTATAAACCTTTCCTTGATCCTTCACAACAATGAATTTAATACTATATTTGTCCTTCTATGATTGACTTATTTCACTCAGCATAATACCCTCTAAGTTCATCCATATAATGTGGTGTTTTGGGGTTTGTTTTTTTTTTTTTTTTTTTGTATTTTCTTACTATCACACATTAAAAACCCAACTCCATTGCTGTCAAGGTGATTCCAACTCATAATATGACATTACAGGACAGAGTAGAACTTCCCCATAGCATTTCCAAAGCTGAAATCTTTATGGAAAGAGATTGCCACATCTTTCTCCTGTTGAGCAACTGGTGGGTTCAAACCATCTACCTTTCAGTTAGCTGAGTGCTTAAACCACTGCACCACCAGAAGTACTACCTGGCCTGAAGCCTCCTAGAAATGGTACTCAGACAGCTCTAGCCAGAGTTGGGTTAGATTAGAGAACCAGCCCTCAGCAACTGAATGAATGTTCTTATCCTTATAATCTGAGTGTCATAGAAAAAAAGACTTTGATGCCTTGCGTGCTCTTGTCCCATCCTTACTGGGAGAGGGGTAGTGATGCTGAGCATTTGAAAAGCAAAGTATGAGTGATCGGTAGAGGACTGAACACCTATGGAATACCTGCCCTACAGCCAGAAACACCTTTGTGCATTTCCCACCCTTCTTTCTGTCTTCCCCAGGCTTCTAATTGATTAACATTCACTGCACTTCAGCTGATATTGTCTCCAGGTAGCCTTGTTTGACCATTTACCAGTTGCCTTCAAGTGGACTCCCACTCATGGTGGCCTCCTGTGTGTCAGAGTAGAACTGTACTCCATAAGGTTTTCAATGGCTGATTTTTTGTAAGTGGATTCCAACTTCCATCCTTTTAGATAAACCCACTGCCCTCGAGTCAGATCCAAGGCATAGTGACCCCTCATTGGGTTTCCAAGGAGGTATCACTACGGAAGTAGATTGCCCAGCTTTCCTTCCGAGGAGTGGCTGGTGGGTTTGAACTGCCAGCCTTCTGGTTAGCAGTCAGATGCCTTTGGCACTATGCCACCAGAGCTCCCTCCTTTTAGACAGCCAAGTGTATTAACCATTTGTAGCACCCAGAGACTCCAGTGGCCCCTGTCTTCCCTATCCCAGGCTGGGTTACATACTGCTGTGCTCCAAGGTGCATATATATCTCTATTTTTGCAGTTTCTATATCACATTCTGTTTCACATTATAGGAGCTCTGGTTGTATAGTGCCTAAGGCACTTGACTGCTAACCAGAAGGCTGGTGGTTCAAACCCACCAGCCACTCCTGGAAAGGAAGTTTGGACAATCTACTTACATAGTGATACCACCTTAGAAACCCAAGGAGGGGTTGCTGTGAGTCGAGTCTGACTTGACAGCACATAACAACAACAACATATCACATTATAATCATCTACTGTGTTTGAGGCATTCCTATGTTTGTGTGCTCCTGAAAAGCAGGCCCTTGTCATCAACCACTCAAAGGGGGATCAGTGCAGGAGATCCTGGATAGAGTGGGAAAACAATGTGGAACTAAACTCAAAATCATTAAAAAAAAAACAAAACAGATTTGCTGGTCTAATAGTGCCTTTTGAGACCCCTGAAGCTATGGCCCCTAGTTACCTTTCAGGTCTGGAACTGAACTCACTCCTGTGGCTTCCAGCCAAACGAGACAGGAATATAGGTGAGCATTTATATCAGGTGAATGTTCCTTGGAGCAATTAATCATGGGAAAACAGAAGGGCAGTGTTTTCACAGGGAGACAGATCAAGGGGTGGGAGTGCATGGGGGGAACGAGACAGGGAAGAGGTAACTACAGGGAGGAAGTGGGAAGAGAGCTGTTACCTTGTGGGGAATTGTAGTCAACATCATGAAACAAAATGTGAGTGAATTGCTGTATGGAAAGTGAATCTGCTCTGTAAACTTTCACCCATGTCATAATAAAAATTAAAAAACAACAAAAAATAGGCCTTTGACCATGTTCATTTTTGTATACCTAATGATTAACATGGTTATAACCAAATAGTTACTAGTAAATATGTCAATTGAATGAGTGAGTTGATTTGATTTAATTAGTGACTCTCAACCTTGCTATGCATCATATTCACCTAGGAAGCCTAAACAAATACCTATGCCTTCTAGAGATTATTATTTAATTGGTGCGGTATGGGACTTTAAAAAAAACTACTGCCATCGAGCTGATTCGGACTCATAGCAACCCTATAGGACAGAGTAAAACAGCGCCATAGGGCTTCCAAGGCTGTAAATCTTTAGAGAAGCGGAGCTGATCAGCTGGTGGGTTCAAGCTGTGGACCTTTGGGTTAGTAGCTGAATGCCTTAACCACTGCACCACCAGAGCTCCTGGATGGGACTTGAGCACTGGTAATTTTTAAAAACTCCAAGTGATTCTGATATGCTGCCAGTTTTGAGAACCATGGGATTAAATGAATAAATGGTAGCGTAGTGCCTAAGGCATTTTACTGCTAACCAGAAGGCTGAAGGTTCAAACCCACCAGTCACTCCTCGGAAGGAAGACTGGGCAGTCTACTTCCATAAAGATACTGCCTTGGAAACCCAAGGAGGGGTCGCTGTGAGTTGGATTTGACTCAATGGCAGTGAGTTTGGTTTTATTTGGTATGCCAGATGCTGGAGAAAGATGTGTCAGTCTGCTTCCGTAAAGATTTACAGCTTTGGAAATCCAATGGGGCAGTTCTGCTCTGTTCTGTAGTCACTGTGAGTCAGAATCAACTTGTGAACAATAGGTTTAGTTTTGGTTACGTGCCAGATATTTTTATTAAACTTTTATAATAACCCAGTGGAAGGAGGTGAGATATTTTGTTGAAGAAAACAACAGAGGCCCAGAATGATGTAATAACTTTGTGCAAACCACAAAGTTGGCTACCGGGTTCTGAACTGGTTCATTCTGGTTCAACTCCCTGCTGAGAATTTGCATTCCCACCCCAGGTAAGAACCACCTGAGGATTTGTTAAAATGTAGATGCTGATTAAGTGATCTGGGGTAGAAATGCAAATTCTCACCGGGGGTCAAACTGGTATGAACCAGTTCAGAACCCCCTGGTTGGCAGGAGGGAGAGCTAGGATCCCACCTGTCTATCTGACTCCATTTCTTATACTGCCTTCTAGCTTCACAGGCAGCTTCCTTTCATTGGTGGGGAACCCATCCATTTACTCTCTGGTCCATTCATTCAGGGGTGGAGCACCGGCCAACTGGGTGAATTGTATAACATTTGGAGAACAGTGGCATTAGCTCTATTCTACTTTCAAGAATGAGGTTAGATGGGGATCAACCAATCTAACAGAGTTTGTGACAACCCATGACAGAGTTTGTCCCTCCACTTTCTGAGAAGTTGTTACAACTACCCTGCCTTCCACATTTGTAGGACAGTTATGCCTTTTCTCCAGGCTGAACATTTGAATTTGCTCCCAAGTCCCTTTCTCTGGAGTATAGCCATTCTTCTTGTTGTTGTTGTTATGTGCCATCGAGTTGGACCGACTCATAGCGACCCCTCCTTGGGTTTCCGAGGCAGTGTCACTACAGAAGTAGATTGCCCAACTTTCCTTCTCAGGAGTGGCTGGTGGGTTTGAACTGCCAGCCTTCTGGTCAGCAGTCAAGTGCCTTAGGCACTATGCTACCAGAGCTCCTATAACCATTCTAGTAGCTTCTTATCTCCTCCTCCCTCAATGTCTGAAATGAGTTTATAAAACTAATTTTTCTTTCCAGGTCATCCATAATTTCTTGAAGATTTTGATAGTAATCTTTGATGTTTGTGCTAGGGGAACAGTCTACCACTATGCCTCTTGCCAGGCCATTCAACTAAAGACCCTGGGCCCAGAACATTCTCTGATAAGGAGGCTGGGAATTGGGCCCATTTGTCTCTCAGTCATTTCTCCTTATCAGAGAATCCTTTCCCATGTCCTGGGCACAGAGTAACTTTCTCTGTCCCTTGCTCTCCTGCACGTGCATTAGCACCATATGGCACCTGGCTAATCAGTGGTAGCGTTGAAATTCAAACCCAAGCAGTCTGGCTCCCTACTCTGTGCTCTTAATCAATATTCTGTATTTGCCAAAATATGTTGTTGTTGTTGTTATGTGCCGTCGAGTCAGCCCCGACTCATAGCGACCCCTCCTTGGGTTTCCGAGGCAGTATCACTA
>NW_006921789.1:5555269-5556332 GCF_000298275.1 Orycteropus afer afer
TTTGAGTGAGTTTACAGAGCAAATTAATTTTCCACACAACAGTTCATACACTTTTTTTTGACAGTGATTGCAATCCCAATAATGTAACAGCTTTCTTCCCACTTCCTCCTTGTGGTTACTTTTTCCCTAGTGACCTTCTTTCCAATGCATTCCTACCCCCTGAGCAATCTCCCTGTGTTAGACTGGGTTCTGGACAGAAGCAAAACCAGTAAAGCTTATATATACATATGTTTGCTGTTATTTGCCATTGAGCCGACTCATAGCAACACCTCCTTGGGTTTCCTAGGCAATATCACTACGGAAGTAGATTGCCCAACCTTCCTTCCGAGGAGAGTCTGCTTAGCAGTCAAGTGCCTAAGGCACTAGGTACCAGAGCTCCTATATATACATATAGAGAAAGAAAAATTTATCTTAGGATAATGGCTCACATACTTATAGAAGCTGCCAAGTCTGACGTTCTTGGACCAAATGTCAAGGTGGAGGCTTTTCTGGACTCACGCAGCGGCAGGGGCTGATGAGCTCAAGGTTGGTAGGCAGTATACGGCTGTTGACTCCAACAAATGACAAATCCAAGATCTCCAGGCCAAATGGTGGATTGTTCACTCACAGACAGTTGTAGGCAGCACAACAGGACCAGGATCAACAGAAGTGTCTCTTTTCCCAGGATATCCATAAATGTATTGGAAGCAGGCCACACCCCTAGGGAAACGTCCTTTCAATGGATTGGGTACTTAAAACATACACAGCCAATCCAATAATGGGAATAACCCATATCACAATTGCTTAAACCACACAGAATTGTGGTCCAGTCAAGTTGACACACAGCTCCAACTATCACTCCCTGTGCAAACACTGCACTTCTGATCACCCATAGTTGATAGTTATAAGGAATGTGTCTACCAGGTATAAATGTTTACCTTATATGCCTGTCTACTGTTTGACTGGAAGCCATGGGAGTGAGTTCAATTCAAGGCTGAAGGATGACTAGGGACCATAGTCTCAGGTCCCTAGACTGAGTCTGGTGAGACTCTATTAGAGCAGTAAACCTGGCCTTTTTTTTTTT
>NW_006921789.1:5563372-5565582 GCF_000298275.1 Orycteropus afer afer
CTTTATGTGTTCCATTTCATTTTTGACAACTTCCAATTTTCCTAGATTCATACTTTGTACTTTCCATGTTCCAGTTATTAATGGATGTTTGCAGCTGTTTCTCCTCAATTTGAGTGGTGCTACATCAGCAAATGGAGGTCTCGAAAGCTTTACCTTATCCATATGAGTACGGCTGATTTTACTCTGATAATGCAGCTCTTGCCCAGTCCTACTTTGCGAGCTTTCTAAGCTAAGTGACTCATCTTCCCCTTCTGTATTGGACAATGTTTCTGGACTATTCATGAAGTTGTGCAGTAATGTATCAGACAGTATTTCTCTGCTATTCATAAGGTTTTCCCCGGCCAATTCTTTGAGAAGTGGATAGCCTCCTCCTTCTTCCTAGTCTGTCTCAGTCTGCAAGCTGGGCTGATACCTGTGTACCATGTGCACCCCACTGGGTTTGAAACACCAGTAGCACAGTGTCAAGACTCATAGCAACATGTTACCACAGTAGGACAAACTGACAGACAAGTTTCTCTCCCTTAGCTGTTGGAAATCCCTCCAACCACCCTTACCTGGATCCTTGCGGCTAACTCCTTGATCTGTTCCAGTCTCCTTTGCCTTTTCTGCCCTTCCCTTGCCTTCCCACCTTGCTCCTTGTGGGGCGTGGCCTGGGTTCTCTCTCTTCACCTGGGTCCCTGTGGCTGACTACTCCATCTGTTCTGGTCCCCTTTGCCTTTTTTTGTCCTCTCCCTGCTTCCTTCCTCACTGCCTATTCTTAGGTCCCTGGAATCCGAATGAGAATGCTATCACTTTAAAATCCAAAATGGTTGCCACTTGTAAACATTCAAAATGGCTGTGCCCTCGGTCACTTTAAATCTTCAAAATGGCCATCAGTTGTAAACATTCAAAATGGCTGCACCGTCGGTCACTTTAAATATCCAAAATGGCTGCCACAAGAAAACAATCAAAATGGCTGTGCCCTCCAGACAAACAAGAAGGTCAGAGAAAAACAAGAAAACTTGCAATATCTGGGGATAGGACAATAAGAGAAAAAAGGCAGAGAAGGAGAATAATGAAGAAAAGAAATGGGAAAAATGAAAAAAGAAAAACAAGGAACAGGGTTAACCACAAGCAAAAAAGAAGGAAAAAAAAAAAATTTGCAACCAGGAACAGGAAAAGAAAAAGCTGAAATCTAGGATCTGGGAGGGAAAGAATGAAGAATAATAGTAAAAAGGACAAAACTATTAATAATAATAGTACTTTTAAAACAGACAAAAGCAAGCAAACTAAAAGCCAGAAAAGAGAAAGAGAAAAAAGTAAATAAATCGGGGGAGGGCAGGGCAGGGCACCCAGCCTCCGTCCAAACCCACAGGGTGGGATGGAGTTCCTGAGGGCCCAGAAGGTGGGTGGGATTGGGGGATGGCCGAACCTCCGTTTACCAAGCAGGTATGGGGTATTAGAGTAACAGTACCCCTTGTTGCAGGAGTGGGACAGAAGAAATACCTGGGGCACTGAGTTACCTGTTGGGATGGGAAGGGTTGTCGTGCAGAGCCCAGGGTGAGTGGCATGTATTGGGCATGTCTTTAGGCTTTCCGGTGAACTGTGAGGGAGGGGAGGAGGAAGGTTGGCAGACCAGTGGCCATGGAGCCGATCCCAACTCACAACACCCCATGTGTGTCAAGGTGGACTTGCACCCCACGGGGTTCAGTGACTGATTTTTCAGTCTTTCCAGGTGCTTCTGGGTGGCCTCGAACCACTAACCTTTCAACTGGCAGCCAAGTGCGTCAATTGTATGCACCACCCCAGGACTCCAAGAAGGCAGGCAAGGTTAGAAGACAGCCTGATTTGATTTCTCTGCGATCTGGTTGTAGTATGTTGAATACCAATAAAAAAAAATCTGCATCCAAAAGTATAGTAACTTTAAAGCATATGACTAGTGCTGGATTACCCAATAACCAAGGTAAGCACAGACTTCCTTGTGCTTCAGCACTAATCTGTAGTGAACAATTTCACATTTTTACACCACATAAAAGATTTTACTTCTAGGTATGGTTGGCATCTCTATCTCTCCCACCCCCATAGCACCTTCATGTACAATCAAAGCCTGTTTTGAAATTTATAATTTCTTAACAGGAATGGAGTACCCAGGAATCAATGTAAGCACAGGCTTACTTGTCTTTACTTCCTAATCTGTAGTGAACAGTTACACATTTTTTTTTTTTTTTTTT
>NW_006921789.1:5565917-5574501 GCF_000298275.1 Orycteropus afer afer
TTTTTTTTTTTTTTTTTCCTAAAATAAGCAAGAGTAGAGCAGAATCTTGTCAGGAGAATTAAAAAGCTCTTTGACAACAAAAAGTCACTGTTTCTGGGGAAGTGTTTCTGGAGAATTTCATCAATATTCAGAATTTCTTGATGAAGAATACAACCATTTGAATGTGAGCAATGAGTAAGTAATGAGTTAGAAAATATTCTGTAAACATTAATGCAGTTGGTTCATGTTGAAATATGACCACCTGTGAAGTTATTTGTGGGTGTGGAGTATCTGTGGACCACAGATAAAAGCATACAAACAAACTTTTTAGAGATAGTTATTTTACATCTTTTTAACCTGCAACAGTTTTGCAGCTTGGTAATCTGTGTGGTATTAATAATAAATGTGCAGAATGGGGGAAAAAAGATACTTTTAGATTCCCTAGAAACATTGGGATCCTACATTTATTCATGCAGTGATCTTTTGGATCAGAGGTATGATAATAATATTGATAGCGAACTCACATAGGACTTAGTATGTGCCAGGTACTATTCTAGGTGTTTTATTTTTTTATTCTTTACAGTATTTTTTTGATGTGGTTGGTATTATTATTCCTATTTTACAAATGAAAAATTAAGTACTGAGGAGTTTAGTAACTTGCCCAAAGTCCTCTAGCTGGTAAGTGAGGGAGCTAGGATTTTAACCTAGACATTCTGGCTCAGGAGTCTGTTGACTTCTGTGCTATCCAAGTCTGGTGGTTAAGTTTGTGTGTCAACTTGGCTAGGCCTGGTTGAATGGATGGGCAGCTGGTTATAGTATCCCCCATGATGAGACTGGTAATCTATTTCATGGTGGAATCTACTGTGAGCAGCTGAGTAGCTGCCTTTGGGTATGTGGTCTGCTTCCTGTATATAAGAAACAACTTTGGGAATGGTCTCTAGCTTATTGGCATGCTTGAACCCTGCATGTAGCCGTGTCATTGTTCAGCAGCCTGCCATGCTCTGCCGACCTTGGGACTTTCAATGGACTTAAATTAATAGCCTGCCGGTGGTTTAGTAACATTGAGGCTGCGCCATTTTATTTGTCAACCTTGGGCTTGTCAGTCTCAACAGCTTGCAGCTGTCTGAATGGAGAAAAGCCTCTAGCTCCAGTAGGCCGGGAGCCAGAGGAAGAGCTGAAGGCCAAAGTTGAAGGGCTTTCACTTACCCCATAGAGCCTGGTACTTTGAACTTGGACTTAAAGCCTCCAAACTGTGAGAAATAAACTCTTATTTGTGCACGCATCCCATTTGTGGTATATATTCTTGACGGAGCAGCACTAGGTAACCGGAACACCATGTGTCTTAGATTGAGCCTTGTTGTAGACATGCTCTCCCTGACCTACTTATTAACCATATCTGCAGTTATAATCCCTACCCAGCACTTTCATATCTTGGCTGCTGACCCTTTTCCTTGCTACCCATACAGGCAGTCTCCTAGGTTATAAACATTTGGACTTATGTACAATACATGGGTACAACCCATAGTTGTGAACCAACCCCCACAAAGCCTATTATGTTAAAAATTCGAAGCACATACAGTTCTTCCTAATAACAAATGGGTGACAATTTGTAGCATGCATAAAATATTATTGTATTTTTATGCTAAAGATGTTTAAGTGTAACTGAAAGTGTTCTTTAATGTTTTTTATGCATAGAAAGGTACACTATATACCATACGCTAAGACAAACATCTGACTGACATTAGATACAAACTGTACCTAACTATTCTGACTTAACGTACAAATTAAAACTTAAAGACGGTTTAGGAATGAAATTCATTTGTAATCTGGGGACTGCCTGTACTTCATCTTCCCTTAAGGTATAATTCAGGCTAGAAGCCTAACTGTATTTCATCCCTAGCCAGAAGTAATTCCTTCATTCTCTGAGCCTGTGAAGCCTTTTATTTAGGCCTCTCTTACAGCTTATATCACCTTTCTCACTAACATCAGATTTTACTTTCCAAGCTTTCTTACTCGCCTACTTCTCTGGAAGATTGTCTCTTTCTTCACCTCAAAGTTTCCTGCTAATAAAATATATTCCATAATTATACATTGAATGAATCAACAGAGAATAATTCCATGCACAAACATACCAACTGATTTACATATTAATAAGCAGAATACAGTTTCTACTTAGCTGCCTTTGATTTTTATCTGTCCTTTGATCTTAACCATCAGATCAGGGTAGGGAGCCATTGGCTTACCAGATTCCACTGAGAGGCAAAGAATATTCCTCATCCCTTCCCATGCTCTTAAGCAGAATTCCTCTCCTAAGTCTTGGAATGTTGTAGAGACAAGTTTTAAGACTAGAGGGAGCCTTGGTGTGTAGTGGTTAAGCATTCAGCTGCTAACTGAAACATTCATGGTTGGAATCCACCTAGTGCCTTTGTAGACGAAAGACCTAGTGATCTGCTCTCCTGAAGATTACAGTTTAGAAAACCCTGTGGGCAGTTCTACTTGTCACATGGGTTGCTAAGAGTAAAAAAATTGACTCCACATGCACCCAACAACAACAGCGCCGCTCTAGAGTAGCCAAGACTGGGTCAATTTGCAGTTTGTAGAGTCCTCAACACTTAACCAGTTTCTATGAGCTATTGGGGAGCTCTGGTGGCATAGTGCCCAAGGCATTTGACTGCTAACCAGAAGGCTGGTGGTTCAAACGCACCAGCCACTCTTCAGAAGGAAAATTGGGCAATCTACTTCCGTAGAGATATTGCCTTAGAAACCCAAAGAGGGGTCGCTATGAGCCGCAATCAACTCGATGGCAATGAGTTTGGTTTTTTGATTTCGGTATGAGCTATTAGAATTTTCCAGTTACTTCTAATAATCTTGTTTATCCTAGAATATAACTTGGGTAGTTCATAAACTCAAGGATGCAAGAAATATAACTTGAGCTACATTCTGAGCCTTAATTTTTTAGGAAGAAACTTAATCCTAGTGAATTAGTGATTCCCCCTCATTGCTGTTTGCTTTTAGGTTTTGGAGAGTCTTTTACAATGCCAGGAGTCCAAGGTGGTGCAAAATGGCTAACATGCTTGGCCTTAATCATTGGAAGTGGAAGTCCACCTTGGAATGTCCACCTTGGAAGAAAGTCCTGGCAGCCTACTTGTAAAAAATCAGCGATTGAAAATGCTATGGATCACAGTTTTACTTTGACATATGTGGGATCACTGTGAGGTAGAATCAATCTGATGGCAACTGGACATATAATGCCAGGGGATAATGGATGTCACTCATCCTCAGTCCACATCATTGTTCCACCTACTCCTTGGTGTTTGGCCCATACAAGTTGCCCAAGGATATTTTTGTTCTTATCTGCAAGAGCCCTTCTCATCCACTAGTGTGCTCTTCTACTCCTGTCAGCCCCTTGAGCACGTACAATGGGCCATAAATAACCAAAGAGACAGTCTCAGATCCACTTGATAGACATCAACTAGCCCTTACTACTTTTATGCCTTTATTAGGCACATAGAATCATTCTGTTACTCCAACAACAGCTGGAGCCCATTAACTATCTGAGGACATTTGAGGCACCATCTTCTTAGACACATACTGCAGCAACTGCTTCCCTAGAATCTTGCCTCTTTCCAGATTCTATCTGGACATGGGGCAGAAGTGTACTGCTTGCAGGTTTCACTGATCTATCTGGGCAGAAGTACAGCTGGAATGCTCCTTAGAAACAAGGATGGCAAGACTTTGCCTCACATATTTTGGTCATGTTCTTGGGAGAAGAATATCAAGCTTGGTTAAGTAGAGGGTCAGCAAAAAAGAGGAAGACTTTTAACAAAATGGATTGACACAATGGCTGCAACAGTGATCTCAAATATGGCAACAATTATGATGATGGCACAGGACCGGGCAGTATTTCATTCTTTTGTATATAGGGTCACTATGAGTTAAAACTGATTTGATGGAACACAATATAGGACATACATAGCATCTGAGCATTACTGCATCCCTGGGTTTTTTTTTTTTTTTTTGACTCCCAAATATCTACACATTTTTTTTGACTCCCAAATATCTCCCAAATATCTACAAATATCCTGTAGCCAAAGGATACAGGCTCTTGTTAATCAAAAGCAGAAGACACCCTTGTTTCTTTGATATTTGTTCTTAGAACCTTCCGTGGAATAACAGCTGCAGTTACAGAAAGACTTACTGGTTTTATTTGCTGGGAAGCAGAGGTAGGAGAAGAATAAAAGGAAGAGGTAAGGAAAACAATAAATATTTGAGAAAAAAATTGGATGTTATTTACAATTTTGACATACCTCATCAGATAGAATATTAAGGTCAACTCATACTGGATAGAGCTTGGAACAGCTTCCTGGGCCCACACTAATCTAAACCAATATCCCTCAGGCAAATCTGTACATCATGCAGCTCTCTCACAGTTTCAGGAATCCAGTAGTACAGGAATCTTCCGTACTACTCTGAGCAAATATCCTCTAGAGCATGAACCACGATGGTCACTCACTGGACTAAAGCCAATATACTTCTTGGTTTTGTATCTTTGGTGGATTCTGGTTGTTGCTGGCACCTTCCATTTGGTAACAGTGGAATGAATAACCAAGGAACTAATCTGTATATCTCAGAGCCTGCTCTGCTATTAACAGTTCTATCTGACTGAGTCAACCAAATATGATGTGAGAAGGCAGAATAAAGAGCATATGCTTCCATGTCAGACAGATCTGAGTGTGAATCTCAGTCCATCATTAGTAGCTGTGTGTGATCTTGGGCCAGTTACTTAATGTCTAAGTGTTATCTTTTCTCATACTTACCTCATAGAATTGTAGCCAGAATTTAACAATCTACCTTAGTTTCTTAATGCTGCTATAACAGAAATACCACAAGTGAATGGCTTTAATGACAAATTTATTTTCTCATAGTTTAAGAGTCTAGAAGTCAAAATTCAATGTACTGGCTCTAGGCAAAAGCTTTCCCTCTCTCCTTGTTGGCTTTGGGGAAAAGTCCTTGTCTTTTTTGTTTCTTTTCTTGTTGCCTTTGAGATCATCATGTGGCATGGCATTTACCTTCCTACATCTCTGCTTCCTTGCTTCTGTGCCTAATCTGACCTTTTTATATCTCAAAAGTGATTGGCTTAAGACACACTCTAAACTAATATGGCCTCATTAATGTAATGGGAACTCTGGTGGCATAGTGCCTAAGGCATTTGACTGCTAACCAGAGGTTGGCAGTTCAAACCCACCAGCCACTCCTTAGAAGACTGGGCAATCTACTTCCATGGAGATACTGCCTCAGAAACCTAAGGAAAGGTCACTGAGTCAAGACCGACTCAAGGGCAATGAGTTTGGATTTTTTTTTTTTTTCAGTTTAATGTAACAGAACTATTTCCAGATGTAATTACATCTACAGGTATAGGGGTTAGGACTCCAACACATATTTTTGGGGGACACAATTCAATCTGTAACACTATACTGGCATTTTAGGCACTCAATTAATGATGGCTACTTTTAAAAATAGTAACAATAAACTCTGTAACCAAACCCACTGTAATCAAATTGATTCAGACTCATCATAGCGACCTTGTAGGATAAAGTAGAACTGCCCCCATAGGGTTTCTAAGGTTGTAAATCTTTACGGAAACAGACTGCCTTATCTTTCTCCCATGGAACAACTGGTGTGTTCAAATCTCAGACCTTTTGGTTAGCAGCCAAATGCTTTAAACACTGCACCACCAGAGCTCTTAACAGTAATAGTAAAAGTGGTTAATAGCAGGTTACTGTTTGGTTCTTTCCATTTTCAAACCCTCTCGATATTGGCTGTAGGATAATTGCTTTTCTTTAATTTAGCAATATGATTCCAACCACTAGCACGGTTTTTTTTTTTTTTCCCCTATTGTGATTGAACTGAAAGTTTACAGAGCAAATCAATTTTCCATTCAACAATTCACATTTTGTTTCATGTCATTGATGGCAATCCCTTCCATGTAATGTCACTCCTCCCACTTCCTCCCTGTGTTTCTCATTTCCATTCCTCCTTCTCTCCTAACCCTTCCCTGCCTTCTGAACTTTGTCCTTGGGCAAATGGCTGCCCTTTTGATCTTGAATAGTTGATTGTTCTAAGGAATGTCTACTTTCTAGTGCCAAAGGGGCAGGGAGGCCGCACCTTCTGACCTCCTCTAACCCCACAAGAGGAAGACAGAATCACCATCAGCAGCCCAAGGCCTATTCCTGCGAGGCCAGACATGCTGCCTCCCTCCAGCCCTTTCTCCAGCCCTAACACCAACCTTTCATCCCGTGGCACCTCTCTGCTGGGTTCGATAGTTCACTGCAGTGGCCACACAGAACACACAGATTATGGGGTTTATTAGGAAAGCAACAGGCTACAATTGAAGTTCAGGAACATGCTCAGTCTCTCTCAGCCCGCTGTCTCTCTGCCAACAGTCTTTCTCAGTTTCTCTCTCAGCAGTGCATGTCTCTCGGTGTCTCTTTCTCAGCAGCCTGTGTCTCCCAGGGGCATCTTTTTCTCAGCAGCATGTCTTTCTCAGCCAGCAGTCAGAGAGACTTCTTCTTCCTCTGGGTGGCCTCCTTTTGAGCCTGGCAGAGTGGCCAAACTAACCAATCCCAACATCAGAATTCCATACACCTGAGAGAGAGTGAACTTCCCAAAAATTACTTTGTGCTGCTCCCGACAGAAATACCCCAGGTGGATAACTAACAATCAGGAGCTACTTGGTTGCTCATGGCCAGTTCCACCATGGAGTTTACAGAGACTTATGGCTAGAAAAGCCATACCAGGTAATTTACTACACTGCACCTAGAGTTGTTGTGCACCTTGTAGACCTGTCCATTGTTTGACTTAAAATTCAGCTATAAGAGTGAGTTTACTTCCAGGTCCGAAGGGTGCCCAAAGGCCATAATCTTGGAGGTTCCCCCAGTCTCTATTCAACCAGTAAGGCTGGTCTTTTTTGTAAGTTTTGGTTTTGTTCCACATTTTTCTCCCACTCTACCCAGGACCTTGTAATGAGATCCCTTTCAGAGCAGTTGGTAGTGGTAGCTGGGCACGATCTAGTTCTTCTGGTCTCAGAGTCATGGAGACTGAGTTCACATGGCCCATTAGTCCATTGGACTAATTGTTTCCCTGTGTCTTTTATTTTCTTCACTGTTCTTTGTTCCAGATGGGGAGAAACCACTTGTTGCAGCTTAGATGTTGGCTCACAAGTTTTTATGACCCCAGTAGCTACTCAGCCAAAGTAGGATGTAGAATATTGTCTTTGTATACTATGTTGTGCCAATTGACCTTGATGTCACTCAGGACTATGGTCCTAAGCCTCCAGGCCCAGTGACTCACTCCCTTAGGATTTTATAGTCAAGTATATGCTCTTCTCTATTCATGCATATGTAAATGCATATGTAGAAATACACTCTGTCAAACTTATACATATAGTATATGGGTATAATCCCACTCTCCTTCCCACACCTCTTCAGCTTGCGTGTCTATCTATGTATCCAATCATAGATTATTGATTGTTGTTATTACTATTATTGTAGGATTGTGTATGATTTACTATTTACCTCTGTTGCCTTTAACTCTTGTACTCCTCCCAACTTCTTCCTTTCCTTGAACATTTTGTGCTGACTTCTTCTTTAATGTGCCTTCCCCTTCATCCACATTATTATGTGTCTACCCGTAGTTTAGGAGCTCTGGTAGCATAGTGACTAAAGCACTTGACTGCTAACCAGAAGGCTGGCAGTTCAAACCCACCAGCCACTCCTCGGAAGGAAGGTTGGGCAATCCTACTTCCATAGTGATACTGCCTCGGAAACCCAAGGAGGGGTCGCTATGAGTCGGGGCCGACTCGACGGCACATAACAACAACAACAACAACAACAACAACAACAACAACCCGTAGTTAGTGGTTTACCCTTCTTCCCCCTGTTGTTGTTGTTGTTAGGTGCTGTTGAGTTGGCTCTGACTCATAGCAACCCTGTATATAAGAAGGAAACACTGCCCGGTCCTGCACCAACCTCACAATGCTTGCTATATCTGAGCCCATTGTTGCAGCCACTGTGTCAATCCATCTCATTGAGGGCCTTCCCCTCTTTGGGTGACCCTCCACTTTACCAAGCGTGATATCCTTCTTCAGGGAATGGTCCCTTCTGACAACATGCCCAAAGTAGGTGAGATGAAGCCTGGCCATTGTCGCTTCCAAGGAGCATTCTGACTGCACTTCATCCAGGACAGATTTATTAGGTCTTCCAGCAGTCTGTGGTACTTTCAGTATTCTTCACCAACACCACAACTCAAAAGCATCAATTCTGGGACTTCCAGTAATATGAAGGAATAGGCAGAAAAGTGACACAGACCCTCTTCAACAAAGAAAAGAAAAACCAATTGACCAAGATACAGAAGGTAATCCTAGGTCCCTGAGCTTTGAAAGGAACTATACAAAAGTGGATTAGGCACCAACTCATGGAAAACCCTGAACAAAAACAGTGAGTACAGAGATGGTTAGGGCTGCGGAGTGTCAGCTACTCTGATGGGACCAACAGCCTGAATATTTCCAAGTGGTATTGGGACCTGAGAATTGACCTAAAGATCAACT
>NW_006921789.1:5576066-5599385 GCF_000298275.1 Orycteropus afer afer
AGTAACACACATGATGATACAACCCAGAAACCAACCCAGGGGGAAAAAAAAAAAACTGTTGTTACAGAACTTCTAGATGGTAGGGAAGTCAAGACAACTACAAGATAGAATGGACTGTTCTAAACTTGGGAAGAAAACTAGAAATCACAGGGTAACCTCAAAGAAAAATGATAAACCTTCACATAAAAAAGAGGACCAGCATAAATATTTAGCAAGCACTAAAACAATAGCAATGAAGGAAGTGATAACATGATTCATAAACAAAACAAGCTCAGCAGAAAATTATATGGAATGAAGAAATCAATACCACAAAAAAGCACATAACAAATATGACAGCAACAAATTCATATTTGCCTGTAATTACATATCTGGCAAGGGACATATCTCTAAGATTTATAGTGGAAGAGTGGATGACCAAACTATGGTACATACACATAATGGAATGTTATGCAGCACTAAAGAATAATGTAAAGCCTGCAAAACACCACATAATATGGATGAACTTGGAGGACGTTATGCTGAGTGAAATAAGTCAACCACAGAAGGACAAATATAATATTAGTTCATTGTTGTGGAGGCTCAAGGAAAGGTTTGTATATGGAGGGAAACTTTCTTTGTTGGTTGCCAGCGGTGGGAGGGGAGGGGTGGGACACCACCAAAAAAAAAAAAAAAAATTGAAGCATGTCACTTTAGTTTTGTGTATTTCACTGTACATAAATTATATCTCAATAAAATGCATTAAAAAAAAAAAAGCATCAATTCTTCTTCAGTCTTCCTTATTCTTGTCCAGCTTTCACATGCATATGAGACTATTGCAAACACCATGACTTGGGCTGGTACACCTTAGTCTTCAGAGAGACATCTTTTCTCTTCAGCCCTTTAAAGAGGTCTTTTGCAGCACATTTGCCCAGTGCAAATATGTTGTCTATTTCTTGACTGTTGCTTCCATTGGTGTTGGTTGTAGAACCAAGTAATATGAATTTCTTGACAAATTCAATCTTTTCTCCATTTATCATGATGCTGCTTATTGGCCCAGTTGTGAGGATTTTTGTTTTCTTTATGTTGGAAACATAAGATAGAACAGACTGTTCTAAACTTTATGTAGAGAACATAAAGAAAACTCGTCTGTCAGGTTTTTGTACTGTGGTGACTTGCGTGTTGCTGTGAGGCTAGAGGCTGTGCCACCAGTATTTCAAATACCAGCAGGGTCACTCATGGTGGACAGATTTCAGTGGAGCTTCCAGACTAAGACAGACTCAGGAGAAGGAAGGAGCCATCCACTTCTCAAAGAATTGGCCAGTGAAAAACTTATGAATGCATGAAACACTGTCTGATATTACCTTCCCCCCCTGGTAACCATCAAAGAATATTTCTTTTTGTGTGAAAACCTTTTATTGACTTCTTACAAAAGGAGTCTCAAACAGTATTTGCCCTTTTGTGATTGACTAATTTCACTCAGCATAATGTCCTGTAGATTCATCCATGTTATGAGATGTTTCAAGATTCCTCATTGTTCTTTAACATTGTGTACCATAGTGCATATGTACCATAATTTGTTTACCCATTGATGGATATTTAGGTTGTTTCCATCTTTCTGCTGTTATGAATAGTTCTTCAATGAACATGGGTGTGTATGTGTGTATATATCTATTTACAAACACTAGCACGGTTTTTCTTTTAGATACTTTTTGCATTCTCTTCCCACTCAATTGCCTATCCTTTCTTACTCCTGTCTGCTTCACTCTTTTTTCTTTATAAACAAACTGCCCCTTTCCTAACAAATATTTCTGCCCTCTCTCCTCTATCACCATGATAAACAATGCATGATAATAATAATAATAACTCAAACTTATTGCTGTGGAGTCAATTCTGACTCAAAGTGACCCTTTAGCACAGAGTAGAACTGCCCCATAGAGTTTCCGAAGCAGACTGCCACATCTCTCCCACAGAGTGGCTGGTAAGTTCGAACCACCAACCTTTTGGCTGCAAGTGCTACCAGGGCTCCCCAACACTACAAATGACAGGAATTTCTTCATGGGAAAGCATGGAATGATAGCTAATCTTTATTGAGTTCTTGCTTGGTGCCAGCTGCTGCTCTCAGCACTTCCCATGGATTAACTGTTCAGTCATAACATGAGGTGCTCTGTGTTGTAGAACCAAGCCTTGGGGGGCAACTTTGCAACCAGTCTTTAAAGCGTATAGGAGTCCTGGTGGCACAGTGGTTAAGTACTCAACTGCGAACTGAAAGGTTGGCACTTTGTGAATACAGCAGCTACTCTGTGGAAGAAAGATGTGTCAAGTCTGCTTCCATAAACCTTACAGCTTTGAAAATTCTGTGAGGCAGTTCTGTACAATCCGATAAGGTCACTATGAATCAGAATTGACTCCGTGGCAGTGGGTTTGGGTTTGGACTAAACTACTTGTCCAGTGAGAAATGGAATCAGTACTGTGTGGTCTTTACTAATGATCATGGTTTTGGCAAAGGTTTATTCTGTCTGCTCTAGAAATTTTGGTGAACACAGTGATTCTTAGCTATGACCTGATAGAGCATGATATTACCCAGGTTAAATTGACATTTTGCCACAAAACTCAAATGATGATTGCCTTTTCCTACTTTGGTGAAGTACTTAAATCAGTGGTTAGAATCTTCTCTGTGTGTGTGTGTGTGTGTGTGCGTTTATTTTATATCAAGAATATTAAGGTTATTTCCATTTTTTTCAGCAAATTGGGCAATTGATATGAGGGCGTATATAGAAGTTGAATTATCTTATTAATACTCATTTACTCTGGGCTGCTTATACTTGCTAAAAAAATGAATATTAATAACATAACCAAAATGACTGTTCATGGTTAGATTAATTGCCTCTTGTTGTTATTGTGTCTTATGAATACTTGCTAATGGCTTTATAATGCAGTGCTTGCCAACCCTTTTCATGATAGAGCATATGTATACAATAATAATATTTATGCAGCATGCTAGAATAAATGGCTCAGGGGCTTGGCTGCCTAAGAACGGAGAGGATCAATACTGCCTCCTACCTGTACCTATTCAGGGTACACTTGTTTTCTCTGTGTGTAGTCTGGGAAGCTGCCTTATGGTATATCACAGAAATTATATTGTCCTGTTGTCTAAGTTATGTAGTTCTACTATAACAAAAATATCAGGTGGATGGCTTTAGGAAATAGTAATAAATTCTGTCACTGTTCAGGAGGCTAGAAGTCCAAATTCAGGGCACCAGCTACAGGAGAAGGCTTTCTCTCTGTGCAAGCTCGGGGGGAAGGTCCTTGTCATCAATCTTCCCCTAGGAGTTTCTCAGCACAGGGACCTTGGGTCCAAAAGACACACTCTGCTTCTGGCTTGCTTTCTTGGTGATAGGAGATCCATCTGATCTCAGTTTACTAGTTTAATCTCTGATATCTCAAAAGACATTGACTCAAGATACAACCTAATCCTGCAGCTTCTATCCTGCCTCATTAACATCATAGAGGTTAGAATTTACAACATATAGGATAATTACATCAGATCACAAAATGGAGGATAATTACATAATACTGGGAATCATGGCCTAGCCAAGTTGACACATGTTTTAGGGGGACACAATTCAATCCATAATATTCTACCTTTTGGCTCCCAAAAATTCATGTCCTTGCCATATGTAAAACACATTCACCCTATCCTATCATCCCAAAAGTATTAAATCAATTCTAAGTCTGAAATCTCCTGGAGCAAAATTCCTCTTCATCTGTGTATCTAGCATACAAGTTATCTGCTTCCAAGGTACAATGGTAGAATATGCACAAGTTAGACATTTCCATTACCAATGGGAGAAATTGGAGGGAAAGAAGCAATAATGACCACCAAGCAACTCAAAAACCAGCAGAATATTTACATTAGCTATTGAGACTTGAAAATAATCCTCTCTTCTCTGAGACCACCTAGGCAATGGCCCTGTCCTCCAGACTGGGTGGTGGCTACACTCTGGGCTTCAGTTCTGTCTTCCAGCCCCACTGGGGTGGCAACTCTGCTTCCTCAGCTTTGGGCGGCCCCATTCTCCAAGTCCAACTGAGTAGCAGCCTCAGCTCCTTGGTCCTGGCAGGCCCCATTCTTCTGCCCCTTGGGCATGGCAGCAAGCCCCCTTCCCTGCCCCCACTCAGCTTTGGGCAGCAGATTTGACCCCATCCCCTTGGCACTTGTGAATGGCAGCCCCATATACCAGAATCGAGTTGGTGAGATCTGTTGCTTTGAAACATAAGAGGCCATGGCCCCACCTTTTGAAACCCAACAGGCCTTGGATTGACTGTTTGAGACTCCAGAGGTTGTGGCCCTACCCTTTGAGACTGAGGCAGTTCTGCTTCCCAAGCTCCTTGTCTCTACCTGGTTCCTGGGCCTCTCATCTCCTTATCTCCTTGGGCCTCTTAGGCTGGCCTGGCCTGCTTTGATAATTACATCAGATCACAAAACAGAGGATAATTACATGATACTAAGAATCATAGCCTAACCAGTATTGGGCATGTTTGTTGAGGGGACACAATTCAATCCATACCTGTGTTCTGCTAGTAACATTGATTCCTATATCTTACAATGCTATTGACTATTTCACTAGTCATCAATGTTCTCTGTTTCTGTCTACAAAAGAGCACTGTTCCCTCCAGCTATTCCCCTTCTTGAGGTTTGAGAGCCACTAAGAGATACAGGGGAGCTCTGGTAGCATAGTGCCTAAGCCATTTGACTGCTAACCTGAAGGCTGGCAGTTCAAATCCACCACCCACTCCTCAGAAGGAAGATTGGGCAATCTACTTCCGTAGTGATGCCACCTCGGAAACCCAAGGAGGGGTCACTATGAGTAAGATACGAATTGATGGCAGTGAGTTTTTGTTTTGGTTTTGGTTTTGGTTTAGGAGATGCAGTATCTAAGTTTATGCACTTGTCCCAAGAGAGTGTCCAATCACTCTGATGCTTCTTGGCTTTTCTAGTTTGATTAATTGCTGGCTCGCAGACTGCTCCAAATTCTCTGTTTTTGAAGCATGGCCATTAAATCTCACAGAGAGATCATTTTTATGGTACTCAATAGGAAGGGCTTGTATAAGAAATGAAAAGAAGAGAATAAATTCCATAGGGTCTGTGTTAGGTGAACAACTTAAGTCTCCTCTCTTTAAGTTTCTTTCTAGTTAAGCAGCTAAGTGCTTAACCACTGCATCACCAGAGCTCCTTCCAACTAACTTCTTGTGAGCCCTTGATGTAGAGCTCAGTGTCCTTAGGGGTCAGAGGAAGAAGAGACTTCAGGCTGTAAATTCTTTCTACAATTCTGAAAGCTCCTGGCTCTGCCTGAGCTGGTTTGCTTCTTAATACCAGAGCCTGTAGCTATCAGTTGACTGTGCTCCTTCCTTCTCACACACTCATTTCATTCTTCTACTCTCAAAGGCCAAGGAAGATACTGGGAGGAGTACAAGAATTAAAAGCCACAGAGGTAAATGCTATTATATACACAGTCCTGCAATAACAGTAATAACAATAATCTATGAGTGGATACATACATAGACATGCAAGCTAAATAGGAAAATAAATAAATAAATAAAAGTACCCTTCCTCCACTCCTAGAATGTAATCAGAATATTAGAACTGTAATATGCCTAATTAAGTTAATAATAATAATAAGGACTGAATCTTGGAACTCACAAAACCTAAGTTTGAGTCTCAACACTACCACTTATCCAGCTAAAAAGGCAAGTTCAGTTAATCTAAATCTTCTCTATAAAGTGGGGCTAATTATACTTACCTTTTACCTGTTGCCATTGAGTCGATTCCGACTCTTGGTGACCTCACCTATAGAGTAGAAGTGCACTCTAGAGTTTTCAATGGCTGTAACCTTACAGAAGTAGATCACCAGGCCTTTCTTTAACAGCCCCTCTGGGTTGATTTGAACTATAAGCTTTTTGGTAGTAGCTGAATGCAAACGATTTGTAGCACCCAGGTACCTCAGGGCTAATGATGTTGTGATACTTGCCGCATTTCCTTCCAGAGTTGATCTGAAGATCAAATCAAAGATCTCATGTATGAAAATACATAATAATAAGTTCTAAAAGTGAAAGGTTAATAAAATGTATTGTATTGAAAGCATCCAATTAGTTCTCAAGTCTAGTACCAGTTGCTTGTAAGAATTTCAGTATTAAGCGTGTGGCTCCTGTGATGACAAAATTAGCATGTGCTCTTCCTATTTATTCCCTCCCTCATCCTGCAGAGTAACCTGATCCACTACCTGGGCCTAAGCCATCATCTGCTCGCCCTGAATTTTATCATCGTTTCTTTCGGCAAGAAAAGTGCACGGTCGTCTGCTCAGGTGAAGGTGACTGACACTGACTTTGATGGTGTGGAAGTCAGAGTGTTTGAAGGCTCTCCAAAGCCAGAAGAGCCACTGAGACGCAGCGTTATTTACATACACGGAGGAGGCTGGGCCTTGGCAAGTGCAAGTACGTCTGGTCACCTTCACATTATTTGCGATTGCGACTGGCCCTGAGGGTGATTTATGATTGTATTGGCTCTCTTCTTGGGTAAGGAGTGGGGGACCAATTGTCTCAACTTCCCTTGACAGTCCCAGTTATTCCTGTTGTCCTATCAAAATTATTGATAATTTCCTCTTTTCACACTCAAAAATATCCTCTTGGTTTGAATGATAAGTTTTATGGTTACCCTCGGTAAAAGTTTTTATTTATTTAGTTAGTCAATTAGACTATTTTGAAAATACTTCCTGTGACCTAAGTCAGAGGCTAGTTTATTTCAAAGCACTGCTAATTGCTTTCTTCACCAAAACAAGGTGAAGTTTCACTGTGCCAGTATATGGGAATTATCTGTGACTCTTTTGTCAGCTTATATTTTGAGGACATCTTTCTGTAAAATAGAACAAGCTATTTCTGAATACATCAACATTTTATCTGCTTATAAAACCAAAGATTAATATATAAAAGGTACATATTTAAACTTTAAAAAGAAATGGTCTTGCAAATTTCAAGAATATTCTTTGCAGTGCTGGATAACTTTCATGACCGAACACATTCAAAATGGCAGGCAGACAGGTGGAGCAGCCCAGGAGAAAGCAGTTTCCCAAGAGGAAGTAAAGATCTCATCTCTGCTCCTATCTATCATAAAGCTACTTCCTCATCTTCAACCCAGAGCTTTTGGCACCCCTTAAGTTTAAAATGCAATAGCAACTTATTTTCATTGTTAATTAATTCAATGATTTTTTTTAATGCAGCAAAGGTCAAAAAGTATAACCTTTTCTAATTTTCATATTCACCATGTACAAATGTCACCTATTCTTTCATTCTCTGATTTGCTCAGGCTGTCAACAGATGTTCATTGAGTAACATAGGTTTACCCAAGTCTGAGGAGTTTTCTGGAGTGCAGGACTTTCAGTGCAAAAACTTAAACCGACCTGGGCAAACCTGGACCATTGTGGGTCACCTTAATGTGTTTTAGAGGGTAAGGTTATACGAAAGTGAATAAGACAGTCTCTGCTCAGAAAAAACTGAGTCTGTAGCCTTGGAACATTGCCAGGTAGGACACTGGTAGGAGGACAGTAAGGTAGACTTGCCAGGTGGAAACATTGCCAGGAGGACAGCAAGCGATGGCACACGTTACAAGAGGCAACCTGACCTTTTCACGCATTTTTGCTGATAATTCCTGCCAGAGGAAGAGCAGGTGTCTATGCCATTAGTAAATGTCTGGTTCTAGGACTGTCTTGGAAAGCCTATAAATAAGGAAATATCTGCCTTCCTATTGGCCCAATTTAGCTCTTGATTTATTGAAAGAACAACCAATGGGTTACATTTTTACATATTAAAATTGCTTCTGTCAATGCAGGCATTTGTGTCCTCCTGAAAATGCTAAGACTTCCTAATATTTTAGTTTGCCATCTGTGGGTTTAAACACAATACCATATTCTTCAAATCAGTGAATTTCCTAAATCATAGCAAATGTGGGGTGTTAAAAGTAAAATTTTATAGCTATAAGGAGGAAACTGCCTATTTGCTGTGATTTTTTTTGTTTTTGAGAAGCATATATTGAAAGAACTACAAAATCAGAATTAATTTGGTTCATTTAACATAATCCATTGTGAAATAAATGTTTAGTTAATTAAGAACACAGTTAGAAGGAATCTAATATTCATTTCCTGTTATTTTTTAGTAATTGCGTTTCATCAGAAACCAGATTTAACTTTTGTATCAGAAACCAGATTTAACTTATGCATTTGTACATGTACCTCTATTAATAAGCCATTTGTTCACATTTGGTTTTTAGTATCTTATTATTTCTTTTTATTAATAATAACTTAAGCCCAGGTCTAAAAGTAATGAATGATTAGCAGAATTTAAGAGTAAATTCTTACCTGTTTTATAGTGATCGTGCCTTTGGCTTCTTTCAGAAATTAGCTATTATGATGAACTATGTACAACAATGGCCGAGGAACTGAATGCTGTCATTGTCTCCATTGAGTAAGTAATTAACCTGAGTCATATCATTTAATCATTATTATTATTATTATTATTATGTGGATCCTAGATAACTGTTCAGTTTGTTTATTTTACAAGTGATAAAATAAAGTGTAAAATAAAAGCCTGGTGAGGTGAAGTGATTTGCTCAACATCACTCACATAACCAGAAAAACATATTTCAGATATAATTTAAAATTTTTTCAACTATCTTTATAATTTCTTTAATTATTTTTTCATACTAGTTTTGGAAACTTTTGGAAAAGGATTTAACTGAAAGTGAGTTACCTGCAATATGTAAGTTTGACTACTGCCTTTTTAATCTAAAAGGCAATCGGGGTTTCGAGAGAAGAGTTGGAAAAGTTATGACCTTGGAGTCAGGTTCTATGACTTGGACCTTGTGGATAGTAATAAATGTTCAATAAGTTCTAGTTGATATAAGGTATTATTACTGCCATCAGTAGTAGTATGAATATTAATGTTTTAAGCTGTCTCCACTAGTTCTGAATTAGCCACTTTTCTGGTCAACTAAGAATGAGAATAATAATTATAATAACTGTGGTGACAGTAATAATTCAAAAGTCATGGTTCCTGTTCTGTGCCAGGCTGCTTTTGCATTCATTGTCTCATATCTTTCAGGTCTTAACTCCAGTATTTAAAATTAGAACTATGCTCCTTCTGGAGCTCTGGTGGCACAGTGGGTCAGGCAATTGGCTGCTAGCCAAAAGGTCAGCAGTTCGAACCCACTAGCCACACCATGGGAGAAAGACGAGGCAGTCTGCTCCTGTGAAGAGTTACAGCCCTGGAAACCCTATGGGGCAGTTCTACTCTTACAGGGTCATTGTGAATCACAGATGATGGCAGTGGGTTTGGTTTATGCTCTCTCTACTTTTTTTTCTTTCCAAAGCCCTCATTAGTATCTGACAGACTATATACTTAACTTATTTATGTCTTAATTGTCATGAGCAGAGATAGACAATGCAGCTCCATGAAGGCAAGGATTTTAGGAATTTTTGTCTATTTTTTTCATTGCTGAACCATTAGTCCCTAGATACATCCCTGGCACATAGTTAGCCTTCAATGAATATTTGTAGAATCAGTGAATGAATGAAGAATCCCACTTAATTCTCATACAAGCCTTCCAAGATATATATTTTGACATCCTCCTCATAAATGAGAAAATTGAGGCTCTAAGAAGTTGAGTAACCTGCATATGGTCACATAGCTAGTAGCGATGAAGTGGGAATTTGGGGTTTTAAATCCAGTATCAAGTCAGTATTGGAGAAAGCTAATGATGTTGAGTGACAGGGCTGTGGCCACCACAGACACTGTCTATACCCTGAGCTCATCTAGTACTTTCCTTCCCTCTGCCCCGTCTGTCGGCTGTCCCCCTTGCCCGCCTCCCCCTTCATGGCTTATCTCCTCCTTGCCCCTACTCCAGATCTGGGATCTAAGAGAATTATTTCTTCTGTGGTCTCTAGCAATGGCTGGTCTCCAGAGTTGTCCACGCAGCTCTGACCCTGTGAACAGAAGCCCTTACAGTCATACAAGAGGCACTGAGGCTGCCTCCTCAGTGTGGATTCAGTGTCAGATGACCCTGGGCAGCTCCCCAGGCTTCCCTGGACCCTCAGCCAGACTTCCAACAAGCAAGGGCTCTCAGGGCAGTTTTTTAATGCAAGAAACTTCAAGTAAAAGATTGCGTCAACTAGCCTGGGCATAGGCCAGAAAAAATAGGGCCAGTTAAGCAGCTGCCACCTCGCTGTAGAACAATTCCCTACTACTCAGTGCCGTGGGACCAGCTTCAGGGCCCCTTCAGTGGTTTCCTGTGTAACTTCAGCTTTTCACAGGCCTGAGAAAAGGGGGAGGGTTGGGCTTGCTTGAGTTAGCACCACCACGATTCACCACTCACCCATGTAGGCCTCACCCTCCAGGACTTCAGTCCCAGTAGCTGGCCTTAGCTCTTCCTAACTGCTCTTCTCTACCTGTTAGCATCTGCCTCAAGGAAAACAAGTAGGTGTTCTTCTAACTCAAGGTTTATCATAAAACATAGAAGAATGGAGTTTTAATTTCCTAGTGCTGGTATAACAGAAATACCAAAGTAGGTGGCTTTAAAAATCAGAAATACAGTCTCACAGTTCTGGAGGCTGAAAATTCAAATCAGGATCTTGGCTATGATGATTCCTTTCTTGTAGGTAGTTCTGAGCATTCCTTGATTCCTTGGCTTGTAGGCAGTCCTCACGTGGCATCAGACCTGACCACATGCAACCCCTCCACCGTGTGTGCATATCTTAGTGTTTAATTTGCTCTTTTTTTTTTTTTTTTAAACTCAGAAATGACTAGATTTAGAACTCACCCTATTTGAATATACTCTAATTCATCTAACAAAGAAAACCCTCTTTTCAAACAGGATTACATCTGCAGGTATAGGGGTTAGGATTCCAACACATATCTGGAACAGTTTAATCTATAACAGTCTATTCCTAGGCTCCCCAATATTTGTGCCTTTTCCACATGCAAAACATTCACTCTATCAGAGATGGATTAGATATATTTAAGAAGTGGTTTTTTAGTTTGGTTTTGTTTTAAAGTACTGAAACATAGAAGAGGCTGCTTTACTCTTATCCTTCCATTGTGCCTAATGTAGCAACTAGAAATTTATCAGCTGGGAGGCATCACAGTGTAGCAGTTAAGTACCATCACTTACAGACTGTGTGACTTTAGACATGCCACTTAGTCTCACTTGCAAAATGGGCTTAGCAGTTTTCTGGAATGTTAGCTACTGGGAATAAAAATCATGTCTTACTGCCATTGGCTTCCCAGCACACAAGGCAAGGCTGACAACGCACATGCTAAGTAAATATATTTTGAGTTGGATTGATGACTTCAGAGTTTGATTCAGTAATTGAGATAAAAGGCGTCAGATACTCTAAAAATTTAGGCAGGCTGTAGTGCGCTATCCCATAGAACAGAAAGGTTCAACTTGTAAATACACTTATCAGTGTGGGTTTGGAATGACAGGCAACACATTTCTTTGCAGAATTAACGAGATATGGCAGTTAGGATTCCAGGCCAGCCCACAAAACACCATATAACCTATGCTCTAGTTGAAACATAGTCAACATCATATGATTGTGATACATTTCTTGGAAAGTATATTCAGAAGTCTAACTTGGGAACATATTTGTTCTCATTGCTTGCCTCTCTCCTCTTTCTTTTATTCCATAAAAACGTATAGAATTCTGTTATATGCCACCTACTATGTTAAATTCTGATGGCGTTGTAATACAGACATAATTCCTGCTTTCATAGAGTTTACAATCTAGATTTAAACAAACAACTAACCTTAAATAAGTAAATTTAAGTGTGGTATGTGATGGAAAGTAGGAGGGTAAGTGATAGGGTAGGCATTTGATGGGTAAGATCTTACCTTGTTTGAAGGATCAGAAAAAGTGTCTTAAAGAAAGTGATGTTTGAAATTAGCCTTAAGGATGTGCATAATCTAGTTAGACAAAGTGAGTTGATCCTGGGAGTCTGAAATGATGTCATAAGAGGGTTTGGGAGGGAGGGGAGAAGGCATTAAGGGAGTGAAGTATCAGAGAAGACTAATGAAAGGACTTATGCTTCCTGTGATGCCTGAAGAAAATAGATAAGGGTGGATGATCCTGAGAGTGTGCAGGAGGATGGTGGAACCTTGGCCTCCTGAGATTCTACCTTCTCCTGGCAGGCTGGCTGTCAGGGCCCGCTGTTCCTGGTCCTCAAGGCCCATAGGAGGAGGTGGTGGAGCCATGGCTTTGCTTCATGTAGGATGTGGCCTTGAGGAAGGTTATGATTTGAGAAGGAGGCTGAAAAGATTTGGGGGCAGCCCTAGTAATGGAATCAACACCCATGAAATGGATATAGGAATTGGAACTCCTTTGTTCATGTCACTGCTGCTGGCTCAAAGGTCAGTGGCTTCTACAGTACTCTGCTACTTTTACATATTACTTGCATAATAAGTATTTGTTAAATAAAGTTAAAAAATGCATGCATGTATCTTTATTTATATAATCTAAAAAAAACCCAAACTCACTGCTGTGGAGTCGGTTCTGACTCAGCAACCTCTCCTTGGGTTTCTGAAGCTGTATCTCTACAGAAGATTGCCCAGTCTTCCTTCCAATGCGTGGCTGATGGGTTTGAACTGCCAGCCTTCTGGTTAGAAGTCAAGTGCCTTAGGCACTACACCATGAGAGCTCCTATGTAATCTTGTTGTTGTTGTCATGTGTGGTTGAATTGGACCCAACTCATAGTGACCCCTCCTTGGGTTTCCAAGGCAGTATCACTACAGAAGTAGATTGCCCAACCTTCCTTCTGAGGAGTGGCTGGTGGGTTTGAACCACCAGCCTTCTGGTTAGCAGTCAAGTGCCTTAGGCACTATGCTACCAGAGATCCCATATATAATCGAGGGAAGTCTTTCTTATTTTATATTCATAAATTTTAATGCAGTTTAACAACAATATGGTAACCTTTTAACTTCTATTCTCTGTAATAAAACACAATGTTAGAACTACAAGACATAAGAGAATAGGAAGATTTAATTTCTCTCTTTAAGGTAAAATACATGTTAATAACAAAATGGGTAAGTTGAATATTATTAAATTCTACAGTGTATTTACCTTGCTTTTTTCTGTTTGGAAAACAGGTTTAAATTGTATTTTCCTTTTAATTAAATCTTTACTATCCTCATAAACTCTCGATTCCATGTAGAAACCTTAGAACTATTCCCATTCCACCTTACATAGAGAATTTAAAATTTTACAGGGATATAAAGAAGAATGTTGCTAACGTAGACAACAAAGAAGCTGAAGTGCTTATCTTAGTTTTGCTGCTAGCAGAGTTTTATAAGCAAAGGACCATTTATGCCTCCATCTTTTTCATCCATAAAATTAGATGAGTGCTAGCTGACAAAACCACAGTGCTTTTATTAGACTCAATACAACACACATTTTATTGTAAATATAAGACACTCTGAACAACGTTTAATGGTGGTGACCTGCCTAAGACTTTCCCTCTGCGCCTTTTCCTGCTATTGTTCAGAGTTGTGAGTGGAGAAATCCTCACTCATCACCCCCATCTGGACAACCCTAGAGGGTGGGTAGACCAAAATCTTAAGGAGTTCCCTTCCAAAAATAAAAGGACTGTTCACCCAAAACTGATCTTTTACTCAGTTTAGGCTGACCTAAGCAAACTTAAAGACCAATGTCACAAATAATTTAATACTATGGAACAAAAATATTGCCACTCCTTTTAAGAAGTAATGGGAGCTCTGGTGGCATAGTGCCTGAGGCATTTGACTGCTAACCAGAAGGCTGGCAGTTCAAATCAGCCAGCCACTCCTAGAAAGGAAGATTGGTCAATCTACTTCTGTAGAGATACAGCCTTGGAAACCCAAGGAGGGGTCACTATGAGTCAGATCTGACTCGATGGCAGTAACTGTCCTATATTTAAGAAGTAGGTTGTTTTATTAAAGCTCTCAGCTACTAAACAAAGGCAGTTCAGACATGTGGGAGAAAGACATGGCAGTCTGCTTCCCTGAAGATAACAGCCTAGGAAACCCTATGGGGCAGTTCTGTTTTATCCAACAGGGTCACTATAGTTGGGATCAACTAGATGGCAAGGGGTTTGGTTAACAGGTTTAATCATTACCTGTGTGGAGGCAGGCCACAGTAAGCCAACTCTGGGAGCAGCAGATGGTGGGAGTTTGTGTGCATGGAGGCAAGCTGTGGTAAGCCAGCCCCGGGAGCAGCAGAAGGCAGGTATTTGCACCTTGGAGGCAGGCCAGGTGAGTAGGCTGGGGGAGACAAGGAAATGAGCAGAGCAGTTTGGAACAGCTAAGGGAGACAAACTTGTCTGTCAGTTTGTAATACTATGGTGGCTTGAGTGTGAGGCTGGAGGCTATGCCACTGGTGTTTTAAGTTCTAGCAGGGTTACCCATGCTGGACAGGTTTCAGCAGAGCTTCCAGACTAAGACAGACTCGGAAGAAGGAAGAGGCCATCCACTTCTCAAAGAATTGGCCAGTGAAAACCTTATGAATAGCAGTGAAACAGTGTCTAATATATTACTGGAAAACTTTATGAATAGCCCTGAAACATTGTGCGATATAGTGCTAGAAGACGAGCCCTTCAGGTTGAAGAGGACTCAAAATATGACTGGAGAAGAGCTGCCTCCTTAGGGTAGAGCCAACATTAATGATGTGTGTAGTGATTAAGTTTGTGTGTCAACTTGGCTGGGCCTGGTTGAGTGGCTGGGCAGCTGGTGATAGTTATTCCCCATGATGAGACTGGCAGTCAACTCCATGGTGGGATCTACCACAAGCAGCTGAGTAGCTACTTTTGGTATATGGTGTGCTTCCCGTATATAAGAAGCAGCTTTGGGAATGGTCTCTAGCTTATGGCATGCTTGGGCCCTGCATGTAGCCATCGTTGTTCAGCAGCCTGCCATGTCTGCTGACCTTTGGACTTAGAATGGACTTAAATTAATGGCCTGATGTGTGGTTTGGTAACATCGGGACTGTGCCATCTTGTTTGTTGACCTTGGGCTTGGCAGCCTCAGCAGCCAGCAGCTGTCTGAGTGAAGAAACGGCTCTAGCTCCAATGGGCTGGGAGCAAGAGACAGAGCTGGACCCCAAGGTTGAGGGGCTTTCACCCAGACCCTAGAACCTGGCACTTTGAACTCGAAGTTAAAGCCCCCATACTGTGAGAGAATAAACTCCTGTTTGTTAAAGCCATCCCATTTGTGGTATATTCTTGTCAGAGTGACACTAGGTAACCAGAACAATGTGGATAGAGTAAAGCTTTCAGGACACCCATTTGCTGATGTGGTACATCTCAAGATAAGAAGAAACAGCTGCAAACATCCATTAATAACCAGAATATGAAATGTATGAAGTATGAATCTAAGAAAATTGGAACCTGTCAAAAATGATATGGAACACATAAAGATTGATATGCTAAGCATTAGTGAGCTGAAAAGGACTGGTTTTGACCATTTCAAATCAGACGATCATATGATCTACTATGCTGGGAATGACAAATTGAAGAATGGTGTGGCATTCATTATCATGAAGAATATATCAAGATCTATCCTGAAGTACAATAATGTCAGTAGTAGGATAATATCCATATACCTGCAAGGAAGACCAGTTAATATTATTATTATTATTCAAAATTTTATTTATTTATTTATTTTTGGATATTATCATTAATAATATTAATATTATTGAATATTAATATTCAAATTTACTCACCAACCACCAAAGCCAAAGATGAGGAAATTGAAGATTTTTACCAACTTCTGCAGTCTGAAATTGACCGAACATGCTGTCAAGATGTGTTAATTATCATTGGTGATTGGAATGCAAAAGTTGGAAACAAAGAAGAATCACTGGTAGTTGGGAAATTTGGCCTTGGTGATAGAAATGACGCTGGAGATCTCATGATAGAATTTTGCAAGACCAACGACTTGTTGTTGGCAAAGAATGCTCAAAGTCCCATGGACTGCTAAAAGAACAGATCTGTCCTGGAGGAAGTGCAGCCAGAATGCTCCTTGGAAGCGAGAATGGCCAGACTTTGTCTTACCTACTTTGGTCTTGTTGTCAGAAGGGATCATTCTCTGGAAAAGGATATCATCCTTGGTAAAGTGGAAGGTCATCGAAAGAGGGGAAAGCCCTCAACAAGATGGATTGACACAGTGCCTGCAGCAATGGGCTCGGGTATAGTAGGGATGTGAGGCTGGCACAGGGCTGGGCACTGTTGTACATAAGGTCTCATGAGTCGGAGACGACTTGACAGCACCTAACAACGAGCTGCTCCTTTGACATATTTATGTGTTCTTGGCTCCATTTTCTAGTGACATAACCGGCCCCTGCACTGTGGTTTATGATCTTTTAGAGTTTGGGGGTGGAAATTGGTGTTTTAAAAAGCCTCAGCTGCAGCTATTGAACACCTGTGACCACAAACCACTGTGGGATTGTGTAGCCTAGAACTACCCACATCTGAACCCTATGGGGCTGTTTTTAGCTCCTGACACCACTCAGAGAAAGGAGGCCAGAAGGAACTGGCACCAGGCCTGTTTGGGTTTTTGTAGCCACCTTGGGGAATGCTCTGGTTCTCTATTTACCCTTGAGGTTAAAGGCAAGGTTTGCATCTGAATGGGAGGAGGCAGTTTAGATAAACCCTGAGAGCCCTGGGAGCTGGCGTCTGTTTACAGAGATATGTCTTATGAAGTCTTAAGCTGTGAACAAAGCATCAGAGTATCACATCCTTTAACAGATCACGGTTCTAGACTCAATCATTAGGATTTTGGTAAAGCATCCTGATACCTGTCAGTTCATTTGAATATTATTCTTGTCCAGTCGCCAAAAACCCATCGCCATCAAGTTGACTCTGACTCATGGTGACCCCATGTGTGTTGCAGAGTAGAACTGCTCCATAAGGTTTTCATAGTTCTAATCTTTATAAAGAAGATTGGGCAATCTACTTCCATAGTGATTCTGCCTCGCAAACCCAAGGAGGGGTCGCTATGAGTCAGGGCCGACTCAACGGCACATGGCAACAACAATCTTTATGGAAGCAGATTGCCAGGCTTTTTTCTGCAGTACCACTGGTGCATTTGAACTGCTAACCTTTAGGTTAGTAAAACAAACAAACTCGTTGCTGTCAAGTCCATTCCAACTCACAGTGATCCTAAAGGGCAGAGTAAAACTGCCCCATCGGGTTTCCAAGGCTATAAGCTTTTTTGTTTACACCAAGGAAAGAAAATGTTTTTTTTTGTGACCTAGCTAGATAGACACAAGAATTTATGCTTATATTGAAACTTTTCATAATACAAATGAATACACATTATTCTAATGTAAATATGCAGAAGATTAAAATTGTAATCAACAACATTATGCAAATTGGCTGCAAAAACTGGTTGATATTAATAAATTTAGAATTGCTTGTCAACTTGTATAATACCCCTTTGAACTTAATGACACTGAGTTGATGTAAGAGTTAGTGAATTTATTTAACTTTAGAGTTTTGAAACTGATAGGCTTTTACTTCAAAGTCAAATCAATTCTAAAATAGAAGCAGTTTTGTCAATATGAATGTGAATATTAAAGGAAAATTATTATTTTTGTCCTTGATTCAGTTATTAAAAAACTTTTAAGTATGCTTTAGAACAACCTAAGTATGTTAATCCACTTTTTTCAATGGTGTATTTTATGAAATCTAAATATAGATCAGATATTTCTGGTGAGAATGTAGCATCCAAATTGAGATAAGAGTATAATCTTTACAGAAGTAAACTGCCTTATCTTTCTACCATGGAGTGGCTGGTGGGTTCGAACTGCACATCTTTTGGTTAGCAGCTGAGTGCCTTAACCACTGCAACACTAGAGCTTGTTCCCAGAACAAATCTATTGTGCTCTTATTGGGAGAATTTTTTTTTTTTTTTACTTAAAAAAACAAACAAAGCTTTATCTCTCTCTGCTACAAGAAATGGGAGTATTATTTCATTGCAAAATATCATATTCACCTTTCACCTAATTGGCATTGTTTGAGAAGAACCCAGTGTACTTGCACACAGCTGAAGGCTGTACACATAGTTTGTAGATTAGGTTATTTCGAGGGAGAATGCATTATTACAACAATCTGAGAACACTAGTATCATTCAGGATGGATTGATCTATATGGAATCATACTGATAGTAGCATCTTGAAAGATTTAGACCGAAACTATAGGGGTCAGTGAGTTTATGTTAATGGTTGAGGAACAATTCAGAAAAGAAGGATGAGAATGGCTATACAACTTGAAGAATGTAATCAATGTCAGTGAATTGCACATACAGACATTGTTGAATCTATGTATGTCCTGCTGTGTATATTCTCCACAACAACCACACACACACACACACACACATACAAAAGTGAAAAAAAAAAGTACCATGTGCTGGGCACTGCTGGCTGCTTTTGTTTTGAGAATATTGAAATTCTCATTGAATTCATGCAAGATACTCTGGGATATATCAGAAATGTACAATTTCGAAATTCTATTGTTCTGGTTAGGAGCTCCAGTGGCATAGTGGATAAGGCATTTTGCTGCTAACCAGAAGATTGGTGGTTCAAACCCATCAGCTGCTCCATGGAAGGAAGATGATGAGGCATTCCACTTTCTTAAAGATTTACAGCCTTGGAAACCCAATGGGGATCCCTATGAATCAGAATTGACTGGATGCCAGTATATATATATATATATATATATTCGCTTAATGTCCACAATTTGTTCTGTGAAATAGAACTTTAGGTGATTTAGACATTGTACAAACATATTATATATAGGCAGTCCCTGTACAATCCATAGTTAAATCCCTGTAAAGCCTATAATAGTCAAACCTTATGAAAGTCTGCTAGACAAAGTCTGATTTGGGCTGGGGAGTGGCTTCATGGGCAGCCAGATCCAGACTTTGTGCATGTCTGGATGGGAGTGAGCACACTGGGGTCACGGAGAGGTGGCCTTGGGGACAGGTGTGTGTGGGTCTACTACCACCCTGTTGGTGCAGCCACTTCTTGATCATGTACAACCGCTGACACTGGGGGCACCTAGCATGAGGCAGGAGTGGAGGAGGCATGGCAGGTGCTGCCTTGAGCTGAGTAAAAGGCTACATGTCTGCTTAGAGGAAGCATGAAGCCTGGAAGAGGGGCAGAAGAGGAAGGAGCAAGCACTACAGGGATTGCGATGTGCCCTGGAGTCCTGCTACTCATCCACTATGGTGGTTTGTGGTATTTAAAACAAATAGAGTGAAATAATAAACAGAAGGAAAGTTGGTTTCCCTTAACCACACACACACACACACACACACACACACACACACACACTTAAGGGACCATGGACATATATGTGGAGGGACATTCCCCAGCAGTTGTTAATCGATGCATACTTACATATATTTAAGGCTGGGGTTCAAAGTTTGTGAATTCAGATCCCAGCTCTTCCACTTACCAGCTATTATGGCAAGTTATGCATGGTCCTGGAGCCTTGTGTTCTCATCCTTAATGAAACCCGCAGGTTTACTCTGAGATTTGAGTGAAAGGAGTCTATAGAGCACCTGGTGAGGTGCCTCACCCAGCAGGAATACAATCATTTTTATATAGTATGCACATTTATTCAATTGATTAAACCTCATGCCTGAGTTTGCACCAAATTTTGTTCCTCTAGTAGAAGGTAAGGAGCCCTGATGGTACAGTGGTTAAATGCTCAACTGGTAACTGAAAAGTTAGCGGTTCAAGCCCACCAGTCTCTCCATGGAAGAAAGATATGACAGACTACTTCTGTAAAGATTTACAGCCTTGGAAATCTATGGGGCCAGTCGGAATTAATTTGTGGGTAATAGGTTTGATTTTTGGGTTTTAGAAGGTATGCACGATAAGAAAGACCAGCAGTCTAGCTGGCTTTGCAGGGTTTTCTCTGCTCTTGGTAAGTTAAAACCAAACTCACCATCATCGAGTTGGTTCCAACTCATAGACCACCCCTCCGCATTGGTTTCCAAGGCTGTAAGTCATTACAGAAGCAGACTCCCTGAGGAAACACCAACCTTTTGGTTAACAGCCAAATGCCTTACGACTACACCATCAGAGCTCCTTTATGAGTGAGTTGGAGAAATTTAAATAATGTTTGCTATAAGGTCAACCATTTGTGAACTTAAAAAAAAAGAATACTCTTTCAGTACTTTGCAGGAACATAGCTTTGAGCACAAGCAATAGAAAGCAAATACATACATAAATATATATGTATGCTTTCTTTGGCTGTACTATCCAGAAATTTCCTTCTGATTCTCAATTTTTTGTGTCTATAACAAACTTTAATTATAAATCTCAGGTTGATTTCAAGCTACTCTCAACATTCATCTTATACCAGGTGATCTAAAAAATATCTAGTTGTATAATATTCTCCAGTCTACAAAAAATAATATCCTGCTTTATTGAATAAACCTGGAGAAAGTTTATGTCTTGAACAAAGATGAGTGTTTTTTCTGGTTACCTAGTGCCGCTAAAGCAAGAATATACCACAAATAGGATGGCCTTAACAAACAGGAGTTTATTCTCTCACAATTTGGAGGCTTTCAGTCCAAGTTCAAAGTGCCAGGCTCTAGGGGCTGGATGAAGGCCCCTCAACCTTGGGGTCCAGCTATGCCTCCTGCTCCCGGCCCACTGGATCTAGAAGCGTTTCTTCACTCAGACAGCTGAGGCTGACAAACCCAAGGTCAACAGATAAAAAGGCACAGACCCGATGTTACCAAACCACACGGCAGGCCATTAATTTAAGTTATTTGTAAGTCCCAAGGTCAGCAGAGCATGGCAGGCTACTGAACAACATGGCTACATACAGGGTCCAAGCGTGCCATAAGCTAGAGACCATTCCCAAAGCTGCTTCTTATATACAGGAAGCAAACCACATACCCAAAACAGCTACTCATCTGCTTGTGGTAGATCCCACCATGGAGTTGATTGCCAGTCTCATCATGGGGAATAACTTAACACCAGCTGCCCAGCCACTCAACCAGGCCCAGGCATGTTGACACACAAACATAACCACCACAAGTGTATATGTCTTGAAGGGTGCCAGAAACACTTTTGCATCATAACCTGTTTGTTTTAAGCATGTTTACTCTGTAAGCTGAGCTAATTATTAATTGATAAGATATGAGGCAGAAAGCTGTTCTTTTAGGTTACCCATATCCTTGATTCAAAGTCACTGAGACTTTTTCAGAAACAGCATCTAAAACCTCAATTTAATTCAAGTATGTGTACAAATGGGAATATGTTCTGGCTTCCTGGGCAACCAGGGAAGACAGTTTACCATGATATGTGAGGCTATTGTTGTTGTTGTTGTTATGTGCCATCCAGTCGGCCCCGACTCATAGCGACCCCTCCTTGGGTTTCCGAGGCAGTATCACTACGGAAGTAGATTGCCCCATCTTCCTTCCGAGGAGTGGCCGGTGGGTTTGAACCACCAGCCTTCTGGTTAGCAGTCAAGTGCCTTAGCCACTATTCTACCAGAGCTCCTATGTGAGGCTATTACTTACCTAAAAAAAAAAGCTTTTATTTTCACAACTTGAGTCATGAACTACATTTTTTTCTTAAAAGTTCAGTTAAAATGTATTGATATTTGAGCTCTGAAGTATAAAGGGACTGACAGTCCAACTTGGTGGAAATATGTTGGGGTAAAATATACAGAAAAACCAAGAATTAGGTATTAGCATAAATGTCTCTAATATTGAATTATGAGGTCTAATTGCTAAAATATCAAAAGGAAGAGTGCTAAATAGAAATTACAATGAGAAGTGCATTTATTTTTAATTCATTAAGAGAACTAGAAATTGAACCTGGTAATTCTGAAATTGAAAAAAAACAGGCCTGGTCCAAGAACTGGGGGTAAATGGAATCCTGTGCGATGACTCCACCTAGTGGACAAAGTCATGCAATCCTACTCCTTTCCCCCTTTAACCAATGGAAGCAACTTTAAGACAGTGAAAATCACTTTGGATGATTAACTGATCACCACAGATGGGAAAGTAATAAATTAGAAAGTTCATTTTATCTGCTATAAGGTAAACCATTTAAGGAATTTCTTATTGCATTTAGATTTTCAAAATTTATTAATTCATGAAAGACCACATCTACATTCACTACTTATCAAAGTATTTCACAAATATTTGTTCATTTGATTATATCTGCACTGCATGTCAAGATGTTTAATCAGCTAGCTGGATTTTAGATGGAGGAAATAAATGGCCTTAGGAAAAAATGACTCCAGGTAACAAATATGGTAATTATAAACAGAAAGAAAAAGACCAGAGTCTTAAAACTCTTGTTAGAGTTTTGGTTAAGTAATTAATTTTGATCCTGCTTTGTTTTGATATGTATTTTATTTATGTTACAAAGCAAGTAACTTTCCTGTACCTCATTTCTTCATTTGCAAAATGAAGACATGTTAATACTTGATAAAATTTTCTTGAATGCATGATCATTCCTTAAAAAAGTATCAAGAAATAGTAGCCAGCTCAACCCCAGAAGGTAGGTGGGGTTATAGTCAAGAAAGTCTGCCTGGATAGTTCACAGATACAGGTTAATTCCAAAGGTTTATTTTCCTGAACAGATTTGTTGTGTTGTACATGCTGTGAAGTATTTCCTGCAACCGAAGTCTTACGGAAGTATTTGGTTGATCCAGGTTAAAACATGAGTGAGAATTAATAAGCAAGGGAGGAGGGTGGAGAACAAGAGGGCATGCCAAGTCGGGATTGTCAATATGGAGATGTAGGGCAAATTTATGGACAGAGGATTTGATAAACGAGGGTTCTTTGGGACTCTAAAGGGTATCCCCCAAAGGGATGCTGATCCTGAAAACTAGAGTGATAGGAGGAGCCCCAGGAAGTGTTAACGCCTGGAGGGCCCATACACTTGACACACTTGGTTAAAAACTGCCCTTTTAGTTTCATCCTCCAATGAATGAGTGCATTGCTTGGGTTTAATGTGAGGCTGGTGTGGATTTCTTCAATGGAGTATATAATTTGATTATATTTATCAAACAAATTGTGAAGAATACTGTATGGGTACATTAAACATCAGAGAATGGAGTGATTGATGTGGCCAAGAGGTGTTGTGAATGAAACAGTGACTTCCAAAAATGAAATTCTATAACTTATTGTAGCTGTTGTTGTTATTTGCCATCGAGTCGGCCACAACTCATCGTGACCCCTCCTTGGGTTTCCAAGGCAGTATCACTACGATAGTAGGAATGCCCAACCTTCCTTCC
>NW_006921789.1:5599485-5613537 GCF_000298275.1 Orycteropus afer afer
AGGAGTGGCTGGTGGGTTTGAACCACCAGCCTTCTGGTTAGCAGTCAAGTGCCTTAGGCACTATGCTACCAGAGCTCCTAGCCAGATCTCATCATCAACACCTGTCTTTAACTTTGAAGGTTTCCCCACCCCTCAATGGTGGTGGTGGCGGGTATTTTTTTGTTTTTGCTTGTTTTGTTTCATTTCATAGATAATGGTTAAAAAAAGAGAGAGAGAAAGAGACTATTGCTAATATAAAATCCAAAACAAACCAAACCCACTGCCGTGGAGTCAGACCCGACTCATAGCAACCCCTCTTTGGGTTTCTGAGGCAGTATCACTATGGAAGTAGATTGCCCAACCTTCCTTCTGAGGAGTGGCTGATGGGTTTAAACCTCTAGCCTTCTGGTTAGCAGCCAAATGCCTTAGGCACTATGCTGTAAAATCACTACACTTGAAATCAAACATTTCAGGTGCCAGAAAATAAGTGGTTTTATGTTTATTTTAATTCTTTACCTATGTATTTCTAGCTTCAAAAGAATCTGTTTCCCCTTAAGATTTAAATGGTCTATGAAGACATGGTGAAGTTCTTAAATGAATACAACTTTTGTTTTCACAGATACAGGCTAGTTCCAAAGGTTTATTTTCCTGAACAAATTCATGACGTTGTACATGCCACGAAGTATTTCCTGCAGCCTGAAGTCTTACAAAAGTATTCAGTTGACCCAGGCAGAATTGGCATTTCTGGTGACAGTGCTGGTGGTAATTTGGCTGCAGCTCTGGGGCAACAGGTAACACTGTTTTCAGGTGATGGTGGTGGGAAGGGTGTATGATAATGTCCAACAAACCAACGCACTCTCCATCACAGGTGGGCTGGTCACTAGGCTGCCAAGTTATTAATAAGATTGTACTCAGAAATCTTTTTGAAGAGGATGGGTCATTGAAGAAGGGGTCATACCCGAGTCTTTGTAAAGGCCTTGATTAGAATCTGTATTAGAGGAGGGTTAACATTTGTAAGGATGTCCCTGCTCCTTAGGGGTTTGCATGGATCTACTATCGCCTGCTCCTTTTCTATCTTTTACTTACAAAACAGATATTTTTTGCTTGAACCCCAGTTACTGAATTGTTTCTTTGGAATTTGAGCCAAATTAAACAATTAAGATGTTGCTCAAAGTTTCTTTTTTTCCTTTTTTTTTTTCTTTTAGTATATATATAAAAATTAGATGGTTTATCCATCTTTACTGCTATATATATTACATTGCAAGTTAATCTGAATTTTACCTGATTAATTTCTTTAAAAACTGTGTCCAGCCCAATGCAAAGAACTTGTATCCTTTGGCAGCTCTGTAAATTCAAAGATAAGCATATTTTCTTCATTTTATGGACTAAATAATTTGTGAATAACATCTCTGTCTCCTCACCTCCAAGTTTCTTTTAATATACTCGAATAGCATCTGCCTTTTTATTTGTAATATACTTTGGTTTCTTTCTCCTTTGCTGTATTAAAGAACTCAGTTCTCCACTTCACTCTGGCAAGTTTGCTATCCACGTGTCCAAACGTGGTAAGAAGAAAATCCAGGTCCCTGTGGGGAGAGCGTCATGGCTTTAAAGCCAGACAGAACTGCAGATGAATCTAGGCCATGCTCTTTCAGAGCTAAGGGGCCTTGGGCAAGTCCCTCACCAATTTAATCCTCAGGAAAATGAAGATGATTTTGGCTTGCAGGGCTGTTGAGAGCACTTAATGAGATGATATGCATACAAATCTTGGCACATATTAATAATCATTTCCTCTTGCTTTTACAGAGCAGTTACATCTTACTTGGGGATGGGGTTCTAAGGTCTGGGTATGAAACAAATTGTAAGACTAAAGCTACCTTGAAGATCATGTCATGTACTGGCCTATGAAGCACAGTGACCTAGTTATCTTTAAGATGTTACATGAAAAATACATAGTTTTAGGCATTAGTGTTACAAAAGGAGATAATATATTCACACTGAAGGGATGCGGGGGCGGGGGTGGCAATGAGATCTGCTGAGGTGAGGGATTCACATTGCTATTGGAACTTGACCTGGAGGCTTGTGGTCAGTAGGTAAAATAGAGATGCACTGCCAGCACTATATAAATTCTCACTCCTACCAAGCATGCTCATCAGAAGGAACACCCTGAGATCTACGAAGGCTCCTTTGGAGTTCTATCATCTGCTCATTTAGCTTTTCCTTCCCCCATTCTCTGGAAGAGCGAGGCAAGATTTTTCTCCCTAGGAAGCTATTGCCTATAAAGGTGAATAATGTTCACCATATCCATCCATGATATCCAGCAGTGTGTGCTAAGTGCCATTAGATAAACACAAGTAATGTATTTATGAGGGATCAAAGACCTAAGAGATCATGTGTCCTAGAAGGGTTCACTCAAAACTATAAGTTGCAAGCATCATACCTTTCTTTATTAATGTCCAACAGCTTGATCTGGTGGAAAAGGAGATTATTTATTTATTATATATTACTAAATGCCATACTTAGTGAAAATTTAAGATGTATGCCCTTGCCTGATTCAAAGTAACACATTAAGCTACTGTATAGTGTGTGGTTTCTATAAAAAGAGCCATCCAAAATAGAATTATTTGTTTGCTTCCTCTTCTCCAGTTTAGTCAAGATGCCAACCTAAGAAACAAGTTCAAACTTCAAGCTTTGATTTATCCAGTTCTTCAAGCTTTAGATTTTAATACACCCTCTTATCAGCAGAATGAGAACACCCCAATCCTACCCCGCTATGTCATGGTGAAGTATTGGGTGGATTACTTCAAAGGCAGCTATGATTTTGTCCAGGCAATGATAGTTAACAATCACACTTCACTTGATGTGGAAGAGGCTGCTGCCCTTAGGGCCCATCTAAATTGGACATCCCTTTTGCCTACATCCATCACAAAGAACTATAAGCCTATCGTGCATACCACGGGCAATGCCAAGATCATTCAAGAGATCCCTCAGTTGCTTGATGCCCGTTCTGCCCCACTCATTGCAGACCAAGAAGTCCTCCAGCACCTCCCAAAGACCTATATTCTCACATGTGAATATGATGTCCTAAGAGACGATGGGATCATGTATGCAAAGCGTTTGGAGAATGCAGGCGTGGAAGTGACCCTGGACCACTTTGAGGATGGCTTCCATGGGTGCATGATTTTCACTAGCTGGCCTACCAACTTCTCAGTGGGAATCCGGACTAAGAATAGTTACATCAAGTGGCTGGATCAAAACCTGTAAAAGAGTACAACTTCTAGATGGCTTGAGCCCGTCTTCACCTGCGCCTGCTTTGGAAGGACATGCACTTTTTAGTCTACTAATTTTCCCATAACTTTTGACTTATGGCATCTCTATTCCCTGCAGAGTTTATGATAATGTGTTTGTTTTGTTTTTAATGAACTTGATTAATGTTAAGTGCAAAACATCTGAACCTGATTCCCAAAGTGGGCCAGTCTGTCTGTTATGGTTGTTTTAGCCAAATACCCATAGCTGCAGAAAGCAGGACCAGTTGCTGGGACTAGACTTTGGGTCCTGGCCTTGTTAGATGCTTTTTTTTTTTTTTTCCTCCGCAGAAGAAATTCTTTCACTGCTTCTCAGCCTTTTGGCTAAGCTCAAGTGCAGTAGAAATTCTTCCAGCTGTGAATGTTCTAGTGACCTTTAAAGACTTAAGAAAATATGGTCTCTTTTCAACTTGCTAGAATCTACTTTGGTTTCAGATCAGTGTTAAATGAGTGCACTTTAAGGGCAGGTCTAGGTCCAAGTGCCCTCCATTCTTTACATGGATAGCTTCATTTCTTATAGGAGTTTCAGCGAAGGCTTTCTAGCAAGAAGTTTCTCAGAGTATTTTATTCCTCTAGAGTGTTCATGTTAGGAGATAGCTATCCATAAGTTGGATTATAGTAATACTTGAAAGTGACTTTCAGCCACTATTATTAGAAAATATGAGGTTGCATGCACTGGATACTTGCACATAATTAAGTTTTTGTTGCTTTTTTGTAAGCTGTCTCCTTGGGGAGATATTTTGGGAACAAATTTATTTAGATTTAGGATAAATTTTTTACAGCAAATCCCCAGGTTAAGAACATCCAATTTATGGACAGCCTATATTTGCCCTTTTGTTAGGTAAATTTGCTCTAACTTTTTAACGAATGAACCAACTCCTACTGGCAACAAATTCTTCACCACAAGCACCTTTACTTGCTGCACATGCAGATACTAAATTATTGAATAGGCATTGACCATTTTCTTGCACTATAGCAAGGCTAAATAAGATACGTATGGACCTGTTCCAATTTACCTACAAATTCAAATTAAAGACACACTTGGGAACGGATCTTGTTCATCACCTGGGGACTGCCTGTAAAAACAGGCAAACGAAAAACTTGTGTTGTAATGAATACTTCTGACATAAATTACTAAGAGCAGTGTGTATATATTTGGCATAGTTAGAAAACAATGCATTTAATATAGTTTAAAATTATGAAAAATATCTTTAGAAGTACTAGTCTATTCTTGAAAACTCATCTTTTTCACCTCCGTGGCTTGAAAATGGGGCTATTTTGGAATATATAATGTTTATTTTTTTTAAGTTATTTAATGTCAATATATGCAGCTAGACATAGGATTTTTCTGAATGTCTGAAGTGAATATTAAAAGTAATGGTATTTTTGAAAAATGACCTTAGAGTTTAAAAAACTATCTTAGAGTTATATCCACATGTAATTTTATGGGAAGAGATAAAATAGCTATTAATACTGATAAACATGAAGCCTAAATATTTTGATGTTTATATGCATATATAAATTAAAATAATTAGTAACTATGAGTACATCTGGTAAAGTCATCTAAGTTTATAGTTCAGGAGCTCTGGTGGAGTAGTGACTAAGGCATATGACTGCTACCCAGAAGGCTGGCAGTTCTAACCCACCAGCCACTTCTCAAAAGGAAGACTGGGCAATCTACTTCCATAGAGATACCACCTCAGAAACCCTGGGAGGGGTCGCTATGAGTCCGAATTGACTTGACAGCAGTGAGGTCTTTTTTTTTAGTTAGTTGAGCTTAGGCAAGACCCAGTCTGCTTGTATCTGTTCTCTATGGTCAGGGGACACAAGCTCATATTCTTGGGTAAAGAGCATACATTGGCACCTGGTGCCTGCACCCCTCGTTTCTTCTTCCAGCAGGGTCAAGAAGTTCCAACAGCCAAGTTCAACTTCATGTAAAGCCTTCACTGCCAGTGGAAAAATCTTTGGCATAGCAAAAAACTCAAATTTGGGTTTGGTAGCTGTGCCTCTTCCCTTCTTCCTGCCACCCTTACTTCTGTGCCCAATCCATGCTCCTTTTAGGGACTGCAGAGAGCAGCATTATAGTTCAATAACAGTGCATTAGTGGAGAGAGAGTAGAGCCATTCATTTCTCTCCTTTGAAGGATGGGTATTTCCCCACTTCCTGCAGTGGAATAACAAATGAAAATTTTCATACTTGGTTTTCTTTTATTATATGCACTAATAGCATTTAATATACAAAACAGAAATGAATGCAATAAGGTATGTATGTATGTGTGCATGTGTGTGTATAAAAATAATCATCCAAGCTAACTTGCCAAGGTATTTGGGTAACTGCCCATTTCTGAGCCTTTTCTTCCTTTCATCTAAAATTAGAGAGTCAGATTACTTCATCTATAAGCTCTTCCCCAACCATCAATTCCAACCATTTGGAATGGGCATGTTGTACCAGCCCCTGCTACCGCAGTGGTCTTTTTGTAGGCTGTTATTCCGTAGATACACACACATATACACACACACATGCATCAGCAAGGAATTTTCTTTCTAGAAAATTGGGATTTCGGTTCTTACTCTATGGAAGCAATTCTCTTCATATAATACTGTTCTTTGTGACGTGATGTGAAGGAACCAAAGTTTAGGCCTTATTTTGAGGTCATCTACCTCTAAGAAAGCAGAGAAAATAATAAATGCACAAAGTTCCTTAAAATGACATTTTCCCCCCAGAATTGTGAGTCACACCTTGTGTACTTATGCTATGAATCTCTAAATGGCTCTCTTGAACACAGGGAGTGAAGAGAAAAGGGGGGGTGGGTGGTTAACCACTGTTTCTGCTGAAATACTTGAGTTTCATTAGAGATTTAAATCATGTGATTAATTTGTGAGATTTAATTATGTGACTAATTTGCCTAATAACCTACAGTGTCTCCCACTTCAAACCTTGCTAAAATGAAATTCTGCTTAGGATAATGACAACTGGAAATCATGATACACGAAAATCACTGGATATAAGTGAGCCTCTAGCCACAGCAATGGACTCAAACATACCAATGATCATGGAGATGGCACAGAACTGGGCAAAATTTCATTCTGTTAGACATAAGGTCACCAGGAGTCTGAGCCAACTCAACAGCATCTAACAACAACAACAACAACACAATAAACCAAGCAAAAAGTCAAGTGCTAAGAACTCCTATGAGAATCCTACAGAGTTTATATTAAAGATACTTGGTTTGGGGTGAATTTATTATTCTTTTAGCGTTTATTTGATTATAAGAAATTTTATGCTCTGCAGTTTTTTGTGGTTTGTTTTTTTTTTTTTTAGTGTTATGGCTTTGTTTTGTTTTCTTATTTTATGAAAAAGCTGATAATCTTTATTGTAATCATTGTTGTCTGTGAAATATGAATGCAAATTTATGAAGAAAAAACCTTGAAGTTAAGTGCTGCAAACTACAGTGAAGTGTGAATTAGTTTCAATGTTTTAGCATTTACTTGTGAAGAATTTAAGGCTATTACATAATTATCTTCGGGGATATAATGTTTTATGCATGACCTTTTAACTTTTGACTTTTTGCTTATTTCCCACTACAAAGGGGAAGGCAGATTTTATGAAGTATTTTAGTAGAAAATATATTTTATAAAATGAAAGTCCAGTATGGAAAACCCAGCATTTACCTGTTTTGAATCATGTTTGGAAATAAAATGGCTCCATCTGAGAATGTGACACTTTCACTTCCCTGCGTCTCATTTTCTGGTTCACATCTAAGACAGTGCATGCTCTCATTTTCTCTGTATCCCAGAGTAGCAGCACAATCCTGCCCAAATCTTCTGCTCACTGGAGGGCCCCAGCTGCCTTACCACTGAAAGGGGGTTCAGTGGCCTCCCTGATAACATTTATTTCATGTCTGGATACAGTGTGTGCTGCCTGTATCAGAGAAACCAGCCTTAGACTAGCTAAAATATTCATAAAAGCCAGTCAGTTCCTAAGACTGGCATCTTCAAAACAAGCCTTGTAACTACACATTTTAAGAAAGTGTATCTTAGTCAAGGTGCTCTAGAGAAAAAGAAAAAAAACTAGGGAGAGATACACACATACACACAAATATAGAGAGAGTGATTTATTTTAAGGAATTGGCTTACACAGCTGTGTGGGGCTGGCAACTCTAAGATCTATAGGTAAGTACAGCTAGAGATTCCTGCAGTTTCCTGTCTAAATCTGTATGTTAGGTGATAGAAAGTATGAAAAAGTTGTGACAAAATGTCTGTAGTCTGAAGCTGAATACACCCTTGGAAAACTCCCTTTTTGCTCTTAAGACTTTCAACTGATTGGATAAGGCCCACCATATTATGGAGGGGCTTTACTTAAGACCAGCTGATTTAATCACACATAACTACTTCTTAATAGAGTTTAGTGTTTGATCTAACAACTGAGCACTGTAGCCTAGTCTAGTTGAATCATAAAACTGCCCATCACAATGGGCAATCATAATCCAAATGTATTTAAGCTTGAACCAGTTTGGCCAAATAAATGACAGTATCCTTAGAGGAAATTTCTCACAATGACACTGTCATCTCATGCAAATCTAATCATTCCACACTGGAGTTTATTATGCATAGTTTATATCAGAATCCTGGGAATTTACAAAACTTATGTTCAAAGTGAATTTTTTGTATTGGTTGTAAATTGTCATATAAAAAACAAAAAACATTGCCATCCAGTTAAAGCTGACTCATGGCCACCCCATGTATGTTAGAGTAGAACTACACTCCATAGGCTTTTCGATGGCTGACTTTTCAAAAGCAGATCACCAGGCCTTTCTTCCAAGGTGCCTCTGGGTGGACTTGAACTTCCAGCCTTTTGTTGGGTATTCCCATTCAATCATACTTACTTTTATGTTCTCCCACAAAACCTATGGTGTATGGGAATATTTTGCTGGTAGGATCCTCTAACTGTTCTAAAAATTCTTCGTTAGGGCATTACTAAAAATGAGTTTTAGTAAGGTTTTTTTTTGTGATTTTCCTTCTCTTTTTACTCTTCATGTTTTTATGGTATGTCATATTTTCTAATGGGCCCCCTAATAAAACATCTGGAAGATACTGATATCAGTACCAAATTCCCCAAATCTCAAAGACAGGAAATGTAAATATCATCTCTGATGAGCATGCTAGTTTGCACAGCCTGTCTGTCACTCAGCATCAACATTTTCTGTCATTATAAAGAGAGGCTGGTAACATTTTTTGCATGTGTCTGCTGTATGGGAGACTCTTCTCCCAGATTTTCTCTTGACTGGCTCATTGTTGACACCTCATGACTGGCTCACTATTGACACTGGAATTTCAAGTTAAAAGTCCTCTCCTCTGAGAGTTCCTTCCACCTTCTCAGACTGACCATCTGCCCAAGCTAACAGCCAACTCCTCCAGTTACCACCCAGGCCATCTCTATTTCATTTCTGTGTTTGTTGTTGCTTTTCCACCTCACTTCTGTGTCTCAAATTCTTGTTCATTTATTTAATTATGTAGTTGTTTTCTATCTTTTGTATTTAAAAATAGTTCTATGCAGGCAGGGACTTGACTTATCTATTTACTACATCCACCCTTAGAACAGAGCATGTGGTTGACACTATTTTTTTCCAGGTTCATAATTTATGGTACACATTGAGTAGTTAATACTAGCTTCTCTAGGCATGAGAACTTAGCAGTTGAAGTTCAGTTTAGAGTGTGTTTATGGTGATTTCACAGCTGGAGTTTTTGTAGATCTTAACTTGAAGTATGGGACAAACAAAGCAATACCCTCATGTGTAGCCAGTACACAATTCATTCCATTTATGAGTCTAAGTTTAAGCATTTTTTAATACCAGTAAACTGGAATTGAGCATCAGTTTCTGGACCTGCTATGATTTCAATCTTGCTGAAGCCACAAATTCCACAGCCTGTGTCCTTCAAACATGCTGCCACCCTCAAAAAACTGTTTTGAATAAATAAATCCTGACAGAAAAATTAAACTAGAAAAAGAGTTAGGGTGTTATTTTCCATATGGTTCTTCTAGCAGTAAACTTATGTCAAATACAAACATTATTTCGAATATATACAAAATATTTGCAAGCAAATTTAAATAATGCAAAGTAATTTAAGCTCTGTTTTTAACTGTCAAATTTTCAAGTACAAAATATTCTGGAGTGTCTGGGTAAAATGAATATTTTTTCTTCCTCCCTCAACTGCATTTTTCTTAACAGATTTAGAGGTTTTTGCTATGATGAATAAAGTGTTGCAAACTGCCCTAAAACTACGTAACACATTCCCAAGTTTTCCACAAAGTCATTTTAAGAGTTTGGAAGATATTAAACAAAGCAATTCTACCACTTTTGTGATGTTGTCTTATTTCTATTTTGATTATTTTTTAATAAAAAATCAAACTCTTTTTTATTCCAGTTAAATCCATTAAATAAAGAATTAATAAATACTTCTTTTGCTTGGCCACAGATTAAAGTTATTTTAAGTATTCTACTTTAAGTCAAATGGTTTACTAAATACCATCACCCCTGCTTATATTTCCCACTCTCAGAAAATGAGGTTCCCTTTCTTCTGTTCAAAGCCAATACCTCAAGTTAAATCCTTAATCCCATTCATTATTGTCTCATTCAAGGACTTGCTAAACTATCTTCCCTCTCTCTTGTACCACTAACTCTCCATCTCTACTCACTCCTTCCTCATAGCTCTATAAATGTAGTCAAATCCATCTTGTCTGAAATAAATCCTGTTTGGCCCTTTATCTCCATTTTCTTTTTCTCTGATCCTAACACTGAAAGAGTTATCTACATTTTAAAACGTTGGTGAATACCATAAACATTACAAAATTCTACTGCATGTAATTATCATCAAAAAAGGAAAGAGAGTTTAAAATTATACCTGCTACAGTATTGTTTTGGTTGTCTATTGCTGAGTAACAAATTATCCTGAGACTTGTCATCTAAAACCATAGCCATTTGTTCCTATGATCCTGAGTTGACTGAGTTTAGCTTGGTGGACCATCTGCTAAATGTGGTATTGATGGGGTTGCAGTCATCAGAGAGCTCCAGTGGGCTAGAACGTGACGGGTTACTGCATTACTGGCAATTAGGGCTGGCTCTTCGCTAAGTGCCTTAATTTTCTTCCACATGGCCTTTCCTCCAGCATTGATATTCTAAAAGAATGGCAGCTGGGCACCTAGAAGGGAGCATTCTGAGTATGCAAAAGTGGGATGCTTTATATTTTCCAAGGTCCAGATTTGAAAGTTACCCATCATCACTTCTACCACATTCTATGGGTCAAAAGAAGTCATAGGATAAGATTCAAGGGAAGAGGAAAAAGACTCCACTGCTTAATGGAAGAAGTGGCAGAGAATTCATTTATTAAAGCACTACAATTCTTGCCAGGAGATAACTTCCATTTTGACTAGTCATTGATGAGAACAAATGCCTTTCCTTACACTCTACATATCTGGTGATTGAAGAATTTTTCACAGATCACTTCTGGTGCCATACATTTCTCACCTTGTTCCTTCTCCACCACTACCCCAAACTTTTGGTGCTGGGTGTCACAGAAGAAGTTTGTATTGTGATACATCTGACCCTGCACTTCTATCTTATGGCTCAGCAGAGTGTGGGATAGGGGTATTCCTGTATTCTTCTACAGAGCCAGCAACAACTTAACTAAAGTAGCTGCAAATCACATAAATATATTCCGCTTAAACCAAACCAAAAGCCAAATCCATTGCCATCAAATCAATTCCAACTCATAGTCCTGCCCACACAGTTTCCAAAGCTGTAATCTTTATGGAAGAGGATGCTACATCTTTCACACACAGAGCAGCTGGTAGGTTTGAACCACTGATCTTTTGGTTAACAGCTGAGATCTTACCCATTGCACCACCTAGGCTCCTATATCCCACTGAACCCCAGCTAAATATAACCCCAGGTCATTTCCCCTTGACTGGATCCCCAAAATGCCTGTAGCCCACCAAGCCATTTGTTTTGTTCCTTTATGCTGCTCTAATAGAAAATACTACAAGTAGATGGCTTTAACAAACAGGGATTTATTCTCTTACTGTTTAGGAAGCTAGAAGTCCAAGTTCAAAGTGCGACCTCTAGGGGCTGGGTGAAGGGGCCTCAACCTTGGGCTTCAGCTCTTCCTCTTGCTCCTGGCCCACTGAAGCTGGAGGCTTCTCTTAGCTCAGAAAGCTACTGGCTGCTGAGGCTGACAAACCCAACATTGGCAAGTAAAATGGCACAGTCCTAAAGTTATCAAGTAACCTGGTAGGCCACTAGTTAAACAGTCCCAAGATCAGCAGACAGCATGGCAGATCACTGATGACTCAGCCAGGTGCAGGATCCAGGTGTACCAAGAAGCTCCAGACCTTTCTCAATGCTTCTTCGTATATACTGGAAACAGACCACATCCCTAAGGCAGCTACTCAGCTGCTCACAGTAGATTCCGCCATGGAGTTGATTACCAGTCTCATCACAGGGAATAACTACAACCAGCCTGCCCAGCCACTCAACCAGGCCCAGCCAAGTTGACACACAATTTACCATATTTGTAACACATGAGGAATTGTTACCATGAAGGAGAAGTTGGAGTGAAAAGAGTCTGAATACTAACCAATTGCACTTAGAAATAAATTGCTTTTGCATATTTTTTTAAACGTGATAATCCTGTACATCTATGAATGGGGTCCCTTCAGTTCCTTGAGATTTCATGCAAATGAGGAACCCTAAACTCAAACTTTATAACAAATTTGCCCCTGCACAGGATTCTGATTCATCCTCTTTTTAGATGTCTCTCCTGGGCTATCATGTAGCCCCATGAGTGCAACAAATCACAGACCAAATGCATTGCCTTCTATTATTTCCATTTCATTTGATTATACCACGTTCTCTCCAGTTACCCAAGATAAAGTTGTGACAGTTTTCTTTCCAGTCCACCATCTTTCAATCACCATGCCCGTTCTATTTTACATCCTAAATATTTCTCAAGTCCATTCTTTCATCTCCATCCCTGAACACTCTGCTCAAGTTGAGCCCCTCATCATTTCTTGCAAATACAATCTTCCTAATTCGTTTTTCTCTCTCCAGCGTTGTGCCCCTCTAATTCATCGACTTTACAGCTGCAAAAGTGATGGATCAAAACCCAAACCTGACCATATAATTTCCAGTTTGTAGTCCCTCAATAGGCACATAGGGTATGATTCAGTCTCCTTAATATTATAAGCAAACTCTCCCTCATGACTTTTCCCCTCCTACTTCTGTAGCTGCTGTTCTCAAAGTGTGGTCTGGGGCTCTATGGGACCCCACAAAATCAAAACTATTTTTACAATAATATCATGAGGTTATGCTGCAACAGATTAAATGCAGAAGCAGATACAAAAATCCACCTGTCTTCTGTTAAGCCAGACATGAAAAAGATTTGCAAAAATGTGGAACAATACCACACTTCTTATAATGATTATTTGGAAAACCTAGGGTTCCCCCCCATAAAACAAAGCTAAACATAAAATGTAATAAAATAAAACAATAACTATTTTAGTTTTTACCATCATAAACATCAGTAAATAGAACCCACATAACAAAAGCTCTTTGGGGTCTTCAATGCTTTTTAAGAATATAAAGTCCTAAGAGCAAAACATTTGAGAATGACTGCTTTGGCACTCTTGGCAATCCCTGCATACTGTCTATGCTATAGTCAGCAAACTTACTGTGGTGGTTCTGCACATGGTCTGCACATGCACCATAATTTTTCTTACCTGATACTCTTTCTTCCACCTAGAATGCCCTGTCTGTGTTCTTCCTTGTCTGTCTTTGCCAGCCTCCTCCAGAAAGCTTTTCCTAATCACCCTCTCCTTAGGATGATTTAAGCATTTCTCATTTGATCTTAAGGATCCCTGGGGGTGCAGTGGTGAAGTACTTGGCTGCTAACTGAAAGGTCAGTGGTTCAAACCCCCAGCCGCTCGGAGAAAGGAAGATGGGGCATATACTTCCATAAAGATTTACATTCTCAGAAACCCAATGGGGGTCGCCATGAGTCACATTTGACTTGATGGCAATGAGTTTGGTTTTTTATAGAGTTTTTAAGGCTGTAAAGTTTTATGGAAGACTGCCACATCTTTTCTTACAGTGCACTCAACACTTGAAACATAATTGTCTGATAGTGGGTCTGAATCCCCCATTAAACTGTGAGCTTCTCAATGTGGGGTCATACCAGAATTACTTTTGTGAGCCCAATACCCTGCACAGTTCTTCCCACAGAATAAGCATTCAATAAATCTTTGCTGACCAAAGTGCTGTATTACTAGTCTAATGTAGCCTCAATTAAAACATGTTGTTGTCCATTAGTTCCGGCAAGATGGTGGACTAGGCAGAAAGACTACACAGACCCTCTTCAACAAAGAAAAGGGAAACCAGTTAACACAGACACAGAAGATAATCTTGGACCCCTGAGCCTTGAAGGGAAGGGTATAGAAGTGTATTAAACCCTAACTAGTAGAAAAATTTGTGTGAAAATAGCAAAAAGGGAGACATACAGACCTGCAGTCTGGCAGTGATCCTGAGCGATCTTGACGGCACAGACAGCTTGGAGATTCCCGAGTGGTGGTAGGACCTAAGAATTAACATAAAAATCAGCCCTGCTAGCCAGAGACTGCACAGAGGACTGCTCTGGTGGCTGGGGAATAAACAGAGAAGGTGAAGAGAAAGGCGGGCTGAGCTGTGGACTTTTGCCAGTCCAGAGAGCGCCTCCACTTT
>NW_006921789.1:5622607-5635781 GCF_000298275.1 Orycteropus afer afer
TTACTTTTTATAAAAAGCTGTGTCATATTTCATCACGGAATAAATTAAATTGGGAGTTTTTTTTTTTTTTTTTTTTTTAATTGTTATTTAATAGACTTTAAGTACTAGAGAGAGAGCTCTGGTGGTGTATTGCCTAAGGCATTTGACTGCTAACCAGAAGGCTGATGGTTCAAACTTACTGAAGTACTTATTAAAGTACCTTAAGTACTTTAATAGACCCGTAAATACTGGAGAGAAAATGACAAAATTCTCAAACACTAAATAAATAAATAAAGACTCACGTTGGTCCTTTGCTTAAATACGACTCAGTGTTCTGGTCACCAAAGTGTTTTCTTTTTTTTTTCCAAAGCATGTTTTTATTCAAGGTAGATATTGGCCATCTACTTGGAAAATTGCTGAAAGAAAATGGTGTGTCTCATTTTTGAAGAACTATTTAGTACATTAGCAAACACAGGACCTTTATGTTTTTGTTGTGCTTGCCAGCAAACCTCAGGCACCCAGCATTGCACTGTTTGTCCTTAAATGCGAGGGAACCAGACTTCAAACCACCTCCTCCAGGTTGAGTCATGGCTGATGAAGCAAAACTGCCACAGACACAATCTGTAAAGTGTAAGTATACCAATGATAACTGAAATGAAAAATTATGGGTTGATGGTCTGCTGGTAATGTAATCTCCCTCTTAGAAAACAAGGGAAGCATCCACTTTGGCTAGCAACCAAATCCCTTCACTGGCAGAGTCAGAAACAACATTGCCCAGCTCAAAATGGCAGCAGACCACACCATTTTGAATATATGTCATACTCCACAATCCTGGCAATAATTCAGTCCCCCACATCAGTCTCCTCAAAGGGCTCACTACACTTCTTCCAAGTCTCCCATTCCAGAGCTTTGACTCTTAATTTTTCCCATTCTGGTTATCGTTCCAATACACTTACATTTTACAAATTCAGATCTGTTCTGATTTTGCTGTGTTGGCAGTGATTGAACTGGCTTGAACCGGTTCAAAGCCCTGGAAGAAACTGCCTTTGAAAAACAATAAGGAAGCCCTTGGATGACAACAAAAACATATGGCCTTTACAAGTTATTACAATGTTGTTGGTGTTATGTGCCTTCAAACATGATCTGACTCATAGCCACCCCTCCTTGGGTTTCCCAGGAGGTATCACTACGGAAGTAGATTGCCCAGTCTTCCTTCCGAGGAGTGGCTGGTGGGTTTGAACCGCCAGCCTTCTGGTTAGCAGTGAAGTGCCTTCACTTCAATTCAAACAACATTCAGTTGTGACATGTGCAGGATAAACATACTTTTAAAAACAGATATAATATGTTCCATGGTTGACAGAAAAATGCTCACTACTAAGCTCACATGGAAGAAATGAAATTGCATGAACTGGAGTTTAAGCGAAGTACGATTTCGTTTGCAACTCTGACAGGAAATAGTCAAGTTAGGGAAGTCTTCGTTTGTGTCTTAGTTACCTCATGTATCTAACACTTATGTTTTGTATTTTATCTAATACTCCCTCTGTTGTTGTTGTTATTTGCCCTCGAGTCAGACCCGACTCCTAGTGACCCCTCATTGGGTTTCTGAGGCAGTATCACTACGGAAGTAGAGTGCCAACTTTTCTTCCTAGGAGTGCCTGGTGGGTTTGAACCACCAGCCTTCTGGTTAGCAGTCAAGTGCCTTAGGCACTACGCTACCAGAGCTCCCAATACTCCCCCTATTCCACAAAATACTTGAAGCAGCTTATGATTAAACAAAAAGTACAATGAAGTAGCAACACAGAAATAAGAGTTTATAGTCGAGGAAAAGAAGAAAAATGTGCCAACTAGGAAAATAAGTTGCTAAGGTTAAACTTCTGATTAGGCTCTGAGCTCTCTGACAGTCAAGGCAAAGAAGTAGCAAAAATGATCAGTGGCAGTCTATTTTAGCAAAGAAGCAGCATTTTAATCTCAGGGAAGATGGTTTTTCCCTAGCACTGAATTCTAAAATAAATTTTACATGTGACCCAATGGATAATGTCCTCAGTTATTTTAAAGCAAATACAGCAGGAATTTTCACATCCCTATTTAATGAACCTCAATGAAAATTGTGGACATAAACGTTAAACCTCAGTGTATCTATATGTTAAATCAATAGAAGTAATAGTGTTGTCCAACTCCTTGCCTCAAAGGATTATTGTGAGAATAAAACAAAGCCATAGAAGGATATTTTTAAAAGTTATGAGTTAAATAAATGTTAGATAGTATTAAGTGTGTCCCTCCAAATATAATAAGATGATTTACTTTCTGTTCTTCTTTTATTGTTGTTGTTGTTTGGTGCCGTCAAGTCGTCTCCGACTCATAGGGACCCTATGTGCAACAGAATAAAACACTGCCCAGTCCTGTTTTCCAGCAATACATCAGTGTTTCACTGCTATTGATAAGGTTTCACTGGCCAATTCTTTGAGAAGTGGATGGCCCCTTCCTTCTTCCGAGTCTGTCTTAGTCTGGAAGCTCTGCTGAAACCTGTCCACCATGGGTGACTCCGCTGGTATTTGAAATACCCTTCTTTTATTAGTTCTAGGAAAAGGGGAGACATTATAGGTGCATAGAAAAATTGTTGGGAGCTCTGGTGGTGTAGTGCCTAAGGCATTTGACTCCTAACCAGAAGGCTGGTGATTCAAACCCACCAGCCACTCCTCAGAAGGAAGATGGGGCAATCTTCTTCCATAGTGACACTGCCTTGGAAACCCAAGGAGGGGTGGAAAATTTGTTGAAGGCTATACAAGAAACTTGTTACCTTCAGGAAATGGGAATAGAAATCCTCAAACCAAAAGACCAAACACACTGCCACTGAGTCTCTTCCTACTCTAAGCAATCCCTCTTTGGGTTTCTGAGCAGTATCTCTATGGAAGTAGATTGCCCAGTCTTCCTTCCAAGGAGTGGCTGGTGAGTTTGAACCACCAGCCTTCTAGTTAGTGGTCAAATGCTTTCCACCACAAATAGGAGATGAAGGTTGCCAACAGATGGTGTTCACCTGTTTCACAGCTCCACTTAGGTCTGGCCTTATTGCCTGCAGTTTCCCTATCTGCTTCTCCCAAGATTCATTTCCAGGGTTGAATCCATAGGCAGGCCAATTATAATCAAACCTGGATGATTTGTTCCAGCTTTGCTCAGAGTGGGTGGGAGACCATGATAACGTAATAAGCAATGTTCTATCTGCTCTCATGGTCAGCATTTGTACTTTTAAGTTTCGTTGGATCCATAATGAATTTGTGCCCCAAACAGCACATGAAGTTCTATGTAGTTAAGTTAAAATGCCCTCTAAGTAGTCCCAACACCATGCTTTTTTCAGTCTTCAAATTGGCATGACCTAATTGTGAAAGAGTGCTGTAAACAAGAGGGAACACTCTGTTGTCCATCAATGGAGAGATGTGTCCTATTTCCTCCTTGGCTTTGCTTGCCAAGTTTGGTATACCAGAAATTATGGAGGAGTCAAGATATCTCAAAATTGAAGCACCTAATAGTGATGCAGTGGGTAAGGCATTTGACTACTAACCAGAAGGTTGATGGGTCAAATCCACCAACTGCTCCATGGAAGGAAGATCAGGCAATCTACTACCATAAAGATTTTAGCCTTGGAAAACCTATGGGGGGTCACTGTGAGTCAGAATTGGCTCGATGGCAATGGGTTTGGGCTTTCTTTCTCTTTTTTTGGAATAGAGGAAAATGGAGCATATAAAGTATTAATAATACCATATTAATAATACTATTCTTTGAGTTTCCAAGGTTTTATTTGAAGTTGTGGATACACTTCAGTGATATTAAAAGAACATTGAGCATATCTTAAAAATATATTACATTTCATTTATTATGACTCATACTATTTTCTATGTTGAATAAATGTTGTTGTTATGTGCCATCGAGTCAGCCCCAACTCATAGCGACCCTTCCTTGGGTTTCTGAGGCAGTATCACTATGGAAGTAGACTGCCCAACCTTCTTTCTGAGGAGTGGCTGGTGGGTGAACAGCCAGGCTTCTGGTTAGCCATCAAGTGTCTTAGGCACTATGCTACCAGAACTCCTAGTTGAACAAATAGGAAGTATGAAATAATTATCCTTGGGAACAATACTAACTAAATCCTGAGGGAACCACTAAGAATAATAAATATGATGTATTGAATATTTGTTTGTGACAAGCATGTCACAAATATTTATCCAAACGTTCTACAGTATCTTGTGTTTGTGGATGAAGAAATTGAGAAGCTAATGAACTTATTCAATATCACATAACTAAAAAAGTGGCTGAGAGGGGATTTGAACCCAGATAGATAGATGTAACTCCAAATTCCATGATTTTTCATTTACCCCAAAGGAGACGCTTTTTCTAGTACTAAGCTCCAACTTTAAGATCTGCATTGATTGTCTGGGGCAGTGTAGAGAACATGTTAAAACAACCCTTCTCATCAAGCATCCTGAGATTTAAAAAAAAAAAAAAAGTTGCTGTCAAGTCAATTCTGACTCAGTTCTATCTTGCCCATCTCCAAGCTTCCATCCCATTATTATCTCTGGTATTGTTCTGGAAATCCCCACTAGATATCCCTGTCAGCATGATCCACAGTCAGGTAGAAGGAGCCCTGGTGGCACAGTGATTAAAGCACTTGGCTGCTAACCAACAGTTGGTGGGAAAATATCAGGAGATTAGGGTGTACTGACTGCTTCCTAAGGAGCTTTTGAGGTTCAGTGGTTAAGCACTTGGCTGCTAAATGAAAGGCTGACCCTTTGAATCTACTGGCCATTCTGTGGGAGAAAGATGTGGTAGTTAGCTTCTGTAAAGATTACAACCTTGGGAACCCTATAGAGCAGTTTTGTAGTATCCCTATAAGTCAGAATTGACTCAGTGGCAACAGGCTTGGATTTTTTTGATTTTATGCTGGGTAGTGTGGTAGTTATGTTTGTGTGTCAACTTGGCTGGGCCTGGTTGAGTGGCTGGAAAGCTGGTGGTAGTATTCCCCATGATGAGACTGGCAATCACCTCCATGGTGGGATTTACCACAAACAGCTGAGTAGCTGTCTTTGGGATGTGGGTCTGCTTCCTGTAGATAAAGAGAGCCTTGGGAATGGTCTCTAGCCTATGGTACACTTGGACCCTGCATGTAGCTTTGTCATTGCTCAGTAGCCTGCTATCCTCTGCTGACCTTGGGACTTACAATAGACTTTAGTTAATGGCCTGCCCTGTGGTGTGGTAACATCCGGACTGTACCTTTTTACTTGTCAACCTTGGCACTTCTCAGCCTCAGCAGCCAGCAGCTGTCTGAGTGAAGAAATGCCTCTAGTTCCAGTGGGCCGGGAGCAGGAGGCAGAGCTGGATCTCAAGGTTGAGGGGCTTTCACCCAGCCCTGGGAGCCTAGCATTTTGAACTTGGACTTAAAACCTCCAGATTGTAAGAATAAACTCATGTTTGTTAAGGTCATCCCATTTGTGGTATATATTCTTATCAGAGTGGCATTAAGTAACCAGAACATGTAGTATAAGAGGTTTTAAGATAAATAATAGAAGTAAAGGGGAAAGACAAATACCCAAATAACAGAAATGAAAAACAGCATTCTAAGAACTGAATTAGAAAAACAAAGTCATATTAGGGCATAAAAAAAAAAAAAAGACTAACATTAATCAGACCATTGCACAGAGTAAATTAGGAAAAACCTTTCTGAAGGATTAAGAATGTGATTTTAGCTTTGATGTATAAAATGTGCTCTGGCAAAGTTCTATAGAGTGCAAATGGGTAAGTGGGAAACTCCCAGAATAACAATGTTTTGGTTGATGAGAATCATAGAGGGTTAGTGTAGGACAGAGGGGCCATCTTCAATCAATAGAGAAACCAGACAGGTTTTATAGGAGTGAAAGATTAAACTTATGCACGAAGAAAGTGCCTTGTGCATACTGTGGCCAGTGTGAGGTGGTGGAGCAGACACTGATGGTCCTGTGAGTCAGAAGACCTCTCCTCTACTCGATGCTTCCACATCTTCTGGAGGTTTCTTCACCCCTCTAACTTCTCCCCACCAAAAAAAAAAAAAAAAAACAACCCCAAGAAGTCCATTCCAACTCATAGCAACTCTATAGGACAGGTAGAACAGCCCCACAGGGTTTCCAAGGCTATAAATCTTTATGGAAACAGATTGCTTTATGTTTCTCCCATGGAGCATGTGGTGGATTTAAACTGCCAACATTTTGGTTAGGAGAGAGTTAACATGCTCGCCTGCTACCCGATATGTTGAAGGTTCAATTCCACCTGGATATGCCTGGGAAGAAAGGCTTGTTGATCTACTTCTGAACAATCAGCCACTGAAAATCCTGTTAAGCACAGTTTTATTCTGGCAAAGGATCACTATGGGGCAGAGTCAAAGTAATGGTAACTTACGGTCAACCACCATAAGAAGTAGCAAAGAAGGAGGCAAGCAAGAATCTGAGGTTCAGAAAGTAAATGACTCATCTAAGGACCAACAGCTGGAGAACAGCAGCACCACAACAGGAAATAATTCCCTTGGACTCCAGCCCAGGGCTATTTTCTCTTTACCTTCCTGTCTCTTAGCATGAAAATAGAGCAAGGGAGGCTAGGAGTGAAACTCATTAGCAAAGTTAGCATCTAAAAGAATATCTTCATCTATCTAGGTGAAAGATTTTCTGTTATCTCTCTCCTGAGAGTGGTGCCCACCCCATCTAAAGAAAAGAATTAAGGTCACGACTCTCCACAACTTGCAGACTGAAAAAAGTCCCAATTTATGGACTGGATGCTAGAAAGAAAACGAGCAAGAAAACTCCTCAGCTTCCATCTAGTGCATTATTCAGGGTAGTGGATATAAGGTGGTACAACTCACTGCCATCCAGTCAAATCCGACTCATAGTGACCCCTCTGTTCTGGTTACCTAGTGCCACTCTGACAAGAATATACCACAAATGGAATGGTCTTAACAAATAGGAGTTTATTCCCTTACAGTTTGGAGGCTTTAAGTCCGAGTTCAAGGTGCCAGGCTCTAGGGGCTGGTTGAAAGCCCCCCAACCTTGGGCTTCAGCTTTGCCTCCTGCTCCCGTCCCACTGAAGCTAGATGCTTTTCTTCACTCAGACAGCTGCTGGCTGCTGAGGCTGACAAACTCAAGGATGACAAGTTAAAAGGCACAGTCCCAATGTTACAAACCACACGGCAGACCATTAATGCAAGGCCATAAGTCCCAAGGTCAGCAGAGCATGGCAGGCTGCTGAACAATGACATGGCTACATGCAGGGTTCAAGCATGCCATAAACTAGAGACCATTCCCAAAGCTGTTTCTTATATATGGGAAGCGGACCATATCCCTAAAGCAGCTACTCAGCTGCTTGTGGTAGGTCCCACTATGGAGGTGATTGTCAGTCTCATCATGGGGAATAACTATCACCAGCTGCCCAGCCACTCAACCAGGCCCAGCCAAGCTGACACACAAATTTAACTACCACACCCTGCTTGGGTTTCTGAGGTGGTATGCCTATAGAAGTAGATTGCTCAACCTACCAGAGATCCTATAAGGCATTTACCAAGGCATTTGACTGCTAACCAGAAGGCTAGTTGTTCAAACCCAAGAGCTACTCCTTGGAAGGAAGATTGGGCAATCTACTTCCATAAAGATACTGTCTTGGAAACCCAAGAAGTAGTAGCTATGAGTCAGAAATGACTCAATGGCAGTAAATGTGTTTTTTTTTTTTTTTCCATCTGCTCATCAGTTTTACATTCTAATTCATTGTCCATCTGTGCTGGAGAACTGCTGAGGCCACAGCAGCAACGCAGCAGGATTTATGAACTCTGTTTAGCACTTCTTTCTCATAAAACTCTTCTCATCCAAACTTGTTGTTAGGCAGAAACATGGCTGGCCAGGCGGGTGAATGATTGAGCTGGAGGGAATTACAACAACTGGTCAAGCAAGGAGGCACCTAACCAGAGCCCATACCAGAACCCAGCACGTAGCCCTTGCTTACTAAAGACACCAGCACGTAGCCCTTGCTTACGAAAGACTCCAGCACCTGACTCTTAACTCACGAAAGCCCCCAACCATTTCCTGCTCACTATGTTAATGAAGTGCTTCAACTCTAATTCCCACCCCCATGCTAATGGGGTACTTTAACCTTATTGGTCCTTTTAACACATACCCTGCTCTCACTCTGGTCCTCTAAGAACCAGGAAGAAAATCACCACGAAAAACCCTTTCTTTCACCTGGGCAGCGCGACTTCTCTGGCCCCTCTCAGGGACCCGTGAACCTCACCTGGGCCCCTGTTGGGGACCCGTAAACCTCTCCCGGGAGTGCAGAATAAAAACTTCTCTTTAACCCCGCTTTTGTGCGTCCTCTTCTCCTTACTGCGACCTTACACTTGTAAGATTTATTTTAAGAAGTCCCAAAACTGATAAGATTTATGTCATACTCTTACCCCTCCTGATATAATTGGTAATTGAGAAGGAAAAAAAAAAAAGAGTAAGGTCAAAATATGGACTCAATAGTTACCAGCCAGGGTGGAAAAGTCATGTTTCTGCATGACTGGTGAGGCGAAGCAGAATAAATTACCTCAAATCATTCACTACATATTCTGAAATCAGCTACATCTAAAACTCGTTGTTTTGTTTTGTTTTAATTCCTTTCCCCTTATCTATCATGTTTAAAATGTTAAACAATTAGGATTTTCTTTCCGTGCGGTTAAAGCCTTTTTTCTTTTTTTCAACCAATAAAGCTTTTGCTCTGTTTCTTAGGCCAGTATGGGTGTGTACTATCATAATCTGAGACCTAACTCAGCCTTGCCTAAAGCACCACACCCAAGTTTTTGGAAATTCCTAGGTTAAAAAAAAAAGTATGTTAGAATTGTAAATGTCTTTCCATACCTGAATTCTTATGACCAGTCAAATGCCTTAGACACTACACCACCACAGCTCCCTCATTTGGCATAAGGTGAAACAAAAGTGAAAGAGCTATGAGAAAAAGAAACCTAGACATTCTGTGAAACACCTAATTCTCAGAAGTCGGACATGTTCCTGTAATTTGGTCAGTCACTTTTTCACAGACACACACACATACACACATAGACACAAATGCCATGAAAAGGTCATTTCATAAAATTACCTTGCTTTATTTAACCACCAGGAAAACACTGATATCAGCATGTATAAACCCACCACTGTTAATCACTCACTGTTAACCTCTCCCAGCACGATCTGCTCCAGTAAAGATTACAGCCTAGGAAACCTTATGGGGCAGTCCTACTCTGTCCTACAGGGTTGCTATGAGTCAAAATTGACTTGATGGCGCACAACAAATGTGCTTAGCTGAATTCAAATTCTTTCATATCCCTCTGAATTGCACACACATTTTGTGTAACCTGAGGACTGAAGAGTAAGGGGAAGGTATTGTTTTCCCCTAAGAGAAAACCAAGACAGGGAAAAAAAAAAAAAACACTGCTATATCTTTATACATCATATACACATATATTATTTATCTCAGTAGCCAACTGTCAGAGTAATAGCTCCTTTCCTATAAAGAACTTAGAAGGAGCCCTGATGGCACAGTGGTTAAGCACCTGGCTGCTAACCTGAAGTTTGGCTGTTTGAACCCACCATCTTCTCCAAGGGAGAAAGATGTGGTATACATTTGGGAACCCTATGGGGCAATTCTACCCTAACCTCTAGGGTCACTGTGAGTTGGAATCAACTTGATGGCAACAGGTATCAAGTATAGGCAAACAACTCAAAGGGAATTAAACCAAACCCATTGTCATTGAGTCAATTCTGACTCACAGAGTCTCCTATAGAGTTTCCAAGGCTATAAATCTTTATAGAAGCAGACTGTCCCATCTTTCTCCCATGGAGGAACTGGTGGGTTAGAACCACCAAACTTTTGGTTAGCAGCCAAATGCCTTAACCACAGCAACCACTAGAGCTCCTTCAAAGGGGAATAGAGCTATTACTTTCCTTTCTGCATTGTCCTTGGGCAGGACAGAAGCTAATGCTGTTGTTAGGTGTCATACAGCCAGTTCTGACTCATAATGACCTGATGTACAACAGAACAAAATACTTCCTGGTCCTATACTACCCTCACAGTCCTTGCTACTCTTGAGCCCATTGTTGCAGCCACTGTGTCAATCCATCTTGTTGAGGGTCTTCTTTTTCTCTGACCCTCTAGTTTACCAAGCATGACAGCCTTCTCCAGGGACTGTTCCTTTCTGACCACATGATCAAAGTTGGTGAGACAAAATCTGGTCATTCTCAGTTGTAAGGAGCATTCTACTTGCACTTCTTCCAGAACAGATTTGTTCATTCTTCTGTAAGTTCATAGTATTATCAGTGTTCACCAATGCCACAATTCAAAGGCATCAATTCTTCAGTCTTCCTTATTCATTGTCCAGCTTTCACATGTGTATGAGGTGACTGAACATACCATGGCCTGGGTTAGAAGTACTTTAGCCTTCAAAATGAGTTCTTTGCCTCTTAACACTTTAAAGAGGTCTTTTGCAGCAGATTTGCCCAGTGCAATATGATGTCAATGTCTTGACTGCTGTGTCCATGAGTGTTGATTCTGGATCCAAGTAAAATTAAATCTTTGACAACTTCAATCTTTTCTCCATTTGCCATGCTGTTGCTTATTGGTCCAGTTGTAAAGATTTTTGTTTTCTTTATGTTGAGGTGCAATCCGTATCAAAGGCTATATTCTTTGATGTTCATCAATAAAGGTTTCAAGTCCTATTCACTTTCAGTAAGCAAGGTGGTGTCATCTGCACATCACAGGTTGTTAATGAGTGTTCTTCCAATCCTGATGCTGCATTCTTCTTCTTGTAGTCCAGCTTTGGTGAAAGTATACAACCCTGACACATTCCCTGTCTGATTTGAAACCATGACATGTTCTCTTATTCTGTTCAAACAATAGCCTCTTGATCTATGTGTAGATTCTTCATGTGCACAAATAAGTGTTCTAGAATTCCCATTGCTCACAATGTTACTCAAAATATGCTATGCACCAAGCTATCTAATGTCTTTGCATGGTCAATAACACACAAGTCAACACCTTTTCAGTATTCTTTGCTTTCAGCTAAGATCCATCTGACATCAGCAATGATATCCCTTGTGCATATTGTCTTTTGAATCCAGCTTGCATTTCTGGAAGTTCTCTGTCATTATACTGCTGTAATCATGTTTGAATTGTCTTCAGCAAAATTTTACTTGCATGAGATATTCATGATATTGTTCGCTAATTTCTACATTCTGTTGGATCACCTTTCTTGGAATGGACACAAATATGAATCTCTTCTAATTGGTTGGCCAGGTAGCTGTCTTCCAAATTTCCTGGCATAGATAAATAAGCACCTCTGTGCTGCATCTGTTTATTGAAACATCTCAGTGTGATGTTTCCATCTATTCCTGGAACACTGTTTTTCTCTGATTCTTTCAGTCTAGTTAGGACTTCTTCCTTCAGTACCATTGGTTCTTGATCATATGCTTCCTCCTGAAATGACTGAATGTTGACCAATTCTTTTTTGTACAGTGATTCTGTGTATTCTTTCCATCTTCTTTTGATACTTCCTGCATCATTCAATACTTTGCTCATAGAATCCTTCAATATGAGACTTTGAGGCTTGAATTTTTTCTTCAGTTCTTTCAGCTTCAGAAATGCCAAGTGTGTTCTTTCTTTTTGGTTTTCTAATTTGAAGTCTTTGCACATTCTCTGTAAAAATTCACTATAATTTTTAATACAAAACGTATAATTTACTTTGTCTTCTGAAGCCGCCCTTTGAAATCTGTCTAGCTCTTTTGTCTCAGCATTTCTTCCCTTAGCTTTAGCTAAAAAGAAGTTTGAGAGTCTCTTCTGACATCCATTTTGCTCTTTTCTTCCTTTCTTTTTAATGACCTTTTGCATTCTTCATGTATGATGTTCTCAATGTCATCCCCTAACTCATTTGTTCTTTAGTCACTGGTGTTCAGTGCATCAAATCTATTCTTCAGATGATGTTTAAATTCAGGTCATATTTTGGCTCTGGTGGGCATGTTTTAATATACATTTTTTTAATTTTAATGTATTTTATTGAAATATAATTTATGTACAGTGAAATACACAAAAGTAAAGTGACATGGGCCCATGCTTTTTTTTTTTTTTTTTTTTTTTTTGCAGTGTCCCTCCTCTCCCCTCTCCCCTCCCACCCCGGTAACCAACAAAAAAAGTTCCCTTCCATATATAAACCTTTCTTACACTTTTTACGATAATGAACTAATTCTATATTTGTCCATCTGTGATTGACTTCTTTCACTCAGCATAACGTCCTCCAAATTCATCCATGTAATGGGGTGTTTTGCACATTCTACATTATTCTTTAAGGTTGTATAGTACTCCATTGTGTGTATGTACCATAGTTTGGTTATCCATTCTTCTGTTGATGTGCACATAGGTTGTTTCCATCTTTTTGCTATTGTAAACAGTGCTGCAATGAGCATGGGTGTGCATATATCTGTTCTTGTCCTGGCTCTCGCTTCTTTAGGATATATACTTAGTAATGGGATTGCTGGGTCAAATGGTATTTCTAATTCCAACTTTTAAAGGAATTGCTGTACTGTTTTCCACAGTGGTTTTATAATTTGGCAGTCCCACTAGCAGTGTATGATAGTCCCAATCTCTCTACGTCCTTACCAGCATGTTATTTTCTGTCTTACTGAACTTTGCCATTAATGCTGGGGTGAGATGGTATCTCATTGTCGTTTTGATTTGCATCTCTCTGATGACTAATGATCATGAGCATTTCTCATGTATTTGCTGGCCACCTGAATATCCTCTTTGGTAAGGTGCCCATTCATGTCTTCTGCCCATTTTTAAAATTTAATTGTTAAGCTTTTTGTTGTTCAGGTGTTGGAGTTTTCTATAAATTTTAGAGATAAGTAATTATATCTTGTCAGATATGTAATTATCAACAAGTATAAATTTGTTGATATATAAATTATCAATTTATAATTATAATTTGTTGAAATATAAATTATCAACAAGTATAAATTAAACAAGTATAAAATTGTCATTTTGTTACATGTTTTTTTGTTTGTTTGTTCGTTTGTTTTTGTTTTTTAATTTTATTTATTGTGATTTGGGTGAAGATTTACAGAGCGAATTCACTTTCCATACAGCAGTTCACATATACTTTGTCTCATGT
>NW_006921789.1:5639294-5650748 GCF_000298275.1 Orycteropus afer afer
TCCTCTTTTTTTATTTTGATGTAAAGGTTTATTATGTTTCTTTGAGGTTACCCTGTGATTTATAATTTCTTCCCAAGTTTACAATGGTCTGTTCTATCTTGTAGTTGTCTTGACTTCCCTACCATTTAGAAGTTCTGTAATTACACGGTTTTTTCCCTTCTTTTTGGTTTGTAGTTGTCTTCATTTGTCAATTTATGTTTCTGGTTCCCTGTTTACCATCTTGTGGGCTTATTTACTTTGGATACTTCTATAACTGGGTTGGTTTCTGGGTTATGTCATCATGTGTGTTAATGGTCAGTTGTTGTTTGCTGTTGTTGGTTCTCTGTTCAAAGAACTTCTTTAGCATCTCTTGTAAGGTGGGTCAGGTTTTAACAAATTCCCTTAATTTCTGCTTATCTAGAAATATTCTAATTTCACCATCATATTTGAGGGACAATTTTGCTGGGTACTCTGGTTACCTGGTGCCACCCTGACAAGAATATACTACAAATGGGATGGCCTTAACAAACAGGAGTTTTATTCTCTTACAGTTTGGAGGCTTTAAGTCCAAGTTCAAAGTGCCAAGCTCTAGGGGCTGTGTGAAAGCCCCTCAACCTTGGGGTCCAGCTCTGCCTCCAGCTCCCGGCCCACTGAAGCTAGAGGATTTTCTTCACTCAGACAGCTACTGGCTGCTGAGGCTGCCAAGCCCAAGGTTGATAAGTAAAAAGGCACAGTCCCAATATTACCAAATCACACAGCAGGCCATTAATTTAAGTCCATTGTGAGTCCCAAGTTCAGCACAGCATGGCAGGATGCCGAACAACAACACGGCTACATGCAGTGTCCAAGTGTGCCGTAAGCTAGAGACCATTCCCAAAGCTGCTTCTTATATATGGGAAGCAGACCACATACCCAAAGCAGCAACTCAGCCGCTTGTGGTAGATCTCACCATGGAGTTGATTGCCAGTCTCATCATGGGGAATAACTATCACCAGCTGCTCAGTCACTCAACCAGGCCCAGCCAAGTTGACACGAAAACATAATCACCACACCGGGTATATAATTCTTGGTTGGAAATTTTTCTCTTGCAGGGTTTTATATATACCATACCATTGTCTTGTGACCTGCATGGTTTCTACCAAGAAATCCAAGCTTATTTTTTTGGTTGCCCCTTCTGGGTAACTTTTCATTTGTCCCATGCTGCTTTTAGAATTCTTCTTTGTCATTGGTTTTGGTGAGTTGATGACATGTCTGGGTGATTTTCTTTTGGGGTCTATCCTGTTTGGTGTTCTTTGGAATTCTTGAATGGATATATTCTCATATTTCATCATACCAGGAAAATTCTTTTCCAACAAATCTTCAACAATTTTCTCTGTGGTTTTATTCGTCTCTTCCTGTTCTGGAATTCCGATGACACATAGGTTATTCCTTTTGATGATATCTCACATGAACCTTAGGCTTTCTTCATTTTGTTTTGATCTTTTTTCTGATTGTTTCCTTTCCAAAGAAGTATTGAGGTATTTGCCTTCAATCTCACTAATTCTGTCTTCCATTGATTCAATTCTACTCCTTTGCCTGTTCAATGAATTATCTATTTCTGAAAACTTAGTATTAATCTTCTGAATTTCTGTGTGCAGATTTTGTGTCATTTCTAATTTGTCATTTATTTTGTCATTTTGTTCTTGTATTGTCTTTCGAAATTTTTGCAGGATTTTCTCCATGTTTTCCTCAATTTTGTCAGTGCGTCCCTTGATTTGTCTCTCAATCTATTGAAGGTACCTAAATATAATTCTTTTGAATTCCTTGTCAGGGAGTTCCAGTGCTGCCTTCTCCTCAGGGATGTGTTTTGGATCTGTATCCTGTATTCCTTGTTTCTCTTGCTTTATCTTGCTTCTTTGTGTGGGCTGTGATTCTCTGTTTTCTCTGAGGCATTATGATGTTTTTGTGTTTATATTTAATTGGTGATTGTATGTTGGAGTGACTTGTCCATGATTTTTGTTTTCTTTGTATGTTAGCTACATAAGCTAGGTACAGTGCTTGCGGTGCTCCTCTCTTCGCTAGTTGGCAGCACTTATACACGCACCACTGTCTCCTTTCCCATTGTCTGCCTCCCATACATCCCTGCCACCCTTAGCAAATGGAGCCTATTCTTAGACCCCAGGAATCCTAATGAGAATGCTGTCACTTTAAAATCCAAAATGGCCACTGCCTGTAAACAATCAAAATGGCTGCGCCCTCCAGACAGCTGAAAGTCCACAGATCAAGTTGACTCCCTTCTTGCTGTTTCCTTTCCTAGTCATACGCCACCAGCGCAGTTGTCCCTGCAGCCCTTGGCAACCAGGGCTGATCTTTAGGTCAATTCTCAGGTCCCCACACCACTTGGAAATATTCAGGCTGTCAGTCCTGTCAAAGTAGCTGACAGTCCACTGCTCTGACTGTCTCTGTACTCACTGTTTTCATTCAGGTTTTTTCACTAGTTGGTGCCTCATCCACTTCTGTATACTTCCTTTCAAAGCTCAGGGCTCCAGGATTATCTTCCGTATCTCTGTCAATTGGTTTCTGTTTTCTTTGTTGAAGAGAGTCTGTGGAGCTTATCTGCCTATTCTGCCATCTTACCAGAAGTCTAATGATGTCTTTGTTTTAATTTTCTTTAGCTTCTGCTTGAACTTGCATACAAGCAATTGACTGTCTGTTCCACAATCAGCTGCTGGCCTTGTTTTGACTGACGATATGGTGCTTCTCCATTGCCCCTTTCCATAGATGAAGTCAGTATGATTTCTGTGTATTTCATCTGGCAAAGTCCACATGTATAGTTGCCATTTGTTGTTGAGAAAAGGTATTTGCAATGAATAAGTTGCTGGTCTTGCAAAATTCTATCATGCAATCTCCAGCATCTTTTCTATCACCATATTTTCCAACTATCAATGCCTCTTCATTTTTTTCCAACTTTTACATTCCAATCGCCAGCAATTATCAACACATCTTGATTGCATGTTTGCTGAATTTCAGACTGCAGGAGTTGATAAAAATCTTCAATTTCATCATCTTTTGCTTTGGTGGTGGGTACATAAGTTTGAATAATAGTCATAACTCTTCTACCTTGTAGGTGTATGGATATTATGCAATCACCGACAGCACTGTATTTCAGGATAGATCTTGGTATGTTCCTTTTGACAGTGAATGTGATACCATTCCTCTTCAATTTGTCATTCCCAGCATAGGTGACCAATGATTGTCTGATTCAAAATGGCCAATACCAGTTTATTTCAGCTCACTAATGGCTAGCATATTGATCTTTCTGTCTTCTATTTCATTTTTGACACCTTCCAATTTTCCTTGATTCATACAGAAGAGAAGAGGGAGAAATAAAAACTGTGCCTCATTCAAGGTCACTCAGTCAATTTGGCCTGATGGGAATTCCTGCCTGTACAGAAAACATAGAGTCCAACTACACACTAGCCCTGACTGCCTCTAAGAGTGGATTTTGCCTATGCTGAATACTAGAGTCTCCTGAATTTTGAGGAGAAACAATAAATTCTTTCTTGGTCTTTGATGTGCTTAGAATGAACTCAGCATGATAACCATATGTCCAGGGAACTATATGGGAAATCCTCTCAGAAATCCAGACTCCTCTTGGATTTACCACAACACACATTATCACACACACTTTATGGCTCAAGATCATATCCCCATGAGGGAAAATATTGCTGAGTAGGAAAGGGAGCAGGCACAAACTATCTGGCTTCTGGACCTCTGCCAAACTAGGCAACACAAAGACTTTAAGGAAAGTTTGCTAGTTGAGGCCCTGTGTGTAAGGAAGTCCACTGGGTTATTTAGCAGACAGTATTAGACATTTCCTATCTTTTAATAAAAACTCAGAACTTTTGTTTAGGAGGGAATACCCAACTAGCTAATGCTGCTTAGTTTAAGACTACTCTGACTTCCTGTCCATGTGTGTCCATGAGTCATAGGGAGTCCTGCTCCCCACCAGGTGTGTGGCTAAGAGAGTGACAGCTGAATCCAGGAAAAAGAGTATTGGTAAGTGTTGACTAACTCTTCCCCCATCTCACATCTGCAGCTAGAAAACAGATCAAGTATTCTTTTGATTTAATGTTTTGCTTGTCCTGTCAAAAATTTATTTCATATTGCTTTGTGAGAAAAACGTCACAGGAAGAAGGATTTTGTTTGCTTCTGTACAAAGTCTGACCCTGTTACTCCCCAAGGGCCTCTTTGAGGAGTCATTGCTATTTTGAAGAAGAAAAAGTATATTGGGGAAAATAAATGTATACATTTTTTAATCTGTTAAAAATAAAAGTATAACAATTTTTTTTTGTGTGTTCTTTTTTATTTTTAGAAAATAATTCCACTATATTCTCTACAAGGAGCTCTGGTAATGTAGTGCCTAAGGCACTTGACTGCTAACCAGAAGGCTAGCGGTTCAAACCCATAAGCCACTCCTCAGAAGGAAGGTTGGGTGATCTTATTCCATAGTGGTACTGCCTCAGAAACCCAAGGAGGGGTCACTATGAGTCGGGTCCCACTCTATAGCACATAACAACAACATATTTTTTACAATGTTTTTTATACTATAGCAAACACATTAAAGAGTTATTTTTCTTATGCTCAAATCCTTTTTCTAGCTCTTTTCTTTCTTTTTCCTTTCCTCTCCTCATCTCTTCTTCAAGTTTCCTCTATTTCTAAAGATCGAATGAGGAAGAGAAAAAAGCTAGATGCGTAACGTCAACACTTATAAGAACTCCAGAAGGCATTTATAGTAGAGTAAGCAAATACAGAAAGACATGTGCCTGGGTGGGTCTAAACTGGCTGACAAAATCTACTTTAAATATTCTCACTTTAGTCAGAGAAGGATCAGTTCCAGCTCTCAGGAGGAAAACAAATGCCAATAACACCATCTCATGTTGAGTTTATACATGCTTTCCTGGTGATTAAATAAAGCAAGGTAATTTTATGAGGAAACTTTTTCATGCATCTCACACATCTGTGTGTGAGAGAGAGAGAGAGAGAAAAAAAAAAGTGACTGACCAAATTACAGGAACTTGTCTGAGTTCTGTGAATTGATTGTTTCAGAGAATCTCTACGTTTTCTTTTTTCCCCTAGCTCTTTCACTTTCATTTCACCTTAGGGCACATTTGTTTCACCTTAGGTCCTTTCTCCACACTTATTCAATCTATATGCTGAGCAAATAATCTGAGAAGCTGGACTATATGAAGAAAAATGTGGTATCAGGATTGGAGGAAGAATCATTAACAACCTGAGATATGCAGACGATACAACTTTGCTTGCTGAAAGTGAGGATGACTTAAGGCATCTACTGATGAAGGTTGAAGAATACAGTCTGCAGTATGGATTACGTCTCAACATAAAGAAAACAAAAATCCTCACAACTGGACCAATGAGCAGCATCACAATCAATGGAGAGAAGATTGAGTTTGTCAAGGAATTCACGTTGCTTGGTTCTACAATTGATGCCAACGGAAGCAGCAGTCAGGACATTAGACGACGTGTAGCATTGGGAAAGTCAACTGCGAAGGAACTGTTTCAAGTGCTGAGGAGCAAGGATATCTCCTTGAGGACTAAGGTGCGCCTGACACAAGCCATGATATTTCCAATTGCCTCGTATGCATGTGAGAGCTGGACAATGAATAAGGAAGACCGAAGAAGAGTTGATGCTTTTGAGTTGTGGTGCTGGCGAAGAATGCTGAAAGTACCGTGGACTGCTGAAAGAACTAACAGATCTGTCCCGGAGGAAGTGCAGCCAGAGTGCTCCTTGGAAACAAGAATGGCCAGACTTCGTCTCACCTATTTTGGTCATGTTGTCAGAAGAGACCATTCCCTGGAGAAGGATGTCATGCTTGGTAGGGTGGAGGGTCGACGAAAGAGGGGGAGGCCTTCAAGGAGATGGATTGACACGGTGGCTGCGATGATGGGCTCAAGTATAGCAGGGATTGTGGGACTTGCGCGGGATCGGACAGTGTTTCGTTCTGGTGTGCATGGGGTTGCTATGAGTCGGAAACAACTCGATGGCACTTAACAACAACAACAATAGGTCAATGAACCAACCAAACCAAACCCACTGCCACCGAGTTGATTCTGACCCCTATTGGGTTTCCAAGACAGTAAATCTTTGTGGAAATAGATTGCCCCATCTTCCTTCTGCAGAGCAGCTGGTGGGTTTGAACTTCTGGTTAGGAGTTAAATGTTTTAGGCACTGCACCACCAATTCTCCTTAGGCCAAACGAGGTCATAGGAATATATTTTGAAGGAATACTGACATTTCTATTCTAATTCTGTCTGTCTTGCCTCTCTCTCTTTCTTTTTCAATTGTGGTTTGTGTGAAAGTTTACAGAGCAAATTAGTTTTCCGTTCAACAACTTAGACACTTTTGTTTTGTGACATTGGTTGCAATCTCTTCAGTATAACAGCACTTTTCCCACTTCCTCCCATTGGTTCCCCTGTTTCCATTTGTCCTTTTTCCCTGCTGCTTCCTACCTGCTGACCTTTTAGTCTCATATGGTTGATTATACTGAGGAGTAGTTCCTTCCTGGTATTACTATTCACTTTATAGGCCTGTCTATTGTTTTGCAGAATGTTGATCCCCAGGGGTGAGTTCTCTTCCAGGCTTAAAAGCAACAGTCTTGGGCGTTCTGCTAGACACTATCAGATCATTAATTCTGGTCTTTTTTTTTTGTTTATTCAGAATTTTGTTGTAAATTTTTTTTCTCCCACTCTGTCCTAGACCTTCTATTGTGATCCCAATCAGAGCAATCAGTAGTGGTAGCCAGGCACCATCTACTTCTTCTAGTCTCAGGGTAGTGGAGGCTGTGATTCACATTGTCCATTAGTTCCTTGGGAGCTCTAGTAGCATAGTGCCTAAGGCACTTCACTGCTAACCAGAAGGCTGGAGGTTCAAACCCACCAGTCACTCCTTGGAAGGAAGGTTGGGCAATCTACTTCCGTAGTGATACTGCCTTGGCAACCCAAGGAGGGGTCGCTATGAGTCGGGTCCGACTCAATGGCACATAACAACAACAACAATATTAGTTCCTTCGACTAATTTTTTCCTTGAGTCTTTGATTTTCTTCACTTTTCTTTGCTCTGGGCAGGGAAAGACCAATAGTTGCACCTTAGATGTCCATTGACAAACTTTTAAGACCCCAGTTGCTACTCATTAAGGTAAGATAATAGAACATTGTCTTTGTGGACTCTGTTATGCCAATTGACCTTGATGTTGCAAGAACATGAAATTATATTTCTATATAACCACCACCCTGTATGTAACCATTTTGAGTAGGTAGCCATTTGTGCAAAAAGCCTCAGCACGTACTTCACGCTTTAGTGCTTTAGTTACTAGAAAAACCACAAAGAGTCCTAACTACCTCACACCTAACTACCTCATCGATACTCTCAAACACACTCCTTAGCAACAACCAATCAGTCGATAGCACAGACATACCTTACCTAAAATAGTTAGAAACCATAGTTGGTGGCTTCGGCCCACTAGACAGAGCTAATCAAGTAGGCACAACTAGCAACTTGGGAAATGTCATCCAATCCTGTAATTTTCTAATTAAAACTTCCTCATTCCTGTTGAGACCCCTATATAGACCCCATTACCCCTGAGTTCGAGGCTCTCAATCCTGAACTGCTGTGTTGGTGACGGTTGGGGGTCCGAGCTCGAGCTTGAATAAACAACCCCTATGCTTTTGCAGTGGAATCAGCTCCTTGGTGGTTATTTGGGGATTTAAGGACTGAGCACAACAATGTCACCCAAAACTATGGTCCTAAGCCCCCAAACCCGATGACTCATTCCTTCAAGTTGTTTGGTTATGGCTAAGAAGTTTTCATAACTTTGCTCTCTGTTTGCTCTGTGAATGTATGTCTAACACTCTCATTTACATACATAAAATGTTCTGAGAAAAATCCTTCCTTGTTTCTTCAAATTTTTGGTGGTTGCTAGCAACTCTTAGCATTCTTTGACTTGTAGCTGCATCACTCCAAAATTTGTCTCTGTCTTCACATGATATTCTCCTATGTATGTGTGAGTGTGTGTGTGTACATGTTAACATGGTCTTCTTACAAAGACATCAGTCGTTGGATTCCTAAATTCACTTTAATCCAATAGGACTACCTCTTAATTTAACAAATTACACCTACAAATAGGCTATTTCCAGATAAGGTTAAATTCTGATGTTCCAGACAGACATGAATTTTAGAGGGGCACTCTTTAATCCCATGTACTTACCCATCCCTAAACTAATAATACTATTGCTGTTTACTTTCTCCTGCCTGAATCTGGAAATGGAATTAGTCTCATTGAAACTTCATGGATGAAATAGCAGCATAGTGGTTTTTCAACAAGGTGTCAATTCCAAACGTCACCCCAATTCCTACATACAAGGACCAGGATCTCTGGGATATATGCTTCCTTTATGGTAAGGTGTTTTCACTAGGGTATGCTTACCTCAAAGACAAATTTATCCATCCTTGATATCCACAGTATGAAATAATGAAGGAAAGAAACATAACCATAATAAAAAATCCTCTCTGAAAAAGAGAAAACAATGAATAAGACACAAAGGTCACTGATTCGTAGCATCAACTAAACCCTGCCAGACAGGATAGCAAATACTCAATGAGTTTCTCATTCAATCAACTTGGCTCTCTGCAGTCCTGCCCTCTGACCATTGATTGCTCTGGCTTTGGCTGAGATGAGTATTGGGGACAATTCAGGGGGAGATACTACATTAGTCACTTTCCAATTTATCTGAAGCCTGGGAATTTCATCAGCCATTACACTTTTGCAGATTTTGATTTCTTGGGTAACAGGCTTGAGTTTTGTCTGTTGATTTAGATTTGTTCCACTCCACAAATCTTGGCTAGTTATGGTCCTTGAATCAAGAGCTAAATCTAGGAGATTCTGCTCCTTACCCCAGGAGAAGTTGAGTTCACTTACCCCAACTACTCCATGGATTAGTTCTTTCAATGGGAGTAGTTATCACCTTTGTCAATGAAAAGAACCCAAAAGGATATATTGGGACCTAGGAAAACAAAATTCTTCATGTCTTAATCATATAACAAACAATATTTCCCCATGTTTGCTTCTTCTAACTTTAGCTTTATGCAAGGAATCCATTTTTTTAACTCTATGAAGTCCAAGTCTATCTGCCACAAATGCATGTTATATTTCTGGCCACAAGCAAAAATGTGTGTTTCTTAGAAAAGCTGTATTTTCTTCCTTCTAGGCTATCTTGTTGTTGTTGTTATTTGCCGTCGAGTCGGCCCCGACTCATAGCGACCCCTCCTTGGGTTTCCGAGGCAGTATCACTACGGAAGGGAGCTCTGGTAGCATAGTGGCTAAGGCACTTGATTGCTAACCAGAAGGCTGGCAGTTCAAACCCACCAGCCACTCCCCGGAAGGAAGGTTGGGCAATCCTACTTCCGTAGTGATACTGCCTCGGAAACCCAAGGAGGGGTCGCTATGAGTCGGGGCTGACTCGACGGCACATAACAACAACAACAACAAAGGCTATCTTACCAACACTCATCTCTCAGTCTGTGGTACTGCGGTGGCTTGCATGTTGCTGTGAGGCTGGAGGCTATGCTACTGGTATTTTGAATACTAGCAGGGTCACCCATGGCAAACAGGTTTCTGCAGAGTTTCCAGACTAAAACAGATGGGGAAGAAGGACAGAGCCATCCAGTTTTCACTGACCCTCTACTTTATCAAGCATGATAGCCTTCTCCAGGGACTGGTACCTTCTGACAACATGACCAAAGTAGCTGAGATGAAGTCTGGACATTGTTTCTGCTAAGGAGCATTCCAGCTGCACTTCTTCCAGGACAGATCTGTTCACTCTTCCAGCAGGCTGTAGTCTTTTCAGCATTCTTCATCAACACCACAACTTAAAGGCATCAACTCTTCTTCAGTCTTCTTTATTCTTGTCCAGCTTTCACATGTATATGAGGTTATTAAAAATACCATAGCTTGGGTGTACCTTAGTCTTCAAAGTGACATCTTTGCTCTTTAAAACGCCAAAGAGGTCTTTTGCAGCAAATTTGTCCAATGTAATATGATGTCTGATTTCTTGACTGCTACTTCCATGGGTGTTGATTGTGAATCAAAGTAAAATGATATCTTTGACAACTTATCATGATGCTGCTTAATGATCTAGTTGTGAGGATTTTTGTTTTCTTTATGTTGAGGTGTAATCCATAGGAAGACTGTATGTAGTCTGATATGTTAATGCAGCACTTCAAGAACAGTAGTGCAACATTGTCTGACATAGTGCTAAAAGATGAGCCCTTCAGGTTAGAAGGCACTCAAAATACAACTGGGGAAAAGTTGCCTTTTCAAAGTAGAGTTGACTTCTATGATATAGATGGAGTTTTCGGGACCTTCATTTACTGATGAGGCACAACTCAAAATGGGAAGAAACAGCTCCAAAGATCCATTAACAATAAGAAGGTGCAATGTACAGAGTATGAGTCTAGGAAATTTGGAAGTTATCAAAAATGAAATGGAAGGCATAAAGTTCAGTATTCTAGCCACTAGTGAGTTGAAATGGACTGATTTTGGCTATCTTGAATCAATCAAATGGTCACCTATGCTGGGAATGACAAATTGAAAAAGAATGGCATCACATTCGTCAACAAAAAGAACATATCAAGATCTGTCTTGAAGTACAATGCTGTCAGCGATAGGATAATATCCATACATCTACAAGGAAGACCAGTTAATTCAACTATTCAAATTTATGGACCAAGCATAAAGCAAAAGATGAAGAAATTGAAGATTTTTACCAATTTCTGCAGTCTGAAATCAACAAAACATACAATCAAGATGTATTGATAATTGCTGGTGATTGAAATGCAAAAGTTGGAAACAAAAAAGAAACACTGGTAGTTGGAAAATATGGCCTTGATGATAGAAATGATGTAGGATATTGCATGATAGAATATTGCAAGACCTAAGACTTACTCACTGGAAATACCATTGTTTAGCAACATAAATGGCAACTATGCATGTGAACCTCATCATATTGAATACATGGATTCCACATCTGTGGAAAGAGGTGACAGAGAAGCTCAATATCATCAGTCAGAACAAGGTCAGGAGTTGATTGTGGAACACATTATCAATTGCCCATATATATGCAAGTTCAAGCAGAAGCTAAAGAAAATTAAAACAAGTCCACCAGAGCTAAAATATGACCTGACTATATCCCACCTAAGGAGCTCTGGTGGTGTAGTGCCTAAGGCATTTGACTGCTAACCAGAAGGTTGGCAGTTCAAATCCATCAGCCACTCCACAGAAGAAAGATGGGGCAATCTACTTCTGTAAAGATTTACCACATTGCAAGCCCAATGGAGGTTGCTGTGAGTCAGAACCAACTCAACAGTGAGTTTCCTTTTTAGTTTATATGTATGTGTATATATATATATATATATATATAT
>NW_006921789.1:5654272-5656617 GCF_000298275.1 Orycteropus afer afer
TACTCACTGATGTTCTCACTGCTGTTGAGTTGGATGCAACTCATAGTGACCCCTCCTTGGGTTTCCAAGGTGGTATCACTGCGGAAGTAGATTGCCCAACCTTCCTTCTGAGGAGTGACTGGTGAGTTTGAACCACCAACCTTCTGGTTAGCAGTGAAGTGCTTTAGGCACTATGCCACCAGAGTTCCTAATATTTCACCTGAATTTAGAGACTATCTGAAGAATAAATTTGACACATTGAGTCCAAATGACCAAGGACAAGACAAGTTGTGAGATGATATTAAAAACATAGTACATGAAGAAAGCAAAAGGTCATTAAAAAGATGGGAAAGGAAGAAAAAAACAAAATGGATATAGAAGAGACTCTGAAATTTGCTCTAGAATGGAGAGTAGTTAAAGCCAATGTAAGAAAGGAAGAAATAAAAGAGCTGAACAGAAGATTTCAAAGGGCTTCTTGAGAAGACAAAGTAAAGTATTATAATGAACTGTGCAAAGACCTGAGATTAGAAAAACAAAAGGGAAGAACACACTCAACATTTCTGCAGCTGAAAGAACTAAAGAAAAAGTCCAGCCTCAAATTGCAGTATTGAAGGATTCTATAGGCAAAATATTGAATGATGCAAGAAGTCTCAAAAGAAGATGGAAGGAATACACAGAGTCACTGTACAAAAAAGAATTAGTCAATATTCAACTATTTCAAGAGGTAGCATATTATCAAGAACCAATGGCACAGAAGGAAGAAGTCAAAGTTGCACTGAAGGAATTGGTGGAATACTAAACCAAAAAAGCCAAACTCACTGCTGTCAAGTCAGATACAACTCATAATGACCCCTCCTTGAATTTCTGGTGAGGTATCACTACAGAAGTAGATTGCCCAATATTCCTTCTGAGGAGTGGCTTGAGAGTTTGAACCACCAGCCTTCTGGTTAGCAGTCAAATGCCTTAGGCACTATGCCACCAGAGCTCCTAGAATACTAGGCTCTAGGAATTGACAGCATATCCATTGAAATGTTTCAATAAATGGATGTATGCTAGAGGTGCTCATTCATCTATAGCAAGAAATTTGAAAAGTAGCTACCTGGCTAACTGACTGGAAGGGATTCATATTTGTACCCATTCCAAAGAAAGGTGATCCAACAGAATGTGGAAATTATTGAACAATATCATTAATATCTCATGCAAGTAAAATTTTGCTGATGATAATTAAAAAATGGTTGCAGCAGTGTATTGACAGGGAACTTCCGGAAACCCAAGCTGGATTCAGAAGAGGATGTGAAATGAAGGATATCATTGCTGATGTCAGATGGATCTTGACTGAAAGCAAAGAATACTAGAAAGATGTTTACTTGTGTTTTATTGGTATGCAAAGGCATTAAACTCTGTGGATCATAACAAATTATGAACATTGTGAAGAATGGGAATTTCAGAACACTTAATTGTGCTCATTTGGAACCTATACATAGACCAAAAGGCTATCATTCAAACAGAACAAGGGGATACTACATGGTTAAAAATAAGGAAGGGTGCGCATCAGGGTTGTATACTTTCATCATACTTATTCAATCTATATACTGAGCAAATAACCTGAGAAGCTGGACTATATGAAGAAAAGACTGGCATCAGGATTGGAGGAAGACTTATTCACCCTGAGTCATATGACACAACCTTGCTTGCTGAAAGTGAAGATGACTTAAGCTCTTACTGATGAAAATCAAAGACTACAGTCTTCATATAGATTACACCTCAACAAAAAGAAAACAAAATTCCTCACAACTGGGCCAATAAACAGCATCATGATTAGTTGTCAATGATTTCATTTTACATAGATCCACAATCAACACCCATGGAAGCAGCAGTCAAAATTTCAGGTGTTATATTGTACTGCACAAATCTGCTGCAAAATCTCTTTGGAGTTTTAAAGAGCAAAGATGTCACTTTGAAGACTAAGGTGTGCCAAACACAAGCCATGGTATTTTCAATATCTACATATGCATGTGAAACCCGGACAAGGAATAAGAAAGATCAAAGATGAACTGATGCCTTTGAAAGTGGTTTTGGCAAAGATACTGAAAATACTACAGCCTGCCAGAAGAGTGAACAAGTATGTCCTGGAAGAAGTACAGCTCCTTAGCAGCAAGAACGGCCAGATATCATCTCAGCTACTTTGGTCATGTTGTCAGAAGGTACCAGTTCCTGGAGAAGGCTATCATTGCTAGATTAAGTGGACAGTCAGTGAAAAAGGAGAAATGGTGATTAGTTTGCTTGTATTTGTCTGTTTCAAAACAACTAATATTATTAATACTTTTGTCCTTTTTATTATTATTTATAATCTTCCCCTATCAGGT
>NW_006921789.1:5664103-5688216 GCF_000298275.1 Orycteropus afer afer
AAAAAAAAAAAAAAAAAAAGAAAAGAAAAAGAAAAAAGGAGAAGCCTCTCAATGAGATGGATAGACACAATGGCTGCAATGATGAGCTCAAACATAGCAAGGATTGTGAAGATGGCACAGTACCAGGTAGTGTTTTGTTCTTTTGTACATAGGGCCACTATGAGTTGGAATTGATTCAACAGCACCTAACAACCTTACCACAGACTCCCTTTCAGCAGGCTTATTGGATAGAAGGTTGTCACTTATAGGACTTCACTGAAGGGTGTAGGAAGTAGGGGAAAAAAAGATACTGATTGTCATCATGTTGATTCTTACTCATAGAAACCCTATAGGGCAAAACAGAACTGCCCCATAGGTTTTCCAAGGATGTAACCTTTATGGATGTAACATCTTTCTTCCACAGAGGCAATGGTGGGTAAGAACTGCTGATCTCATAATTAGCAGCCAAGCATTTAACTACTGCACCACCAGGGTTCCTTATGAAGTATTCCACACACCCTAATAACCTGATAGTTTTCCACCAACTCCCTAAAAAACAAGCCTTACTACAAGTATGGTGTTTGAATTTATTAAAGAATAGGTGGCACTTTAGCCAGCTGCTTTACACCATTTACCAGGGATCGTCCCTTCTCGGACAGGACAGGAGAGTTTTTATTGTTCCACCATACATCTTGTCTTAGAAAAGTCTGTACTTTAATGCCTGTTATATGTAAAATCTCATTTCCACTGACTAACTTCTAGATTAGTCCAGACCCTCTGAGTCATTCATAAACTCATAACAAATTGGCTTAATCAAAATAGAGAATGTATTGTCTTATGTAGCTGAAAAGTCTAGAGTTGAGGTTGGTTTCAACCATAATTAAATTCAGGTCAGATGAAGTCAGAAGTCAGTCTCTCAATCAATCAAGCTCTCTCTCCCTTTTCTCCTGTCCTAAGTTGACCTCATTCTCATGAACATAGGCTCCCCCTATGTCATGGCCAGATGGACACCAGTAACTTTAAACTTAACACTCCACAAGTTAAATCATACTTAGGAGAAAGAATGTTTCTTTCTCAATGAAGTTTTAAGTAGCTATTTCTCATTGGTTGTAGTTTAGCTACTTGCCCATGGTTGAAACAACTTTCCTCCACTATTTCCAAAAGTTTATATGTATGCCACTATTGGTACATGCTCCTCGGAAGGAAGATTGCGCAATCTACTTCCATAGTGATACTGCCTCGGAACCCAAGGAGGGGTCACTATTAGTCAAGTCTGACTCGATGGCACACAACAACAACATTAGTACAAGAGATGATTTTAGGTAGTAAGCAAATATTTCTTTTAATTTCAGTATTCTGGGTTTCATTTCATGTATGTTTTAAAAAATAAAAGTTATGTTTTCCTTTTTCTTGGGATGAATCCCTTAGAAAGATAGGATGAGTGTCAGGTGTGGTGTTCAGGCATATAAGTGAACATTTCTAACCTTTAGTAATCAAAAATGTCCACTGTTAATACAACCAGAAAAATTTAGTAATTGTTATATAATGAGGAAAATGTTTAGGGTAATTTAAGTACCTAGTGCCTGAGGCATTTGACTGCTAACCAGAAGGCTGGCAGTTTAAACCCACCAGTCACTCTTCAGAAGGAAGACTGTACAATCTGCTTCCGTAGTGATACTGCCTCAGAAAACCAAGGAGAGGTTGCTATGAGTCAGATTCTACTTGACAGCAGTGACTAGTTTTTCTGGTTTGGTGGATTCTGGAAAAATCCATTTCATTATCTATAATCAACAGATAATTTTTAAGGCACTTTTTGAAATAAAGTCAATATGACACAAATGATATTCGATGGTTTCACATTCCGTATTAATTGATAAATTAAAGATTAACTTATGCAGAATGTAAAACCCATTTATGTTATCAAGCTGGTAGCACCTGGGGGAGCTACCTGGAAGCCCTTGAGTGTAACTTTGAAAATCTTTACTCCACTTGCAAAGAATGTGTTATTTCAGCATAAAGTAAAATAATTAGATGATTGCTCCCCGCCCCTCAGTTAAATTCCTTGTCAACTAAAATTATATAACCTACTTCCTTTCTTTTGATTTGTTTATATGCTGTTTGATTTCCAAGAGGAAGTAAGCTTCCTTAGTTTAATTCACATTGTATTATAGAAACAAATAGAACCTTAGTTTCTTTTTTCCTTTTTTTGAAGTTGTTACTTGTTTCCCTGAAAAGTAATTCCAAGTGAAAGAAAACCAAAAAAGATCAAACTCACTGCCCAGCCTATCACAATGTATTCATGTTTCTAAACTTGAGCAAGTTATTAAATAGTATTTTTCAGATAAGTAGGATATGTGGTTGTTGTTGTTGTTATGTGCCGTTGAGTTGGCCCCGACTCATAGTGACCCCTCCTTGGGTTTCCGAGGCAGTATCTCTATGGAAGTAGGATTGCCCAACCTTCCTTCCGAGGAGTGGCTGGTGGGTTTGAACCGCCAGCCTTCTGGTTAGCAGTCAAGTGCTTTAGCCACTATGCTACCAGAGATATGTGGTTATAATACAATTATCATCTGTAGGCAAAACCAAAGAATTATGAGGATTCAACCACCATAAAAGTACAAAATAAATATTTGCTGCTCTATATAAATGATTATCCTGCACAATGGTCCATGTACTCAACCTCAATTAACTATTTCCTTCTTCTGGCCATTTTTCTTCATATTTATTTTGTCACAAATTTATATTTGGTGTTGAGAAATAAGACAAGAAAAGCCTCATTATTTCTGTGCCCCTTATCAAAGCAAAGCAAAACCAAGGTACACCTAAACAATGACAAAAACAGAAAAGGAAAAGACTAGAAAAGAACAAATGCACACAAGTAAACTAAGGAAAGAAATTCACTGAGTACTTTATTATATTTTAATGATCACAAATGGAAGCCATATAAAAAAAGAAAAGAAAAAACCAAACTCTCTGCCTTTGAGTCGATTCTGACTCATAGCGACCCCTCCTTGGGTTTCTAAGGCGGTATCCCTATGGAAGTAGATTGCCCAGTCTTTCTTCCAAGGAGTGCCTGGTGGGTTTGAACCTCCAGCCTTCTGGTTAGCAGTCAAGTGCCTTAGGCACTACACCACCAGAGCTCCATGGAAGCCATAGGGGGAGCAAATTGTTAACAGCCCAGCTGTTAACCAATAGGTTGCAGGTTCAAGTCCACCCAGAGGCACATGGAAAAAAGGCTGGATGGTCTACTTCTGAAAATCAGCCATTGAAAATCCTGTGGAAGAGAGTTCTACTTTGACACACATGGGGTCACCATGAGTTGGAACTGACTCAACAGCAACTGGTTGGTTAACAACATGGGGGGGGGTTAATGTTCCTCTCTGTGTTATTTCTTTTTAATATATACGTTTTTGAATAGTGGAGATTAAATAATTTCCTCACATTCACCCAGTTTGTAAGTAGTATTTTGTTTGACTCCAAAGGAATCACTTTACCATTGGGCCTGAGGAGAAGCAATCTCACAGACAAGATTAGCATTCCCTCTTTAAAACTCTTTGGAACATGTTTTGTGCATTCTAGTATATTCTACCACAGTTAGAAAGTAATTCCTCTAGTAAAATAGATTGCAGACCAGTAAAATAGTTATTATTATTTCTCTTTTTTTTTTAATTGTGGTACAAATATATTTAAAAAAAAAAAATTGGCCGTGCCACCATTTTTCACCTGTACAATTCAGTGACATTAATTATGTTCATTACCATGTACAATCATCACCACTATCTGTTTCCAAATTTTACCATTACCCTTAACAAAATGTCAGTACTCCCTAAGCAATGACAACCCCACCCCCACCCCTACCCCGGGCATCTCACAGGCACCTCCACATACCCAAAACTGAAATAATTATCTTCTGTTCTCAATCTACCTCTTCTGTGTTCTCATCTCACATCTGCCAGACGTGTCCACAGACTCCTTGTATCCACAGACATCTCTATACAAACCTCTCTTGCATCACGAGATTCCTTGACCTCAAACTCCCAGTGTTACAAGAAAACCATGCGCTAGAGCCACCATATACGCAGGTTGTGAATGCACAGCCATGGGGATGTCATTAATATTGCAGACACTGGAGATTTATATCTTTACTACATCGATTTCCCAACAGTGTAAGTAAAGTGTCTTGAGAAAAGCATTCTTTTTTCTTATCTGCACAATGGTGTATGTAGTGTTGAGAAACAATAGCTTTTCCCTGCCTTGAGCAAAATACAAATCATCTCTTGGGGTGGGGTGGGGGAGAGCCTAATCACAAAAAGAGATATTTGTCATCAAGAGCTTTCTAACTGCTTGCTCAAGTTACCAAGCTTACAGAGGCTTAAAATAACAATTATCAATTGAAGGCAATTTGAAGCAGACTGAGAAGTTGAACCACACTCTTATTCTTAAATTTTGAGTCCACAGTCTTGTTTTTCTTAAAATTATACAATAGTATGTTTAGTATTGGGAAATTTAGAGCAATGCTTTCAAGAATGTAGTAGAGGCAATTGCAGGATGAAAAATACTGATAAGGTCTTGCTTGTGATTTTTGCCCTATTTAACTCTGCACCATATTCAATACAGAAGTCTCTGTCACTTCAAGTAGGGGTAATGAATTGGGCTTTTCTGTCTGCCCAGCAATTTTTCTAGCCTTTGTGTTGTTGTTGTTGTTATGTGCCGTCAAGTCGGACCCGACTCATAGCGACCCCTCCTCACTACGGATGTAGATTGCCGAATCTTCCTTCTGAGGAGTGGCTGGTGGGTTTGAACGCCAGCCTTATAGTTAGCAGTCAAATGCCTTAGGCTACCAGAGCTCCTTGCCTTTGTGTTAGCCTGTTGTTGTTATTATGTGCCCTCGAGTTGGACCCGACTCATAGCGACCCCTCCTTGGGTTTCCGAGGCTGTATCACTACGGAAGTAGATTGCCCCATCTTCCTTCCGAGGAGTGGCTGATGTTTTTGAACCTCCAGCCTTCTGGTTAGCAGTCAAGTGCCTTAGGCACTATGCTACCAGAGCTCTCTGTGTTTACCTACCTCATATAATTTCTGTAAGACCTATAAAATTCATGGGTGTTCTGTTTGCAACCCTAAGCTAAAACTACCTACTGCAAACATACCCAGAGCAAGAATCTGAAAGAAAGCCCCTCCTCTACTCATCTAGGCTGGACCATCATGGAATCCAGTTGTGAAATTCTTAAAAGCTTGGAATGGATAAAATCAGACACAACTTTAAATCATAGTTTTCCTTTGACTGATCTCGGAATATCTAAGGCAAAACACGAGAAACACTCTTCCTGCTTAGATGGATTTATGTTTATGACATGGGGAGGGTAGAGGGCAGAGGGTTAATGAGGCCTACAGCAAAATACCCAAGACAGGTTACAGAACCTCATTGAGGACTTCAAGCAAGCAACTCAGATATCTCATCTACTTGTAAAACAGACCTCTGAAAAATGGGCCCCAAGACTGTACCCTAGTTTCCCCACCTTGACAGAGATATTATTGTTGTTGTGTGCCATTGAGTAGATTTTAACTCATAATGACTCCATGTGACAAAGCAGAACTACTCCATAGTTTCCTAGGCTGTTATATTTATGGGAGCAGATCTCTAAGTTTTTCTTCAGCAGAGCCAATGAGTGGGTTCAAACAACCAAACTTTTAGTTAGCAGCCAAATGCTTAACCGTTGCTTCTATGACAGGGGCTTATACCTTCTGATCAGTTACCTTTCTCTCCTCTTCTGTCCCTGAAATCCTTTTTAAAAAAATACAAAAAACAAAACAAAACAAAAAAAGACCTCACTACCATCAAGTCCATTTCAACTCATAACGACCCATTTTGGATTTCTGAGGTGGTAAATCTTAACAGGGAGCCCTGGTAGCATAATGCCTAAGGCATTTGACTGCTAACCAAAAATCTTGAGGAAAGTAGATTGCCCAGTCTTCCTTCCTTGGAGCAGCTGGTAAGTTTGAGCTGCCAACCTTTTGGTTAGCAGTCAAATGCCTTAGGCACTGTGCCACCAGAGCTCCTTTGAAATCCTCTGGAGCCTCCCTTTACTGAATCCTCATGAGCTTGCTAATTCACCACCTCCGAAGTTGTCAGAATCCCACCTATCAGATTGCTTCATTATGAGATCAAACCTTTATCTTATAATGGCTTATCTCTAAAATTCCAAAGCCCTTAGAAGAGCACAGTCTAGAAATAATGTATGAATATCCATGACATTCCAATATCATAATTGAAAATTGGAAATAGGTCAACATGAAATAGCTTGTCTTTAGAGTAAGGCAGGTTGTAAAAGGCAGAAGAGAGAGGAATTGTTTATATTTAAATCAGCAAGCCTGAATATAGCAAGAAGCAGTGATACTGAAATTTAAATAAGTGTAACGGGAAATAACTTGGGAAATCATCCTTTGTTTTACAGATTTAAAAAAACGTTTTCAACAGGAGCTTAGATGCAATACTAAATATTTTAAGATTATTGAATAGTAGAAGGCAGAATTGGTTTTCCCAACTGGGATTCATGTATTTGAATGTTATTTATTGAATGTCATTTATTGAGGGATGGGTGGTTCAGTGTATGATAGCTCAGGTTGTGTGTCAATTTGGCTGGGTCATGATTCTCAGTGGTTAAGCAGTTATGATGTAGCTTGTCAGCTATGTAATGATGTTGTATCCCCCATGATGAGATCTGAAATAATATAATCATCTTCATGATGAGACTGGCTATGAGCAGCTAAACAATTTAAAGGGAGTTTCCTTGGGGTTGTAGCCAGCATCCAATATATATGGACATTTTGGCAAAGTTTTATGGCTTTTTGCTTGATCTTGACCCTGCATCTGGCTTGTCATCATCTGACCTCTAGTTCTTTTAACGTGAATCAACAGCCTGCTTTATTATCTGCTAATCTTGAGATTCATTATCTTCTGTAACCTGTGAGCCAGCAACCTGCCAGCTGACCTGCCAATCTTGGTTCATCAGCTCCTACAACTACATGTGTCAGGAGAAGCCTCCAGCTTTTCACCTGACCTGTGAACTTGGAAATTTAGTCTCTACAACCCTGTGAGCTATTTCCTTGAGATAAATCTCTCTCTAAATATCCATGCACAAGCTTCACTGGTTTTGCTTCTCTAGAGAACCCAGAATAAGACATACTGAAATACAGAACTTTGGAGATTCAGTTGTTTTTTGTTTTGTTTTAGTTTTTCTCTTATGTCTTAAGGGACTTCTACTCTCCTCTGAAGAAAAAACTAGAAGCTTCTGAAACTCAGAATTGTCATCTTTATGATTATTAAGAACCTCAAGCTGAAAAGGAGCAAAACCAAACATGCATGAGATAAGTGTTTCTATAGCACATAGGAGCTCTGGTGGCATAATGCCTAAGGCATTTGACTGCTAACCAGAAAGCTGGCAGTTCAAACCCATCAGCCACTGCTTGGAAGAAAGTCTGGGCAATCTACTTCCATAGAGATACTGCCTCAGAAACCCAAAGAGGGGTCGCTATGAGTTGTGTGCGACTTGACAGCCGTGAGTTTGGTTTGGTTTTATAGCACATAGAAATGAAGAATTGTGAGTGAACTTAGACCAAAGTAAGTTCATTGTACATCCTTAGTGGGATGAGTTCTAAGGACAAAGCAAACTGAAATCTTTAAACTTCATTTAGTTATCTTTCTGTTTATATTAATGGCGTCATTTTTGGAATTATTTTGTTTCAAAGTTAGATAAAGCAAGTAAGCAATAATGTTTAAAATAAAATTTTTTCAGTATAAGAAAAATGGAGGTATAATGATAGGAAATAATTTAAGTAAGGACACAGGAATATTAGAACTGAGACAGAAATATCAATATAAACTCATTTCTTTAGGAGAAAAAAAAATGTATCTTTTCTGTTGTTGTTGTTAGGTGCGGTTGAGTCATTTCCGACTCATAATGACCCCATGCACAGCAGAAAAAAACACCGCCCAATCCCGTGCCAGCTCCATGATCCTTGCTATCCTTGAGCCCATTGTTACAGCCACCATGTCAATCCATCTTGTTGAAGGCCTTCCCCTCTTTCGTGGACTCTCCACCTTACCAAGCATGACATCCTTCTCCAGGGAATGGTCCCTTCTGACAACATGACCAAAGTAGGTGAGATGAAGTCTGACCATTTTCGCTTCTAAGGAGCATTTCGGCTGCACTTACTCCAGGACAGATCCATTAGTTCTTTTAGCAGTCTATGGTACTTTCAACATTCTTCACCAGGACCACAACTCAAAAGCATCAACTCTTCTTTAGTCTTCCTTATTTATTGTCGAGCTCTCACATGCATATGAGACAACTGAAAATATCATGGCTTGTGTCAGGTGTACCTTAGTCCTCAAGGAGACATCTTGCTCCTCAGCACTTGAAAGAGTTCCTTCGTGGCTGACCTGCCCAGTGCTACATGTCATCTAATGTCCTGACTGCTGCTTCCATTGGCATTGATTATAGAACCAAGCAATGTGAATGTATCTTTTCTAGTACGTATCTTTTCTAAACTGGTTTACTAATAATGATATCCAGATGGGACACACTTAATTTATAATTATAGCACCCAAATTATGATATCTAATACCATCTCTCCCCAAAGCATTTAATCTGGAAAAAAGTCATGATATTTTTAAAAGTTTTGTTGAATGTCCCTCAACTTGAGTTTGTCTGATGTTTCTTCCTCATTGGATTCAGGCTATGCATCTTTGGCAGGAATATACTGAAGTGTTATAGTGTTCTCAGTGCATTGTACCAAGAAGCAAATAATGCTGATTTGTTCCTGTACTGGAGATGTTAATTTTGGCCACTTGGTTAAAGTGTTATGGCAGAGGCTTATTTCTATGTATTTCTTCTTTTTTATTGTGGAAAATATAAATATACAGATGTCTCTAAAAAAAAAAAAAACAAAAAACAAAAAAACTCACTGATCCGCCTCATAGCGACTCCTCCTTGAGTTTCTGAGGTGGTATCACTATGGAAGTAGATTGCCCCATCTTCCTTCTGAGGAGTGGCTGGTGGGTTTGAACTGCCAGCCGTCTGTGTAGCAGTCAAGTGCCTTAGGCACTGTGCCACCAGAGCTCCCACAGATGTCTCTAGGTCTATCATATCTATCTATCTATCCATCCATCCATCCCATTATATAAACCAAACCAATTGCCATCAAGTTTATTTTGAATTATGGCTACCTTATGTGTTTCACAGTAGAATGGTGCTATGGAGGGTTTTCCATGGCTATGATTTCTCAGTAGACCAGGCCTTTCTTTTGAGGCCCATCTGGGTGGGTTCAAACCACCAATGTTCTGGTTAATAGCATAGTGCTTAACTATCTGTGCCACCCAGAGTCTTCTAACTACTGTATATATACAGCCTTCTAGTTAGCAGTCAAATGCCTTAGATACTACACCACCAGAGCTCCCATATAGATATGTAGATGTGTATATATATAAACAGTGAAAGCTGTGAGAGCTGGAACTCGACAGGACTGTCTTGTTTATCTGGATCTCGCAAGATTTCCACCTTTGACAAGGTGCAGTTTTACTACTTCTCTGTTATTGATTTTGGTAGAAAATGCCTGAGTTTTCCTTCTCTGATAGTTTTCTAACTTACACAGATTCTGGCTTCTTCAAATTTTCCTATGTTTGTGTATTGTATTTCCTCTTAATATTTCAATTTACTATGTTGTGGGCTTATAAAGGAGATAACTAATTTATATTTGCTTGGAACTGAAAATAAAAATTAAGAAAGTATTCCTGCAGTGATTATACATGAGAAAATACTGTACAAACTGTGAAACACTTCAATAACTATAATGGATTATTGTTATTCATATTTTCAGCAATGATTGTACTTTTCAAATTTTTCAGAATAAATGATTTCATATTATAAAACAAAATTAATCACAATGATTTTTCAAGAAAGTCAGTTATATCTGATGAAAAGGTAAGTCTCTCTGCTTCTTCATCTGGATTTTCTCATAATAAACAAATGAAAGTAGTATCAATCCAAAGCCAAATGTCCTAGAACTCCTGATGAAGAATAACTTCTGTCTTTCTGAAAGTCTTATGATCCCACGTTGCTGAAGAGAAGAATACGGAAGAATAGAAATAAAATTCAAGCCACTTAGCATATTGTTTTTCAGAGTCAGTGTGTAAAAGAACGTAAATTACTATTGAAAGGCCCCCTTCAGTGCTCCTTATGGATCCTAATGAAGTGGTTAGGATAAAAAGTTACTATTAGCTCTATTTTAGATGTGGTAACTGGTTCCAATATCACAGACATCAGGGCAGAACTGGGGCTCATACCAGCCTTTGGGTTCCCAGTTCATTGTTCTTTCTTCCACATTATAGATTGAAGAACTCATTTCACATTTAAATGCAGATACAGTTTTGTTTACATTACTTATACATTCCATGCAGGTAAAAAAAAGTGACCCTGCAGAAGATAACGCTACCCTCTATTTAGTATTAATTAAATCATTTTGTTCTTTTACCTCTGTTGTTTTTAAAAGTTTCCAACAGCATGGAAGGTGACCTAAAGCATAACTACAAAACAAAGTCATATATTAGTGTCGTAGACACCAGCAATAAACAGTTCTCCAATCTGAACTCAGGGGCATTCTCACCAATCAAGCAACCAGAATGCAAAGCAACATGTCTTTCTTGCAGAACAATCTCCCCTTGTCCAGTCAACACAAAAACACGTATGATTCATTCCACGGAAGATATATTACATTGAAAAACCCTCTGGCGAGACCAATAAGTCCCATTCTGTGACATTCAGTTTCTAATTGCAACTTCAGTTTTAACAAACTCTTTCTCAGATCTAGATCTTCAACCTTCGAATGTGAGGAAAAATCATTAGTTTATTTTACTTGGTCATTTTCTTTGGTTAGGTATCATCTAATCCATAAAACAAAGGGAATCAGAACATTGCTAAGGAGGTAAACAACTTAAAATGCCTGATAATTTGAAAAAGTAAGAATTAGTTGGAAAGAATGCTAACAGTAGGCTCACAGGCAATTTTCATTTCAGGAGCTTTTCCCATCTCAAGGCACCCAGGAGTGGAGTAGTGAATCTATCCAAGCTGAGCCTCCCCCGACACCCACCCACACCTGTCTTTCAGATTTGTTTTAGTTTCCTAACTCACATTTTTCATAGGAGCAATTTACTATTTAGTTTTAAAAGTAAAAGTTGGATTCTGACTGTAATAGGCTGAATAATAACCTCCAAAGTTATCAGGTCTTCAAGCCTGGAACTGAGTCCATCCTGGAGATCAACTTTGAACCAAAAAATAATAGATAGGTCTATAAAGTGAAAAATAACACCCATGAGGAGCATACTCCTCAGTACAATCAACCATGTGAGATCAAAAGGGCAGCAATTGCCCCCCACCCCACAAAAACACTCAGAAGGCAGGAAGGGGCAGGAAAGAAAGAGGCATGGGGAGCCCAGGAGGAAGTGGGAAGAGTGCTGTTACTTTGAGGGGATTGCAACCAATGTCACAGAACAAAATGTGTCTACGTTGTTGAATGGAAAATTTATTTGCTCCGTAAACTTTCGCCCAAACTACAATAAAAAGTAAAAGTCAAGCACAACAACAAAAATATCCCTAAAGATATCAAGTCTTTTTATCTGGAAACTATAAAGTTACCTTATGTAGAAAAAGAGTCTTTGTAGATACAATTGAGTTAAGGATTTTGAGATGAGGGTACTATCCTGGATTGTCTAGCTGGGCCCAACATGCAATCCAAATGTATTTACAAGAGAGAAGCAGAAGATTTTAGTGCACCCAGAAGAGAAGACAACGTGACCATGAAGACCGAGATTGAAGTGATGTGGCCACAAGTCAATGAATGGCAGCAGCCACCACAGCTGGCAAAAGCAAGGAATGGATGCTCCCCTAGAATCTCTGGAGGCAGCACAGCCCCATCAAAGTCTTGATTTCAGCCAGTAAGACTAATTTCAGGATTTTACCCTCCAAAGAATGTTGTTGTTGTTATGTGCCAATGAGTCAGACCCGACTCATAGCGAAACCTCCTTGGGTTTCCCAGGCAGTATCACTATGGAAGTAGATTGCCCAACCTTCTTTCTGAGGAGTAGCTGCTGGGTTTGAATTGCCAGGCTGCTGGTTAGCAGTCAAGTGCCTTATGCACTATGCTACCAGAGCTCCTCTCCAGAGAATAGTTGTGTGTTATTTTAACTCACCAAGATTGGCCATAGGACACTAATACATTGACTAACCTTAAAACAACTTTTGAGAGAAAAATCTCTTTCTTACATGCAAATTCAGAAGATATTGTTATTATTTTTTAATTTTTTAGCAAAATAAGCCCATAGTTATTATGATTCTAAACTAACTTATATTGGCTTGGGTTTCATCACCAAGGCCAGCTTGTTGCCAAATTATAAAAATTGTGAAGTTAGCTTCACAAATAATTTATTTCCTCCCTCTCTCTCTCTCTCTCTTGCTATATATCTATATATATATATATATCTATATATATATATATATATTTCCATTTGCCCCTTGATGACACTGGGTTTTCAGGTTGTACAGACTTTTTTTTTTTAAATAATAGTTCTTTGTATTTTCAGTAGAAGTTTACTCAGCAAATTAGGTTCCCATTTGACAATTTCTACACAAAATGTTCAATGACATTAATTATATTTTTCACAATCCTTACCTGAATTCTTCCTGGTTGTTCTGTTTCTAGTGTTCTAGGTTCCCTGTCTCATTATCTTCTTATCTTTTCTTTAGAGTAATTTGTTGACCATTTTGTCTCATATTTGTGTTGTTTTGTTGGACTCTGTACTCACTGGTAATAGCCTTTATTTTGTGTGCCAATCTGTTATTTCACTAAAAGGTGACTTCTGGGGATAGTTTCAGTTCAAGGTTTAAAGAGTGTCTAAGGGTGATAGTCTCAGAGAGTACACTAGCCTCAACTGGTCCAATAAATTCAGACTTTTTAGGAAGTTGAGGTTCTGTTCCACATTTTTCTCCTCTTCTCTCAGGGTTCGTCTATTGTGGCCCTGATTAGAATGATTAGTAGTGGTAGACAGGCACCATCTAGTTCTGGGCTTGAGTAGATGAGACCGTGGTTTGTGTAGGATACTTGTAGATATTTCTTATTAATGATGAAAGCACTCTGAAGACTCACTGATTTACACTAGGTGTTGTGGACTTTATATGTTAAAGCTTCCAAGAGCACTGTCAATTTAAGATGCTGTAGTTTAGCACAAACAGTTTACAATCAATTGCTAACCTAAAGATTAGCAGTTGAAAATCACCCAACTGCTCTAACAGTCAGCTTCCATAAAGATTACCAGCAAGAAAACCCTATGGAGCACTTCTACTCTGTAACACACGGAGTCACCATGAGTTGTAATCAAATATATGGCAGCAAAATTTTCTTTTTAAATACAAATAGATGAATGGCCATAGACTTCAGATAATGTTTCTGCAAACATATTTGTATGTTTTGTAAGAATGTCCTGGTATATAGTTGAGTTGACAAGGGACAAGACTGAAGTCACTTCTTGGCCATAGATAGCTACTCAGAGGGAGCGAGTAGCTGGACCTGTGGGCTCGGGACCACAGTCACAGGGGACATCAAGCTCAACTGGCATAACATACTACACAAAAACATTGTTCTACATCCTACTTTGGTGAGTAGCAACTGGGACCTCAAAAGCTTGCAAGCAGCCATCTACGTGCAATGACAGGTTTCTCCTTGTCCAGAGCAAAGAAGAATGAAGAAAACCAAAAAATACCTGGAAATAATTAGTCCAAGGGACTGCAATCCTCAGTCTATTTGACCATGAGACCAGAAGAACTAGATGGTGCCTGGCTACCACTGTCAACCAGTTGGTGGGGGATCTGTGTAGGAGATCCTAGATAGAGTGGAAGAACAATGTGGAACAAAACTCAAAATTACATATATATATATATAAAAGACCAGGTTTGTTGGTCTGACAGAGCCTGATGAAGCCCCTGAGACTATGGCCCCTAATTGCCCTTCAGGTCTGGAATTGAACCCACTCCTGTGGCTTCCAGCAAAATAAAAGACAGATAAATGGGCTGAACATTTACATCAGGTAGATACACTCCTTGGAGAGATCAATTCTGGGAGAATAGAAGGGCAGTGTATGCACAGGGAGATTGCTTGGGGGGCAGGAGTGCATGGGAGGGAAGGACACAGGGAAGAGGTAACTATGGGGAAAAAAGTGGGAAGAGCTGTTATATTGTGGGAAATTGTAGTCAACGTCATGAAACAAAATGTGTATGAACCACTTTATGGAAAATGAATTTTCTCTGTAAACTTAACCCAAATCACAATAAAAATTTTTAAAAATAAAAGTAAAACAAAATTAAAAAATGACCGTAGACTTACAGTTATGTCAGGGGGATGTTCTATACATGTCTTGAATAAGAACTCTGGAAGGATACCAAGATGTTAACAAATGTTGCTTCTGGTGTTAAGGTCTGCAGAGTTTTATTTTCTCCTTCATACTTTTCTGTGAATTATCCACATTTTCAACAATAAGAATGTAATACATTTAACATTTACCAAAAACCAAACCCACTGCCATTGAAGCAATTCCAACCCCATTGGGTTTCCAAGGCTGTAAATCTTTATGGAAGTAGATTGCCTCATTTTCTTCCCATGGAGCAGGTGGTGAATTTGAACCGCCAACCTTCTGGTTAGCAACCAAATGCTTTACCCACTATGCCACCAGTGTTCCTTATACATTTAACATTAGGGAAAAATAATTCATTAATTCGAAACAGAGGATATAAAGAAGTGGGAAATGATTCAGCTAGCCATGAGGTCAACAATTTATTTTATTTTTTAAAAAAATCCTTTTTAGAATAATTTATTTGTCATCTATTCCAGCTGTTGACAAATACTTGTGCTGGGCTCTAAAAATGAAAGATGAACAAAGTATTTCTTTCCCTGCCCTTACTCACTGTGATTGACATAGAAGGAAGACTACACAGCATGCTATGGGAAGATGTGACCAATTTTTGTTAGGTGTTGTCATGTTGGTTTCAACTCATAGCAACCCTTTGCACAACAGAATGAAACACTGCCTAGTCCTGTGCCCTCTTCACAATCAATGCTATGCCATTGTTGAAGACACTAGGTCAGTCCATCTAGTTGAGGCTCTTTCTCTCTGCTGACCTACTTTACCAAGCATGATGCCCTTCTCCAGGGACTGGTCTCTCCTGACACCATGAACAAAATACAAGAGGTGAAGTCTCACCATCCTCACTTCAAGGAGCATTCCAGCTGTACTTCATTCAAGACAAATTTGTTTGTTTTTCTGGCAATCCTTGGGACATTTAATATTCTTTGCCAACACCATAATTCAAATGCATTGATTCTTACAATTATGGGGAAGATAGATAAATAAATAAGCAATTAGCAACATGCTTGCCTTAAAAACCATGGAGCAAAAATATCCCATGAGTAATAATGTTGTTGTTGTTGTTATTTTGCCATTGAGTCGGCCCCGACTCATAGTGACCCCTCCTTGGGTTTCTGAGGCGGTATCACTACAGAAGTAGATTGCCCAACCTTCCTTCTGAGGAGTGGCTAGTGGGTTTGAACTGCCAGCCTTCTGGTTAGCAGTCAAGTGCCTTAGGCACTATGCTACCAGGGCTCCTGAGTAATAATGCTAGCTATGAAAATAATTATAACTATGATAATAATTATAAAGTAGAGGGTCAGTGAAAAAAGAGGAAGACCCTCAACAAGATGGATTGACATAGTGGCTGCAACAATGGGCGGAAGCACAGCAACAATTATGAGGATGGTGCAGGACTGGGTAGTGTTCTTATGTTGTGCCTTGGTCTCTATGAGTCAGGACCAAGTTAACAGCACCTGACAACAACTGCAATGAAAATAATCACAATTGTTTTTGTTATTTTATAGCAAGCACTAGATTATCACATTTCAGTCTTACCCAATGCTCTATGAGATCTGCTTTCTGATTATCCTCATTGAGTAAACAAGGAAGTGGAGGCTTTTATGTGAATAAAAGGAAAATAATGGGACTAGATTCCAAGTGTCTCCCAAACACTATACTTAGTTTCCTACACACACGAGCACAGTTCTTGGATTTCTTTCTCAGGCTTGCTCTTGACGTAAGTTTTCTTATTTTTCTTTGGCATTCTTTATGTCTCAGGTTTTGGTTTGCAAATTATTGTCATCCCAATTACACAATTTTTTTTTCACTTGTTCCTTTTTAAGTGATGGTGACTTTTACCTCTTCTCAATGTTTTTTTTGTCTACTCTAGAAGATGACTGAGGGAAAAGCATAAATTCTCATGACAGTTTTTTATATTACTTGGCAGCAGCTACAATAAAGCAGATGAAATATTTCAAAATGCTTGTACTCTGAACAAGAAGGTGAATTAGTTATAGTCTTTGAAAACCACGTAGAGTGTGTAGGTCTCCTTGATAAGATCTAGTGGAGGGCAAGCTGCTAATACTAATCTGAAACTCAAACCCTTTTCTTAGGAAGATGTTCAAATTGTCAAATTTTGGTGAAGTTAGCTACTCCCTGACAGCTCCTCCAGAGACAGGTCCAAGGCTACTAAGTGAGTCTTGTAAGAATGACCATCTCAAATTAGATGTTCAAGAATAGCTAGTTGTGAATATCTGGATATCTAGTAAGTGTTTTTATAGAACCAAGGATTGTAGATGCAATCACTGGGTGGTACAAATGCTTAAGATGCTAACTGAAAGGGTGAGGTTTGAGTCTACCCAGAGGTACTTTGGAAGAAAGGCCTGGCAATCTCCTTCCCAAAAAATCACCCACTATGGAACACAGGTTTATTGTACAAATGGCGTCACCATGAGTCAGAATCAACTCAATGTAACTAGCAGAATGGTGGACAAGGCATCGATCCACCTATGAGCTACAGGAGTCCACCATTGACCATTGACTCACTCCATGGCATTAGTAGTAGAACCTGGGCTCTGGTTTCCACATTTGAAAATGACAAGTTGGACTAGATGGTATCTGAATATTTTACCTATTTTTATTTTCAACTGTTTCAGAATTACCACTGATTTTTATGAGGCAAATTTTATTGTGAGATGATCACTAGAACAGATGTGTTTTTGTTTTCTTAACCTAATTTCCCTTTGTCCTATATCTTGAAAATACAACAGTAAGATTGTAATTAGGTATGGAAAAAGAAAAAAAAAAAAAAAAAAACTCACTGCCATTGAGTTGATTCTGACTCATAGTGACCACCATTGGGTTTTCAAGACTGTAAATCTATGGAAACAGATTGTTCCATCTTTCTTCTGTGGAGTGGCTGGTGGCTTTGAACCACTGATCTTTTGGTTAGAGCTAAATGGCTTAACCACTACATCACCAGAGTTCCTTGTAATTAGTCATAAATCAAAACCAAACCAAACTCACTGCCATCAAGTCGGATCTGACTAATAGTGACACCTCCTTGGGTTTCTGAGGCAGTATCACTATGGAAGTAGATTGCCTAACCTTCCTTCTGAGGATTGGCTGGTGGGTTTGAACCACCAGACTTCTGGTTAACAGTTAAACGCCTTAGGCACTACACCACCAATTAGGCATGGATGTCTAAAATCCCCCAGCATCCTTAACTGTTTACTTCTCATAGATCAAAGAAAATTCCCTTTCGGGACCACTCTCCTGCCATAGTCCCCTTCACACCCACATGTTCATCCCAGCTTTCCTGCCTGCTGCCCTCTGCCTCCTACTTTGCTTTGCTTTCTGTTGCAGCTTCACCTGCCACAGATTCTCCACAATTTGGAGAATCTGTTTGGTGCTCAATTTCTCAGCGTCCGTTGGATCTATATTCTCCAGACCATGGACCTGGCCATTCCCAAACCTATCCAAGCCCTAGACCCCCAATTCACCTAAGAGAGGAGTTTGAACAAAGAAACTCACAGATTCACAGGTAAACAACAACAGCAACAACAACAACAACAACAAAAAGAAAACTCACTGCCTTACCAAGGCAATATTTCTATGGAAGTAGATTGCCCAATCTTCCTCCCAAGGATTGGCTGTTAGGTTTCAATCAGGAGCCATCTGGACAGCAGTCAAATGCCTTAGGCACTGGATTCACAGGTAGTAGATTTTGAATGACCTTAAAGCAAGGAGCAGAGATAGGAAAAAGAAAACAAGCCAAGGAGAAAAGAGGAAAACTCCCACCCTAATGTGTGTTTATTTTGTGCAGCTGCTGCCTGCCATTTCCTTCCCAGCAGGCTGCTTTCATGTTCCCAGACACTTGGACCATGGGGAGTTCTGTTCCTCCACATTAGGCTCCAGGCTTTCATAAATACAGAAGAAATGTTAGAGAAGATCAATTCACATTCTTTCAACCTTTTGGAAACCCTGGTTTAAGGATTAATTCACTCCACTGGCAAAGCACACTTTTAGTTCGTCATTTAAGGATGTTGAGGGATAGAAATAAAAGTGCCTAAGGCACTTGACTGCTAACCAGAAGGCTGGGGGTTCAAACCCACCAGCCACTCTTCAGAAGGAAGATGGGGCAATCTACTTCCATAGTGATACTGCCTTGGAAACCCAAGGAGGGGTCGCTTTGAGTCGGGTCTGACTTGACGGCACATAACAACAACAATATAAAAGATAATTACTTTAGAAAAATTGATCTCTATGGAAGTATCCTTTTCCTGTGACATATTTTGTGTGTTCCACTGATGTTCAGTATACTAACACATAATTAGAAATGTCATTTTCCTGAGCCGGCACTGAAGTTACATGGTAAGAACAATTCTTTATATAGTCACCTAGGGAAAGAATAATGGAGCTGCGGTGGCACAGTGGTTTAATGTTCCACTTCTATGTAGGGTATCTATGAGTGGGAAACAGCTCCATGGGAAGGGGTTTGGTTCGAGTAGGGGAAGAATAAAGTGGTAGAAATACATGCACCTTGCTAGGTGCTAAACACTAGCATAGGATGTTTTTCTGAAAAGGTGACAGTAACAGAAAATAAAACCTCCTGTCCTCTACCATAAGGAGCTCTGGTAGCGCAGTACCTAAGGCATTTGACTGCTAGTCAGAAGGTTGGTGGTTCAAACCCAACAGCTGCTCCATAGAAGGAAGATGGGGCAATCTGCTTCCATAAAGATTTATCACCTTGGAAATCCAATGGGGGGGCACTATGAGTTGGGATCAGACTCTATTGCAGTGAGGTGTTGTTTTTTTTTTTCCCCCCCTAGACCATGCCTCTCAACAAGAGTTTTCAATTTCAAAGAGAACTGCAAACATTGGAAAGGTGGGAGCCTGAATCCTGTCAAATGTCAGTGAGGAAGCAGTTGTGCTCCTGTGATTACAGCCTGGGGAGTTGAGGGTGTCCCTTTCAGGGTTGTGGGGGTAAGTACATAGTTGTCAGCTAGCTCCTTTCCCCCTGCCTTTGAGTCTGCTACTATCTCCCTCTCTTTCAAGCTGAGCCAAGCTGGATTCTTAAGTTAAACTCTTCTTTGAAGTTGAGAAAAAGAACTCACTTGTGCAAGAGTATTGCAGACTTTTTAAAGTTATCAGAAGGGAAATGAAGGAGATGAATTTGCATTGCAAAACCCATCCTCCCTCAATTAAAAAAAAAAAAATCTCTAGTGGATATTTCTGTTTTCTAAAGTCTCTTCTTTTTGCCACCAAAGACTTCTTTGTACCCCAAGGCCCAGGATTATGGGCTACTCTCCCTTCCCAATTGAATTTCTCCACCTATTGTTAATCCCCTCCTTTATTTTTAAGAACAATTCATCTTCACCCTCAAACATGCATAATCCAAACCATCATGGCATTCAGAAATAGTCCTGAGTTACTTTAAGGTGAAAAACATTCTCTGTTAAGGACCTGGTCCAGTGTCTAGCACATTGTAGGTCCTCAGAGCTGCTGATATTAGTATAAATCTCCAAAATCTATGGCCTTGAAATTAGGCTTTTTTGTTGCATAAGCGGCTTTCCTTTCCCACATTGTTAATTGCAATTCCAAGAAACAAAGACTACTAAAAGTTTGAAGCTGAAGAAGACCTTGGGGAACAATGCCTCACACTCTCATTTTACAGAGAGGATCAATAAGGCCCGAAGAAGAGAAGGACTTGTCCAGGGTCGCACTATTACTGACAGAATTGAGGTTGCAGGCCAGATCTGCCAGTCCTCCCAGCTCTTAGCACTCTTTCCACTACATCAGCAACTTTCAAAGTATCTTTGACCATAGCTACAATCAGAAATACATTTTACATTTAGAAAAAGCCAATTGCCATTGAGTCAATTCTGACTCATGGCAACTCCACGTGTGACTGAGTAAAATTGTGTTTCATAGAATTTCCAGTGACTGGTTTCTTAGAAGTAGGCAGCTGGAACTTTCTTCTGAGATGCGTCTGGGTGGGCTTTGAACCTCCTACCAACTTTTCAGTTAGCAGCTGGGCAGATTAACAATTCACATCATCCAGGTCTTCCCATTTTATCTTAGGCATAGAAAGCCCTGCAAAACCAAACCTAGTAGTTCTCAGAATAAAAGAAACCTAGAACCAGAAGCAGAGTAGAGAGGAACAGAGGAGCCCAAAGAGTAAAAGGCCCAGGACTCCATAACAATCAGGATGGAAACATTCTGCACATTTCTCTCCTTCCTGCATATGTCACCTTCCAGGCAAGTCTCTCCCATCACTCCAGCTGACATCGATTGTGCTTCTATACCACAGTATCTGTACAAAAGCATTATACCTATTTGGGTCAATATCCTTTGGTGGTACAAATGGTTAAATATTCTGCTGCTAACAGTAAGGTTGGAGCTTTGAATCCACTCAGAGGCAGCTTGGAAGAAAGACTTCTGAAAAATCAGCTATTGAAAACTCTATGGAGCACAGTTCTACTCTGACACATATAGGGAGGGTCGTCATGAATCAGAAGCAATTCGATAGCAATTGGTTTAGGTTTGTAATTCCATGCCCTGAGTATACTTCTCTGTCCATCAGTGCCTAGTCCAAAGCTGTACATATAACATACATATAATAAATGGCTGTTAAATTGCATCCATGACACCACATGCTTCGTGGGTTGCTGCTGCGCTCTACTCAGTGCCTCCGTCAAGCCCAAATTCACATTTCCCAAAATGAAAGTGGCCAAAGTTCTCAAATAAGATAGGCCAGTAGTCTCTTTCTGGACATTCTGGACTCAGGGAATATTCTAGCAAACCCAGAAATGTGATCACCCTCTCCTTAGGAAATTTTGCACTCTTGTTTTGATTTGATAATGAAGTGAAGCATTAGAAAATTATGATATTCAAATGGGCTCACACACCTACCTAGATAATTCAAATATTATCTTCAGGTACATCTGCTGTACATTGCCCAATTGATAATACCAATGTATTTGCATAACATTTAGTGCTTACTATTATTCTTATAGAATCCCTGGGTAGTACAAATGGTTAACAAGTTTAGTAAAAGTCAGAGGTTCAAGTCTACCCAGAGATGTATTGGAATAAATGCCTGATGATCAACTTCTGAAAACTCAGGTGATTGAAAACCCTATGAAAGGGCAGAATTACCCAAAAACAAAGCTCAGAAGGCAGGAAGGGGGCAAAAAAGAAGAACAAATGGAAATGGGGAATCCAGAGGGGAGGGAGGAAGAGTTTCTACATTAAAAGAATTGAAAATAATGTTATGAAACAGAATGTATATCAATTGTTGAATGGAAAACTAATTTGCTCTGTAAACTTTCACCCAAACTACAATTCAAAAAAAGAAAAGAAAACCCTGTGGAGCACAGTTGTACTCTGACACACACGGGATCACCAAGAGTGGGCGTCAACTCAGTGGGGACTGAGTTTTTTTGGTTTGTGATTCTTATGAGTTTAAGTGTACTTAATAAGTGACAACTAAAGTGGGGGAGCTCTGGTAGCATAGTGCCTAAGGCAGTTGACTGCTAACCAGAAGGCTGGTGGTTCAAACCCACCAGCCACTCCTCGGAAGGAAGATGGGGCAATCTACTTCCGTAGTGATACTGCCTCGGAAACCCACGGAGGGGTTGCTATGAGTCGGGTCCGACTCTACGGCACATAACAACAACAAAAAGTGGGAAAACCCTCCATCTTTAGAAAATTATAGATGAGGGCTTCTAAATTTGACAAGTGATCATATAATTCTTTACATTTTTTTAGCATATTTACAATAGCTGTGTGAAAGTTCTTGCCTATTAACGCCATTATCTTGGTCATTTCATTTTTTTTTTTTTTAGTAACAGATTTCCTCCTATGACTTGTATTTTCCTCCTTTTTTTTTTTTTTTTTGTTTTTAATCTCTCTAGTAATTTTTCTTTTTATTGTATGGTGAATTTGTCCATGCTACTTTGAATGACTGGATTTTGTTTTTTCCTTTAAAGAGTGTTGAGTTTTAATCAAATTAACTGATGGGCAGTTGATTTCTACAGATTAGCTTGATCTCTTTTGCTTTTTTCTTTCCCTTTTTTATCTGCTTTATTGAGATATAATTCACATGTTATAAAATTCACCTATTTAAAGTGTACGACTCAGTGGTTTTTAGTATATCCACAGAGCTGTGCAACCATCATCGTAAACAATTTCAGAACATCTTCATCACCCATTAAGAAACCATGTGCCTTTTAGAAACCATTATTTATTTCCACTTTTTCTCAGGCTCTGGCAACTACTAATATATCTTTAATCTCTTTAAATTGCCCTTTCTAGACATTATGAATTATATGAATAAATAATACAATATGTGGCCTTTTGTCTCTGGCTTCTTTTACTTAGCACAATGTTTTCAAGGTTCATCCATGTTGTGACATGTAACAGGACTTCATTTCTTTTCTTTTTTTTTTTCAATAATTTATTTTATTTTTGTTGTTGTTGAGAATATACACAGAAGAATACACACCAAATCAACTGTTTCCACATGTACAATTGTATGACCCTGATTACATTCAAGTTGTGCAACCATTCTTATCCTCCTTTTCTGATTTATTCCTCTCCATTAACATAAACTCACTGCCCCATAAAGTTCTATCTAGTCTTTCATGTTGCTATTATCAATTTGATTTTTTCAGATTCTTTTAAGCTTTCTAAAAGTCCACATAGCACAGTGACATCACTAGGGGGTTTGGCGAATCCAGACCACACTGAACAACACCGTCTAAAGGGTGACACCAAAATGACTGTCTATAAAATTTTAGTGTAGTGTTTCAGCAGAATTTGTTATTTTTAATAAAAATATTCCTATAGTTAGATGTAACAACAAAAACATTTTTTGTCAGCCCACCTTACATGTCAATATATCTACAAGGCTAAAACTCCATGCTAATATACTTTAAACTCCATGCTAATATACTTTAAACTCCATGCTAATTGACATTTGTTGTTGTTAGCTATTAGGTGCCATTGAGTCGTTTTCGATTCACAGCGACCACGTGCACAGCAGAACGAAACACTGCCCTATCCCGTGCCAGCTCCACGATCCCTGCTATACTTGAGACCATCATCGCAGCCACCGTGTCAATCCATCTCATTGAAGGCCTCCCCCTCTTTTGTCGATCCTTCACCCTACGAAGCATGACATCCTTCTCCAAGGAATGGTCCCTTCTGACAACATGACCAAAATAAGTGAGACGAAGTCTGGCCATTCTCGCTTCCAAGGAGCATTTCAGGTGCACTTCCTCCAGGACAGATCTGTTAGTTCTTTTAACAGTCCATGGTACCTTCAGCATTCTTCACCAGCACTGTAACTCAAAAACATCAACTCTTCTTCGGTCTTCCTTATTCATTGTCCAGCTCTCACATGCATATGAGGCGACTGGAAATATCACGGCTTGTGACAGGTACACCTTAGTCCTAAAGGAGACATCCTTGCTCCTCAGCACTTGAAACAGTTCCTTGGCGGTTGACTTTCCCAGTGCTACACGTCGTCTAATGTCCTGACTGCTGCTTCCATTGGCATCCATTGTAGAACCAAACAACATGAATTCTTTGACAACCTCAATCTTCTCTCCATTTATTGTGATGCTGCTCTTTGGTCCAGTTGTGAGGATTTTTGTTTTCTTTATATTGAGACATAATCC
>NW_006921789.1:5688556-5690131 GCF_000298275.1 Orycteropus afer afer
AGCTTGCACCTCTGGAAGTTCTCTGTCAATATACTGCTGCAACCGTTTTTGAATTATCTTCAGGAAGATCTTAATTGAGTGCGATATTAATGATATTGTTCTATAATTTCCACATTCTGTGGGATCACCTTTCTTTGGAATGGGTACAAATATGGATCTCTTTCAGTCAGTTGGTCAGGTAGCTGTCTTCCAAATCTCTTGGCATAGCTGAGTGAGTGCCTCCAGTGCAGCATTCATTTGTTGAAATATCTCAATGGGTATTCTGTCAATTCCCAGAGCCTTGTTCTTCGCCAATTCTTTCTTTGCAGCTTTGACTTCCTCCTTCAGTACCATTGGTTCTAGATCATATACCACTCCTGAAATGGATGAAGATCGATCAGTTCCTTTTGGTACAGTGATTCTGTGTATTCCTGCCAGCTTCTCTTAATGTTTCCTGCATCATTCAATATTTTGCCCATAGAATCTCTCAGTATTGCAACTCAAGGCTTAAATTTTTTCTTCAATTCTTTCAACTTGAGAAATTCTGAGTGTGTTCTTCACTTTTGGTTTTTCAAACTCCAGATCTTTGCACATTTCATTATAGTAATTGGTTTTGTCTGCTTGAGCTGCACTTTGAAATCGTCTGTTCAGCTCTTTTATCTTGTCTTTTCTTCCATTAGCTTTAGCTTCTCTCTGCTCAAGGGCAAGTTTCAGAGTCTCTTCTGTCATCCATTTTGGTCTTCTCTTCTTTTCTTGTCTTTTTAGTGATTTCTTGCTTTCTTCATGGACAATGTTCTTGATATCCTCCCACAATTCTTCTGGTTTTCAGTCACTGGTATTCAGTGCATCAAATCTATTCTTTAGATGGTCTCTAAATTCAGGAGGGATATATTCAAGATCATATTTTGGCTCTCGTGGACTTCTTTTAATTGACTTCAACTTCAAGTTGAACTTGCATATGAGCAGTTGATGGTCTATTCCACAATTAGCTCCTGGCCTGGTTTTGGCTGAAGATATTGAGCTTTTCCACCGCTTCTTCCCACAAATGTAGTCAATCTGATTCCTGTGTATTCCATCTGGTGAAGTCCACATGTAGAGCCGCTGTTTGGTTGTTGAAAACAGGTGTTTGCAATGAGCAAGTCGTAGGTCTTGCAAAATTCTACCGTGCAAGGTCCAGCATTATTTCTGTCACCAAGGCCAAATTTTCCAACTACCTGTGATTCTTCTTTGTTTCCAACTTTTTCATTCCAGTCACCAGTGATAACTAACACATCCTGATTGCATGTTTGGTCAATTTCAGACTGCAGAAGTTGATAAAATTCTTCAGTTTCCTCATCTTTGGCTTTAGTGGTTGGTGCATATATTTGAATAATAGTCGTATTAATGGGTCTTCCTTGTAGGCATAAGGATATTATCCTATCACTGACAGCATTGTATTTCAGGACAGGTCTTGAAACATCCTTTGTGATGATGAATGCCATGCCATTCCTCTTCAAACTGTCATTCCCAGCATAGTAGATCACATGGTTGTCTGATTCAAAATGGCAAAAACCAGTCCATTTCAGCTCACTAATGCCAAAGATATCAATCTTTATG
>NW_006921789.1:5691871-5698061 GCF_000298275.1 Orycteropus afer afer
CTTGACTGCTAACCAGAAGGCTGGTGGTTCAAACCCACCAGCCACTCCTCAGAAGGAAGGTTGGGCAATCTACTTCCATAGTGATACCACCTTGGCAACCCAAGGAGTGGTCGCTATGAGTCGGTCCGACTGGATGGCACATAACAACAACAACAACAATGTGTGTAATGCTTAAGGCATTTGACTGCTAACCAGAAGGCTGGCGGTTCAACCCCACCAGCCAGTCCTTGGAAGGAAGATTGGGCAATCTACTTCCTTAAAGATACCACCTCAGAAATCTAAGGAGGGGTCACTATGAGTGGAATCAACTGGACTTCAGTGAGTTTTTCATGTGCTCCAGCCGGAGCTGTCATTATCACTCAGTTACAGTAATGCTTTGAATCATACGGTTCTGTCTGCATGCACTACAAGTATATGCATTGTTCTTTTTTTTTATTTTAAGAGCTTGTTTTACATTCAAAGTCACACATACATTTAGTTTCATTCCCCATTTGCCATGTCCAGCCCTAACCCAGTCTCCTCCCCTCTCTACACTGCAACTCCTCAAGTGCCCCTCATATTTATGCACTCCTGTTTGTCCTGAATTTCCTCAGTTTGAATGTTGGTCCTTTGGTGTCCCATGGTCTATTGTTCTAAGGGATGTATTACCATTGAGTGTGTGGGTGCAGCATCCTGGGTTGAGTGGTCTGAGTGTACATCTTGTTAACTGTTAGGCTGAGATCCCGTCCCTGGGGTGAGTTTTATTCCAGGCGCCAAATGTAGTTCAGGGCCATAGTATTGGGATTCTCAACAGATTTCATCTGACCAGTAATTCTGGTCATTATTGAGTTTTTGGATTTTGTTCCACATTTTCCCTCCCACTCTATCCAGGATCTCCAGATTTGATCCTTTCCTGAGGGGTTGGCATTGGTAGCCAGGCACCATGCAGTTCTTCTGGCCTCGAGAGCCATCGTGTCTTAGGGCTGATTGCTTCTAAATGCCTTGGGTTTTTTTTTTTTTTTTTTTTTTTGCTTTCTTCTCCACTTCCGATGTTAGGAGACCATTAGTTGCATCTTAGATGGCTGCTTGAAAGCTTTTAAGACCCCAGTTGCTACGCACCACATCCTACATAACGCTTTTATGTATTGTGTTGTGCCAATTGAGTCTGGTGTACCCAAGTACTATGGTCCTGAGGTAGTAGCTCTATTGGATCTCTCTCCCATAGTGTCAGGACATCTGTGAGGGATTACTCTGTGCCTGTCTTCTATTGCTTCTGTAAGGACTGCAGGTATTTTGTATCACTGGTGTCTGTACAAGATTAGCCTCAGCTGAGTCTATCCTTAGTTTAGAGTATACCTCTATTCACTGATCCCTATCTGATCATCTCAGGTGTTTATGTGTTTATCTGTATAGCCTAGTGTTTGGTGTTAATGGCAATGTGGTATTGTGGACACATTGGTTGGTTTTAGCATCTGTCGTTTATCTCTTATGTACACAGTTCGGAGTTGCGTTGTTCTTTATGTTGCTGCCAGTGTTTTTATAGTCACTGATGTTATAAAATTTTCTAGTGTTTTAGCTACAATATTATGTTAAATAGTATTTGTGAACCTATATCAATAACTTTTTTTGAGAATGAAGTAGTAATAAAAGGAAAAGAAAGAGAAAAACAAAAAGGCTTCGTTCAGTTACTAATAATGTTGTAATTCAATACAGAAATATTTTACAAAACAATTTTGTTGTTAGTATTCATATAATCTAAGTATTATTAAATTTATGTAACTTACAACTATATTTATCACATATTACTCTATGATTAGAAGTTCTGGTGGTGTAGTGCCTAAGGGATTTGACTGCTAACCAGAAGGCTGGAGATTCAAACCCACCAGCCATTCCTTGGAAGGAAGATTGGGCAATCTACTTCCATAAAGATACCGCCTCAGAAACCCAAGGAGGGGTTGCTATGAGTCAGAATCAACTCAATGGCAGTGAGTTTGGTTTTTTGAGTTTGACTCTATGATTAAAATTGATAATAACATTACTAAGGGTTCTGTATGGTGTTGTATGGGAGGAGGTCTATGGATGGGTGGGAGTGACACTATGAGGTACTGCATTGGGTGATACCAATCCTAGTGATGTCGCTGATCTAGAGAAGTGTTTAGTTTAAAACTAGATTAGCCAATCCCTAAGGCATTGCCTTTCTGGAGTCTCTGCTGAACGTTCAGAGTGCAAACTGAAGTTTGTCCAGTCTGGATGGTTAGAACTGGAACAGCTGCCAATCCCCTGGTAACTCCAGTTGTTGTTCATCTCACAAATCCTATGGGTTTATTTTTGTTGCTAAGTAGTTCTTTCTATCACTCATCTGTCAGTTTTTCACACTATGGTGGCAGGGTCATCCATGGTGGACAAGTTTCAGCAAAGTTTTCAGACTATGACAGACCAGGAAGAAAGACATTGCGCTTTACTTTAAAAAATTAGCCAGTGAAATCCCTACAGATTACAGAATATTGTCCAAAACTTTGACTCACTTATTTTGGACACATCATCTGGAGGGACTAATTGCTGGAAAAGGACATAACACTTGGTGGAGTGGAGGACCAGTAAAGGCAAGCGAAACCAATAACTGCAACAATGGACTCAAATATGCCAACAATGGTAAGGATGGCATAGGACAAGGCAACTTTTTGTTGTTGTTCATTGGATCAGCATGAGTCAGAGCTATCTTGATGGCAACTAACAACACAACAAAGTTGTTCTTTGCCTAGCCTCGTGAAGTCTCATTCAGGAAATATGCAGATTAGTATGCACACAGAGACTCAAGGGACCACTATGCAGATTTCTCTCTTTTTTAACTATTTTATTTATATTTTTTAATTTAACAAGTAACCTATAAAACTGATATCCCCTTATTGTATATTGCTTTCTACTTAACCTAGGTTAATATGAGTCTACCCTCTAGCTAGTGGTTTACCCTCTCTTCCCCTCCCACCCTAGGTAACCATTAAAGAATATTTCTTTTCTTCACTTTTTACGATAATGATCTCATACAATATTTGTCCTTTTGTGATTGATTAACTTCACTCAGCATAATGTCTTCTAGTATTCCTTTGTGTATATGCACCATAGTTTGTTTATCCATTCATCTGTTGATGGGTATTTAAGTTGTTTCCATCTTTTTGCTATCGTGAATAGTTCTGTAATGAACATGGCAGCGCATATATCTATCGGTGTCATGGCTCTTATTTTATCATCTCACCCAAGCATTAATAGCAAAGGTGAAAAGAACAAATGCTGGTGAGGGTGTGGAGAGTCTGGAACCCTCATACATTGCTGGTGGGACTGTAAAATGGTGCAACCACTGTGGAAAATGGTATGGCGCATCTTTAAAAAGCTGGAAATAGAAATACCATATGATCCAGCAATCCCACTACTAGGTATAATGCACATTTTCCTGTGCGGCTTCTTTCCCTCTGGTACTCAGTTCACCATGAGGATCATATTGTGCTTGAGCTTCCCTCCTTGTCCCACAGTCTTTTCTGCGCCAAAAGGCAGAAATCCTGGTGATCCCTGGGCTCATTTTGGTTATTCCCTTTCTCTCAGGGATTACAACTGCCTGTTGTTCAACATCTGAAAAGAGTAATTTCATAAAAACATACAGTTGTTCATAGTTGGAGGACTAGTCCGGCATCAGTCACACCATTGTGGCTGGAATAGGAAATTATGTTATCTACACTCAACCTTAAGTGAGAATGCACTCCAGGGATTTGTTGTTGTTGTTGTTGTTATGTGCTGTCGAGTCAAACCCGACTCATAGGGACCCCTCCTTGGGTTTCCGAGGCAGTATCACTACGGAAGTAGGATTGCCCAACCTTCCTTCCAAGGAGTGGCTGGGGGGTTTGAACCGCCAGCCGTCTGGTTAGCAGGCAAGTATCTTAGCCACTATGCTACCAGAGTGTTTGTAGTAACTTTAATAAACCTACTGCAAGTGCTCCTGCTATTGCTTTTCTTGATCAACAAAAGAAACTTGGTCAAGTAGCCTAATTATGTGCTATAAATGAAAGAAAATTCCTTTGGTGGAATGAGTGGTGTTCAAGATGTTCAGACTCTTTGGAGTAAGTGTCAAAAAATGTAAGTATCTAGTATCAAAATGCAAGTATTTAGTGAGCCTAGTAGCCCACACACTCTATATTGGACCCTTAGATTTAGGGTCCCAAGTACTCCTTTGTTCATTGGCAACCTTGATGTTAATGGACTCTAATTAGGAAGTTAGCTAAATCTAGCTGCTAGAATTTTGTCACAGTTACCGTAAATGAAAGTTATGGTTTGGATACAAGATAAAAAATATTTTTAACTTCACAACACTTAGAACAGAATTGAAATGGAATTTTGTTGGACAGTTGTTTTCATTGTTATCTGGAAGTTAGCTTGTGGGGGAGGAGACATCAAGCCTTTAATTCCTCCTGAATGTTAGAGACTACCAAAGAAAACCTGATTCCAAATTTGCTCAAGTCAGTTCACAACATTCATTATAGCGTTGAACAGTTGGAATTCATTTTTTGTTTGGCTCCCTTGGGCTCTGAAAATTATAGATGCATCAACATGGCAATGGCTAGTATTTTTTCCTTTATAATTCTATTGTAAAAAGATCTTGGAGGAGATGTGGGGCATTTAGAGATCTGTGACTAATTTCTAGAATAGTATACTGGACAAGTTCTCAGTATGTTCATTTCCTTCAGTCATTCTTCCTTGCCTGAGGTAATACACTCAGAGAAGCAAATAGTCATCTGTATACTCAGTGGATGTCATGCTTTCATCTTAAATTTGTTTGAAATTCTTGCCTCAAGAATAAAGAACCTTTACATATCTCGTATTTTTCAACCCACAGCACCTAATGTTTTTTTCATTAAATTTTATTTATTTTATTGTAGATGATGCTATACACAGCAAAACGTACACTGATCCAACAATTTCTACATGTGCAGTTCAGTGACATTGATTACATTCTTCCAGGTGTGAAACCATTTTCACCCTCCTTTTCTGAGTTGTTTCTCGCTCATTAATAGACAATCACTGCCCACTAAGGCTCCTAGCTAATCTTTTGAGTTGCTGTTGTTAATTTGATCCCATATAGATACATACTAAAAGAATTAACTGCTCAAGGCAGGTCTTTTTTACTAGCTAAGCTAAACTATTGTTTGGTTTTAAGAAGATTTCACAGGAATATTTTTAGTTTATTACCTTAGGACAATAGTTTTAGGTTTTCATCCATCCTCCATGGCTCCAGAAAGTCTAGAGTCCAAGATAATTTGAAATTCTGCTTTATATTTTCATTCTTTTGATCAGGATTCTTGTACAGAATCTATTCTGGTTACCTCTGTGCCTCTCTGACAGGAATATATACCACAAATGGGATGGCTTGAAGAAATAGAAGTTTATTATCTTACAGTTTGGAGGCTTTAAGTCCGAGTTCAAAGTGCCCAGCTCTAGGAGTTGGGTGAAAGCCCCTCAACCTTGGGCTTCAGCTCTGCCTCCTGCTCCCAGCCCACTGAAGCTGGAGGAGGCTTTTCTTGCCTCAGCTGCTACCTGGTGAGGCTGACAAGACCAAGTTTGACAAGTAAAAAGGCACAGTTCCAATGTTACCAAACCACAGGGCAGGCCATTCATTCAAGTCCATTGAAAGTCCCAAGGAAAGCAGAACATGGCAGGCTGCTGAACAATGACACAGCTACATGCAGGGTTCAAGCGTGCCATAAGCTAGAGACTGTTCCCCAAGGCTTCTCCTTATATCCAGGAAGCAGACCACATCCCTAAGGCAGCTACTCAGCTGTTCACAGTAGATTCCACCATGAAGTTGATTAAGTCCCATCATGGGGAATACTACATCCAGTTGCCCAGCCACTCAACCAGGCCCAGCCAAGCTGACACACAAACTTAACTACCGCAGAATCTTTGACCAAATGCTCAGTAATGGTAGCTGGGCACCACTCAGTTCTTCTGGTTTTATGGCACACACACAAAAAAAAACCACCAAAAACCAAACTCAATGCCATTAAGTCTATTCGACTTGTAGTGACCCCCTCCTTGGGTTTCCAAGGCAGTATCTCTACGGAAGTAGATCACCCAGTCTTCCTTCCAAGGAGTGGCTGGTGGATTTGAACTGCCAGCCTTCTGGTTAGCAGTCAAATGCCTTAGGCAGTACGCCACAAAAGAGGCA
>NW_006921789.1:5701101-5708431 GCF_000298275.1 Orycteropus afer afer
AATGCCATGCCATTCCTTTTCAAACTGTCATTCCCGGCATAGTAGATCACATGGTTGTCTGATTCAAAATGGCCAAAAGCAGTCCATTTCAGCTCACTAATGCTGAGGATATCAATCTTTATGCGTTCCATTTATTTTTTAACAACTTCCAATTTTCCTAGATTCATACTTCTTACATTCCATCTTCTGAGTCTGTCTTATTCTGGAAGCTCGGCTGAAACCTGTCCACCATGGGTATCCCTGCTGTCATTGGAAACACTGGTGGTATAGCCTCCAGCCTCACAGCAACATGCAAGCCACCACAGTCCAACAAACTGACAGACAAGTTCTTCTTCCTTAGCTGTTTCAAACTAAGCTTTCTTCCTGGTCTCCCTCAGCTGTTCCAAACCACTGCCGGCTTGCCTACTTTGGTCATCTTGTCAGAAGGCATTACTCCCTAGAGAAGGATATCATGCTTGGTAAAGCAGAGGGTCAACACAAAAGGTGAAGGCCCTCAGCAAGATGGATTGACATAGTGGCTTCAATGAAGGGCTCAGGTATAGCAAGGGTCATGAGGATGGTGCAGAACCCAGCAGTGGTTTGTTCTGTTATACCTAGGGTTGCTATGAGTTGGAGATGACTCAATGGCACCTATCAACAACAACAAGGTCATAGAATATATATATATATATATTTGTGATTTGACTTATATCACTTAGCATAATGTCTTGAGCTCCACCCATACCATATCAAGACTTCTTTTCTCCTACTAACTGAACAGTATTGCATTTTATGTATGTACATTTTGTTTATCCATTCATCTGTTGATAGGAATTTAGGTTGTTTCCACCTTTTGGCTATTGTGAATAGTGTTGCAATGAACATTGGTAAACAAATCTCTTTTTGAGTTGCTGCTTTTGAGACTTGTGAGTACATGCCTAGGAGTGGAATTGCTGGAGTAGTTCTATTTTTCACTTTTTTGAGGAACTGCCACACTGTTTTGCACAGCAGTTGTACCATTTTGCATTCCCACCAGCTATAAATAAGGTTTCCAATTTCCCCACATCTTCATCAACATTTGTTATTCTCCCTTTTTAATCTTATCCATCCAGGTGGGAATGTAATGGCACCTAATTTTGGTTTTCATTTGCATCTCTCTGATGGCTAATGATGCTCAGCATCTTTTCATGTCTTAGGTGGACATTTGAATGTCCTCTTTGATGAAATGTCTATTCAAGTTCTTTGCCCATTTTATGATTGGGAATGATGGGGACCTCTGGTAAGCATCAAAGAATGTTTCTTTCTATGTGAAAACTTTTTCTTGATTTTTTATAATACTAGTCTCATATAATATTTGTCCTTTTATGATTGACTAATTTCACTCAGCATAACATCTTCCAGGTTCATCCATGTTCTGATGTGTTTCACAGATTCATCATGATTCTTTAATGTTGCATAGTATTCCATTGTGTGTACGTATCATAGTTTATCTATCTATTCATCTATTGGTCGGCACTTAGGTTGTTTCCATCTTTTTGCTGTTGTGAATAGTGTTGTGACGAACATGGACACCACAAATATATCTATTTGTGTGACAGCTCTTACTTCTCTAGAATATATACCTAATAGTGAGATCACTGGTTCATGTGCTTCTGTTTCCAACTACCATTTTCCATAGTGCTTGTACCATTTTATAGTTCCACCAGCAGTGTAAGAGGGCTACCACCTCTTCACACCCTCACCAATATTTGTTATTTTCTGTTTTTTTTTTTTTTTTAAACTTTGCTATTAATCCTGGAATTAGATGATATCTCATTGTTGTTTTGATTTGCATCTCTTTAATGGGGAGGTCAGGTATCCTAGTGCCTAAAGCATTTGACTGCTAACCAGAAAGCTGGTGGTTCAAACCCACCAGCCATTCCTTGGAAGGAAGACTGGGCAATCTACTTTCATAGAGATACTGCTTTGGAAATATAGGAGGGGTCGCTATGAGTCAGAATCCACTTGATGGCAGTGAATTGTTTTTTGATTTTTTAAATTTGGAATGGCTAATGATCACAAGCATTTCTTCATGTATTTGTTGGCTGCCTGAATGTCTTCTTTGGTGAAGTGTCTGTTCATATCCTCTGCCTATTTTTCAATTAGATTGTCATTTTGTTGAGGTATTGAAGTTTTTTATAAATTTTAAAGATTAGTCCTTTGTCTGATGTGTCTTTGCCAAAACCAGTCTGTAGGTTTCCATTTTACTCTTTTGGTGAAATCTTTTGATATGCATTAATTGTTGAATTTTCAGGAGGTCCCACTCATTTGGTTCATCTTCTACTGTTTGAGCATTTTTAGTTATGTTTGATAGTGTATTACACCATGTATGAGGAGCCCTAAGTTTGCCCCTATTTTGTCTTTGATGACTTTTTAGTTTTATGTTTTACATTTAGGTCTTTAATCCATCTTGAGTTAATTTTTGTATATGGTGTAAGATACGATTCTGTTTCATTTTTCTGCAAATGGATATCCAGTTTTGTCAGCATCATTTTGTTAAAGAGACTAACTCTTGTCCCATTTAATAGATTTTGGCCCTTTGTCAGAGATGAGCTGCTAATAGCTGAATGGATTTTCTTCTAAATTTTCAATTCTGTTCCTTTTGTCTATGGATCTGTTGTTGTACCAGTACCGGGCTGTTTTGACTAGCGTGGCTATTTAGCAGGTTTTGTGATTGGGAAGTGTGAGGTCTTCTACTTTGTTCTTCGTTACTAGTGCTTTGTTTATCTAAGGTCTCTTTGCTTTCCATATAAGCTGTTGATTAATTTTTTAATCTCTTTAAGGAGTTAGGGAGCTCTGGTGACATAGTGCCTAAGGCACTTGACTGCTAACCAGAAGGCTGGAGGTTCAAACCCAACAGCCACTCCTCGGAAGGAAGGTTAGGCAATCTCCTTCTGCAGTGATACCACCTCGGAAACCCAAGGAGGGGTCGCTATGAGTCGAATCTGACTCGATGGCAGTGAGTTCAGGAGTTTTGATGGAATCTGCATTGGGACTGCATTATATCTGTAGATCATTTTGGGTAGTATTGACATTTTTCCAATGTTACGTCTTCTTATTTATGTTGTTGTTGTTATGTACCGTGGAGTTGGACCCAACTCATAGTGACCTTTCCTTGGGTTTCTGAGGTGGTATCACTACAGAAATAGATTGTCCAACCTTCCTTCCAAGAACTAAACATGGTATATTCTTCCATTTATGTAGATCTCTTTTGGTTGTAATCCACCACATAAATAAAACAAAGGGGGGGAAAAAACCTACATGATCATATCAATTGATGCAGAAAAGGCATTTAACAATATACAGCAACATTCCTGACAAGAAAAGCTCAACATAAAAAGAATGGAAGCAAAATCCCTCAATATAATGAAGGGCATATATACAAAACCAATGTTACCCATTGCCTTCTTGCCTGCATGATTTATGCCTAGAAATCACAGTTAAGTGTTATTGATTCTCCTTTATAGGTTACTTTTCATTTTTCCCAAGCTATTTTCAGGATTCTTTCTTTGTCTTTGGTTTTGGAAAGTTTGATTATCATGTGTCTTAGTGATTTTCTTTTGGGGATCTATCTTATTTAGGGTTCTTTGAGCTTCTTGAATGAATATCTTCTCATCTTTCATGATATGAGGGAAGTTTTCTTTCAACAAGAAAACTTAACCTTTCAACAAGAAAGGTTAATTCAGCAAGAGAACATAACCACAATAAATATCTATGCACTCTGTGAAACAGTCCTAAAATACATAAATAAAACTTAAACAGAATTGGAACGAGAAGTAGACAACTCCACAATAATAGTAGGAGACTTTAATACTCCACTTATAATGAAGGATTGAACAACTAGAAAGTAACTCAACAATGATACAGAAGATCTAAACAATACGATCAACCAACTTGACCTTGTACATATATGCAGAACACTCCACTCAACAATAGCACAATATACATTCTTTTCCAGTGCACATGGACTATTCTTCAAAATAGACTATATGTTAAGCCACAAAGCAAGCCTCAATAAATTTAAAAGCATCAAAATATTACAAAGCATCTTCTCAGATCACAATACTACAATATTAGAAATCAGTAACAAGAGGATCAAGGGGGAACAAAAATCAAATACATGGAAACTGAATAACACCCCACATAAAAACTACTGGGTAATAGAAGAAATGAAAAATAATTTTAAAAGTTCCGAGAATAAAAACACAACATATCCAAATCTTTGGGAAACAAAAAAAGCAGGGCACAAATGACAATTTATAGTGATAAATGCACATATCAAAAAGGATAAAAGAATCACTATAAATACCTTAACCCAACATCTCTACCATTTAGAAAAAGAAGAGTAAAAATGTCTACAGTCACCAGAAGAAAAAAAAAATAAAGAGTAGAGAATAAATAAATTAAACAGAATAGCAATAGAGAGGATTAACAAAATTGAAATTAAATAAATAAGATTTTAAAAATTTTAAAGTAGGGAAGCAGAAAAAAGAGAAAGAGAAAAACAAAAACAAGGGAAGAGGAAAAAAGAAAAGGGAAAACTAAAGCAAAGGAAGGGGGAAAAGAAGAGCAAACAGAGAAGATAAAAAAAGGGAGAAAGATGGTAGGTGAGGCCCTTGGTTCCTGGTAGTGTGCTCTCCTGGCAGAAGAGACATTGAGGGTAGGGCCCTTGACTCACAGGAGTGAATATCTCCAAACACAGAGGTGGTGTGCACAAGGTGCCCAATCCACGAGAACATGCCTCTCAAGCCTCAAGTAGGACATAGGTGGTGTGGGGGGATGTTACTGGTCATCAGATGTGTAGGGGTAGGGGGGTGACCCCACCCCTCTTATCACTGGGAGGGAGTTGGGGATAAAAGGGATATCACACCTTTTGGTCTCTGGCCACCTGTATGGGCTCTGACACAATCTTGGTGGAGTGGAGAGTTATCTATTTCCTGCCCTGATCAGAACTCTGCTTGCAATAATTCAAAATGGTACACTGTACCAAGCCAGCTGGCAATTTACCATTCTATATGTCTCCTTGTTCATTGTTTTCATTCTATTTCTTCTTCTAATTGGTATTTGATCTATTCTTTATCCTTTCCTTTGAAGCTGAAGTTTCTAGGATTATCATCTGTATCTTTTGCACTTGGTTTCTTGGGTCTTTGTTGTACAGGGTCTGAGTAGCATATCTGTCTAGTCTGCCATCCCACCTTTCTCCTCTGGTCCTTAATCCCTTTTGAATTTGTCTGTGTATATAGTGTGAGGCAAAGATCTTGTTTCATTTTTCTGCATGTTGAAATCCACCATAGTTTCAGGGGACATCATGCTCAATTGGCACAACATAGTACATAAAAATCTTGTCCTACATCCTGCTTAGGTGAGTAGCAATTGTCTTAAAAGCATTCAAGAAGCCATCTAAAATGCAACAATTGGTCTCCTGTTATCTGGAGCAAAGAAGAGTGAAGAAAAGCAAAGCCATCTGGAAGCAATTAGTCCAAAGATATGATGGACCATGAGGACTTCAGCCTTCATGACCCTGAGACCAGAAGAGTTAGAGTGTGCCCAACTACTAATGGCAACCACTTGGAAGTGATCAAAATTGGAGAGCCTGGATAGAGTGGGAAGAAAAATGTGAGAAAAAATTCAAAAACACAAAAAATACCAGAATTAATGATCAGATAGAGACTGGTGGAACCATGAGACAATGGCCCTAGGTTATCCTTTGGGCCCTGGAAGTGGACTTACTTCTGTGGATTGGCTCTCAGCCCAATAGTAGTAAGACATACAAGCAGAACACCTACCCCAGGAAGATGCATCCATCTACCCTAGGGAGATACACCCCTTAGATCAATCAGCCATGAGACACCAGAGGGGCAGCACTCACATAGAAGGAAGGTTGGAGAGAGAGGAATGCATTGATAAGAAAGGCACAAGGAAAGGGTAGTCACAGGGAGGAGAGAGGTGGAGAGTTTTTTATGGTTGGACATTGTAAATGGAGCTATGAAACAACTGTGTGTTTGATCTATTCTGTTGAGAGTAAAACTAATCTGTTTTGCAAATTTGCACCTGAATCATAAATAAATAAATAAATAAAAAGAGTGGTGAGCATTTCTAAAGTACCAGTTTAGTTAATTTACATATCCTAAATACCTTTAATTTCACTAATGAGAATTCATTTCTATCATTTTTTCATGCTAATAAGACATATTCAATAAAAAAAAATACTTCTATGGTTTACTATGCCAATTAGTTAGTTATAGATATTAAGCACCAGAGTTGTGTGTTTTCCTTTAAGACAATAGATGGAGTCCATGCTGAAGTTATTTTAAATCATAAGTCTTTCCATTGTAAAGGGCTGTGTTAAACAAAGCTAAACAGGTTTTGGAATTCTCAAAATCTTTAACACACAGTATTAAATTTGTGTGTTAAATTAAATTAACACACAAAATTAAATCTTTAAATATGCACAGTAAATTTCCAAAGAGAAGATGGACAGTGTGGTAGAGGATATAGTATGCAGCATTTTCCAAATTTAGTTGACCTTGGATCCCTTTTTGGTAATGCATCTCATGGGAATAATGTTTCATAGAAATCATTTTGGCAAATGCTCATCTAGCTGAACTATATAAACATATTTCAAGGTTTCTCAGAAGGAACTGGGAAGAGTGACAGAAGCCAAGCTCACTGAATATCACGCAACCTGATCTCTCCTGATAGGCTCTGCCAAGAAAATATTGCGAACCTTCCTCAGTAGCCCTGATGACCCAGGCTCTTCAATTTTGTATATATATAGAGAGAGGCAATAAACAGCTAAGCCTTCAGCTGTAAACGAAAAGTTGGCAGCTAGAACCCACCCAGTAGCTCTGCTGGAGAAAGATCTGGCAATTTGCTCCTGTGAAAATTACAGCATAAGAAACCCTAAGGGACAGTTCTACTCTGTCCAATGAAGTCACTGTAAGTCAGAATCAAATCAATGGCATCTAGCAAAAACATATATTTATGTTTGCTTGACCTTGCATTATATCAATTAATTTGTGGAAATACATTTATAATACTGATTGTTGCAATACATAAACATGGTTTATTTTTCCATTCATTTGGTCTCCTTTAATGTTTCTAAATGTAGTTTTAATGTTTCTAAATGTAGTTTCCTCTAAAGGTGTTATATATCTTCTATTAAAGATATTTTCCCTAAATAATTAATATTGCTATTGCTATTGCTATTGTGGGAGCTCTGGTAGTGTAGTGCCTAAGGCACTTGACTGCTAACCAGAAGGCTGGCGGTTCAAACCCATCAGCCACTCCTCGGAAGGAAGATGGGGCAATC
>NW_006921789.1:5709256-5710436 GCF_000298275.1 Orycteropus afer afer
GGCTATCCTGGATTATCTGAATAGGCCCAGTTTATTCACAAGGATTATAAAAGAGTAGCAGTAATAGGGACCAATGGAAGCAAGATGTTGGAGTACAACAAGGAAGGGGCCATGAGCCAAGGAATGCATGTAGCCTCTAGAAGATGAAAAAGACAACAAAATAGTTTCTCCTTTGAAGTCTCCACAAGGGATGCAATCCTGCCAATACTTTGGTGTTACACTTTTGACTTCAGAACTGTAAGAGAATAAATTTGGACTGTTTAAACCACTTCAAAAAAAACTAAACTCACTGCTGTCAAGTTGATTTGACTCATAGCAACCCCTCCTTGGGTTTCTGAGGCGATATCTCTATGGAAGTAGATTGCCCAGGCTTCGTTCTGAGGAGTGGCTGGTGGGTTTGAACTGCCAACTTTCTGGTTAGCAGTCAAATGCCTTAGGCACTATGTCACCAGAGCTTCCTTATGCCACTTAGTTTATGTAATTTGTTACACCAATAAAGGAAACCTAATACAATTAGTCTTTGCAAAAAACAACTTTTTCTGTTTGTTGAGCTTTTCTATGTATCTTTATTTCTGTTTCATTAACTTCTGCTCTCATTTTTATTGCTTCTTTCCTTCTACTTTTTTGGTTATTTGCTGTTTTTTCCTAACTTCATGAAATGGATTTATTAATTTTCAGACTTTCTTCTTTTTTAATGTTATCATTTAAGTCTGTAAATTCTTCTCCAAATATTGCTTTAAATTCATCACACACATTTTGATATGTGGTGTTTTCCTTATAATTCCATTCAAAATCTTTTCTAATAGATATTAGCATTTCCAGAAGACTGGTGGTTCAAACCCGCCAGCCACTCCTCAGAAGGAAGATGGGGCAATCTACTTCCATAGTGATGTCACCTCAGAAACCCAAGGAGGGGTCACTATGAGTCGGGTCCAACTCGACAGCATATAACAACAACAACAATATTTCTTCTTTAACAAATAGATTAGTTAGAAGTGTGTTTCTTAATTTTAAAACATACTTCTGAAAATGTTTTCAAAAATATTACTTTTCTGGAGGCGGGGCAAGATGGCGGACTAGGCAGAAGGATTGCACAGACCCTCTTCAGCAAAGAAAAGGGAAACCAATTAACACAGACACAGAAGATAATCTTGGACCCCTGAGCCTTGAAGGAAAGGAT
>NW_006921789.1:5714962-5720621 GCF_000298275.1 Orycteropus afer afer
TTGGTCAATGACATGAGACAAAGTACATGTGAACTGCTGTATGAAAAGTGAATTTATTCTGTAAATCTTCACCCAAATCCTAATAAAAAAAATATATATATATTACTTTTCCTAGTAATGTTTTTCGATGTGTTCTTTACTTTTATTGTAGTAAAGGAGAATGATGTATATGATTTAAATTATTTGAAATGTGTTGAGATATATTTTTTGGTTCACTATATGGTCAAGTTGTACAAATTTCTAATAGTGCATAAAAAGAATGTGTTAAAAATAATGTGTATTTTGTAGTTGTAGAGGTATATTAGGTCAATATTGTTATTTGGGATTCTCAAATCTTTTACAATCTTAAGTGATTTTGCTCATCTTGGTTAGTCTTTCATCCTTTCTAGGACCTCTGCCCCATGTGATTTCACATCTTCTTCCAAAAGTTTACATGCTCGTGCGATGGTCCAAGAGAAAGAGTAGAAGTACATAAGACTTCTTGAGGCCTAGGCTTAGGACTGGTGTGCTATCATTTAAGGTATATTCTATTAGCCAAGGAAAGTTGCTAGACTAGCTTAGATTCAAGAGGTAGGGGAGTAAGTCTCACCCCTTGATGAGAGGATTAAGTCACATTGAAAAAGATATGGTTAGAGGGAGAAGTAAAGAATTGTGGACATTTTTGTAATCCATACACCACAACCAGAAATAAAAGATATACTTTATAGTGGTTAATGTGGCTCCATATTAAGGCCAGGGCTTTTCATTTGGGGGCTTCCCTTTAATAAGACTGGGGCCTGACAGAGGCAGGCCTGGGGCTTGGAGGCTGCTTTTCACTTCAGTGTGGCTCTATATTAAGGCCAGGGCCCAAGGCAGGCCAGCTCGAGGCTGGGAGCTGCTTTTCACTTGGGGGCAGCTCTTTATTAAGGTCAAGACCTGAGGTAGAAGGGCTTGGGGCTTGGGGGTTGTTTTTCACTTGGGTGTGGCTCTATATTAAGGCTGGGGCCTGAGGTAGGTGGGCCTGGGGCTTGGGGTCTGCTTTTCACTTGGAGCAGCTTTATTTTAAGGTCATTGCCTGAGGTAGGCAGGTGCAGAGAGGTTAGGAACAACTAAGGGAGATGCACTTGTCTGTCAGTTTGTCATCTGGTGGTGGCTTAAGTGTTTCTATGGCGCTGGAGGCTATGCTACTGTGTTCCAAAATGCCAGCAGGGTTACCCATGGTGGACAGGTTTCAGTGGTGTTTCTGGGGTAAGGCAGATTTGGAAGAAGAAAGAGGCCAGCCACTTCTCAAACAGTTGGTCAATGAAAACCTTATGAATAGCAGTGAAACACTATCTGCTACCTTACTGGAACACTTTATGAATAACCCTGAAACATTGTCCAACATAGTGCCAGAAGATTAGCTCATCAGGTCAAGACACACTCTGGGGAAGAACTGACTCCTCAGAGTAGAGACAACCTTAATGATATGGATAGAGTAAATCTTTCAGGACCTACATTGGCTGATGTGGCATGTCTCAAAATGAGTAGAAACAGATGCAAATATCCATTAATAATTGGAACATGGAATGTACAAAGTATGAATCTAGAAAATTGGAAGTTGTCAATAATTAAATGGAACACATGAAGATCAATATCCTAGGCATTAGTGAGCTGAAATGGATTGGTTTTGGCCATTTTGAATCAGACAATCATGTGATCTACTATGCCAGGAATAACAAATTGAAGAAGAATGGAGTGGCATTCATTATCACAAAGAATGTTTCAAGATCTATCCTGAAGTACAATGCTGTCAAATTTGAACAGACTCATAACAAAAGAAGAAATTAAACAGGTCATAAAAAAAACACCAACAAAAAAGGTCCTAGCCCACCTGATTCCACTGGAAAATTCTACCAATCATTCAGAGAAGAACTGACACGAATCCTGCTCAAACTCTTCCAGAACACTAAAAAGGATGGAATCCTCCCAAATTCATTTTATGCAGCAAGCATAACCCTGATACCCAAACCAGGCAAAGATGCCACTAGAAAGGAAAGCTTCAGGCCAATATCCCTTATGAATGTAGATGCAAAAATCTTCAACAAAAGCCTACCCAATAGACTCCAGCAACATATAAAAAAAATAATAATACATCACAACCAAGTGGAATTCATACCATGTATGCAAGGATGGTTCAACATTAGAAAAACAGTGTAATCCATCACATAAGTAAAATAAAGGAAAAGAATCACATGATTTTATCAATCAATGCAGAAAGGCATTTGATAAAATCCAAAACCCATTCCTGACAAAAACTCTCAGAAAAATATGAATAGAAGGGAAATTCCTCAACATAATTTCAGTGAATTGCTTGATGTGACCCTTCTAGCCATTGTCCTCCATTTTGTGATGTATTGTAAATCCTATTATCCATGCCTGTTTAGGGTGGTGTGGTAGTTAAGGTCATGTGTCAACTTGGCTGTGAATTTGGTAGTAGTAATTCCCTATAATGATTGGCAATCAACTCCATGGTGAAATTTGCCATGAACAACTCAGTAGCTGCTTTTAAACTTCTGATTGTTCAAGTCATCCACTTGGGGTATATCTGTTGGAGTAGAAAGGTGGACTATATCTTGAGTCTTACCTTGCTGGAGGGTGTAACTCAAATCACCATTTTTAGCTTCCTTGAGGGTATATATAGGAAACTTCTTGGAAGTTTCACTCTCTCTCTTGATCTGGTTCTGCATTTTGGCTTACTGTCATCTCACCCCTGGATTTGGGGCAGCATCTATCATCTGATTTGCTGATGTAGGTTCATCAAACCCTGAGAATGGGGAGGATCTTCCAGACCTACTTACAGACCTGGGACTTGCCAGCTTGTCAGACTCCCAGCCTCCACCACTGCTACGTGAGATAATCCTTTGGGTGTCTGTGAGATATTACAGTGAACTACAGAACCCTAAGACAGGAGGAAGATTACTGAGAGGAGGAGGAGGAGTTAATGTCTGAAATGATGGAGTGGCATAGTAGTTTGGACATTTGGAACATCTTTAACCTCTACCTCATGGGAACCGGTCTTGTGCTGATCTTTCTAAGAGAAATTATTTAAGCAATAATAAAGGGCATATATGTGAAACCAACAGACAACATCATTCTCAATGGAGAGAGACTGAAACCATTCCCCTTGTGAATGGGAACCAGACAAGGATGGCTTCTATCTTCACTTCTACTCGATATTGTATTAGAAGTCCTAGCCAGGACAATAAGGCAAGAAAGGGAAATAAAAGGCATGCAAATTGGTAAAGAAGAAGTAAAACTATTCTTATTTGCAGCTGATATGATCCTATACATAGAAAACCCAAAAGATCCAGAAAGAAAACTATTGAAAGATTTAGCATAGTGGTAGTATACAAGATCGACATACAAAAATCAGTTAGATTCCCCCACACCAACAAAGAGGTCTCTCAAAAGTAAATCAATACCATTTACAATAGCTACCAAAAAGGTAAGATACTTGGGAATAAATCTTACCAGGAACACAAAAGACCTATACAAAGAAAACTACAAAACACTACTTCAACAAACTATAAGAGATCTACATAAATGGAAGAACATACCATGATTGTGGATAGGAAGATTGAACATTGTGAAAATGTCATTACTACCCAAAGCAATCTATACATTCAATGCAGTCCCAATCCAGGTTCCATCAACATTCTTTAAGCACATGGAAAAAACAATCACTAATTTTATATGGATTGGAAAGAGACTTCAGATAAGCAAACACTACTGAAGAAGAACAACAAAGTAGGTGGTCTCACACTCTCAGATCTCAAAACCTACTATATGCCCACAGTAGTCAAAACAGCTTGGTACTAGTACAATAACAGATACAAAGACCAGTAAATAGAATTGAGAGCCCAGAAATAGATCCATCCACCAATGGTCAGCTGATCTTTGACAAAGGGCCAAAATCCATTAAATGGAGAAGAGATAGTCTCTTTAACAAATGGTGCTGGCAAAACTGAATATCCATTTGCAGAAAAAAATGAAACAAGATTCATACTTCACACCATACATAAAAACTAACTCCAGATGGATCAAAGACTTAAATGTAGAAAGTAAATCTATAAAGTTCATCAAAGAAAAAATAATGTCAAACTTAGGGCCCCTAATTTATGGCATAAATAGACTATCAAGCCTAACCCAAAAATACACAAACAGCAGAAGATAAACTTGATGATTTGTACCTTCCAAAAACTAAATTCTATGTGCATCAAAAGACTTCTCCAAAAGAGTACAAAAGAACCTATAGATTGGGAAATAGTATTTGTCTATGACGTTTCTGAAAAAGGACTTATGTCTAAAACTTATAGAAAATTCCAATGCCTCAACATTAAAAAGACAAACAATCCAATTTGAAAATGGACAGAAAACATGAACAGACACTTCACCAAAGAAGATATTCAGGCAGCCAACAAACACAGGAAGAAATGTTCACAATCATTAGCCATTAGAGAGATGCAAATCAAAACAACCATGAGATACCATCTCATCCCAGCATTAATAGCAAAGTTAAACAAGATAGAAAATAACAAATGCTGGTGAGGATGTGGAGATATTAGGACTCCCATATACTGCTGGTGGGACTGTAAAATGATACAACCACTGTGGAAATTGGTATGGCAATTTCTTAAGAAGTTGGAAATAGAAATACCATTTGATTCAGCAATCCCACTGTTGTAGTTGTTGACTCATAGCAACCCCTCCTTGGGTTTCCAAGGCAGTATCTCTATGGAAGTAGATTGCCCAACCTTCCTTCCGAGGAGTGGCTGGTGGGTTTGAACCTCCAGCCTTCTGGTTAGCAGTCAAGTGCCTAAGACTCTATGCTACCAGAGCTCCTAGAAATCCCACTACTAGGTAATATCCTAAAGATGTGAGAGCCAGGATACTAATAGATATATGTATACCCATGATTATTGCAGCACTGTGCACAATAGCAAAGAGATTACAACAACTGAAATCCCCATCAAAGGAGGAAGGGTTAACCAAACTCTGGTACATACACATATGGAATAGTATGCAACCCTAAAGAATAACATAGAGTCTACAAAACACTCCATAATGTGGATGAACTTGGAGGACATTACACTCAGTGAAATAAGTCAATCACATAAGGACAAATATTATATTAGTCCCTTATTGTAAAAAGTCAAAGAAAGGATTATACATGGAAGGAAAATTTCTTTGCTGGTTACTAGAGAAGGGAGGAGGGGCAGAATTCCTAGATAGGCTGGGGAAAAAAATCTATCTATCTATCTATCTATATGAATTATTAATGGTTACCAGGAGTAGGAGGAAGGCGGAAAGGGGAAGCTTTTGTTTACAGGGCACTGAGTTTATGCTAATGGTGGTGGGATATTTTGGAAAAGGATAGTAATAATTGTGACACAACATGAAAAATGTCATCAATGTCCCTGAGTGTAAATGTGGAAGTTGTTATGTTGGCAAGTGTCTTGTTATGTATGCTTTCACCACAATAAAGGTTAAAAAAAAAAAAAAAAAACAGACATAAAACCTGAGGCTTCAAAGGTACTGCTTGGATAATGTTATAGATTGAATTGTATCCCCCCAAGATACGTGTCAGAATTTTAACCTCTATGCCTGTGGATGTAATCTATTTTAGGAATAGGGTTTT
>NW_006921789.1:5726455-5738397 GCF_000298275.1 Orycteropus afer afer
TTATCTTCTGTGTCTGTGTTAATTGGTTTCCCTTTTCTTTGTTGAAGAGGGTCTTTGCAATACTTCTGCCTAGTCCACCATCTTGCCGGAAGCCCCCAGAAATAGGGTTTTCTTTGTTACATTAATGAAATCATATCCCTGCAGGGTGTGTCCTAAACCTAATCACTTCTGAGTTAGAAAAAGAGAAGATTAGGCACAGCTGTAAGCAGTTACTGAGAAAAACAGATGTCATGTGAGGGTCACTAAGGAACCGGAAAAATCTCCCTGGGAAACTGACAAGGAAGGAATTGACGTGGCCAAGACTCTAATTTGGCCAGTTAGCCTCCAGTTAACTTCCATGTGAGAAAATCAATTTCTGTTCTTTAGAACTACCCACTCTGGTATTTGTGTTACAGCAGCACTAGCTTACCAAGACAGATATTATCTACTACATAGGCCTTCCTCAATGTACTTCAGTAGTTTTGTCATATGAAGTTTAATTGCATACCATTCAATTTATCATCTGTTTTATTAAGAACAAGACATTGGCATTTGTAGTTACACATTGTGGAAATCATTAACTATTATCCCCTCTGGATAATATGTAGCAATATCTACTACATGGTTGCAGTATCCAACATACCCTATTTTCTGCATATTGGGCTGCTCCTTCTTGGTCTTGTCTTGAAGTTAGTGCAGCTACTTGGAGAAGGAGTAATGCAAGGCTTTTCTGTGCTGGGCCCCTAGGTGATCATTGTGGCTATTGTTGTTGTTGTTGTTATGTGCCGTCAAGTGAGACCCAACTCATAGCGACCCCTCCTTGGGTTGCCGAGGCAGTATCACTACAGAAGTAGATTGCCCAACCTTCCTTCCGAGGAGTGGCTGGTGGGTTTGAACCTCCAGCCTTCTGGTTAGCAGTCAAGTGCCTTAGGCACTATGCTACCAGAGCTCCTGTTTTTAGGAACTTACAAAACTATTTTAATTTAATCTAATATTTTAAAATCAGAAGGAAAAATAAACATTATGGCAGATAATTTTTTTAAAAAATATAACATTAATATATTTAACTTTATATCAGAGCTATCCTGAAATACAATTTAAAAAATATTTATTTATGGAGAAAAGGGTCCACAAAGCAAATGTGTCTGTGGCCCATGAAATCATAATGTGTCCCTGGTTATAGTTCTAAGGGAAGGAAGCTCTTTGATGTGATTGCAAAGTTTTGAAGTAGAAAACAGAGTATTTCAGAGAGATAACCTCTTTGGGTTTCCCCAAAGAAAAAGCAGGAGACAGTGTTCAAAAAGCACCTCCATAAATTAATTCTTCCTGCCCAAAACCACAAGGCAGACCCAAACCACAGGACAGACACAGTATTCATAGCTGTTTCCTGCTCAGGGAGACAGCCTGCCCCCAACAGAAGAGTCAGAGTGTTTGGGGGATAGTGCAGGGAGTGTTCAGATGCAGAGGAAAGCTCCGGCCAGGTCTTGTACTAGCAACGTTATTCAACATTTATAAAAAAAGAAGCAAAGCTAAGACAATAATTTGACACCGGAGAAATGTGAGTACCGTACTGTGAAGAAGTAGCAGGTCATGAAGGAAAAGGTGCAGGTTAGCACAGATTAAAAACTAAAACTCACTGTCTTTGAGTTGATTCCAACTCATAGGACCACCTTTGGGTTTCCAAGGTGGTAAATCTTTACAGAAGTAGTTTGCCCAGTCTTCCTTCCTCAGAGTGGCTGCTGAGTTTGAACTGTCAATCTTCTGCTTAGCAGTCAAATGCCTTAGGCATTACACCACCAGAGGCTAATACAATGCAGAACAATGTCTCTGAATGAGCTGTTCTACCCTCATAGAAATGGGATGGATATCAAGTCAATCAAAATCATCCAAAGAGGTTTTACAAAGTGAGGGACCCAACAGAGAGTCTGATATTTGCTCTCTGGAGGAAGTTTTCATACCTTTCCTTAAAAATCACTGCCATAAGCAAACTACCAATACTTAAAAAAGCACATGGGTATTGGTATTTCTCAGTGTGAGGGATTGAGGGAACAAAACCAAGAACCATGCTAACTCCCAGTGTGGTGTTGTTGTTATGTGCTGTCCGACATAGCGACCCCTCCATGGGTTTCTGAGGCAGTATCACTATGGAAGTAGATTGCCCAACCTTCCTTCCAAGGAGTGGCTGGTGGATTTGAACCGCCAGCCTTCTGGTTAGCAGTCAAACTGCCAGTGTAGAGATGACAAAGGAATACTGAGATACTGAGAACCAACACTTTTTTAACATTTACTATGTCCAGGCACTGTAGTACTTTACATATTTTAGCTCATATTGTCTTCCAAAAATATCCTATAAGAGGATACTATTAATTAATAGTATTAATTATTAATACTTCATTTCACACACAGAGAAACTGAGGTCCAGAGAGGTTAAAGTCACACAACCAGTAAGTAGCAGTGCTCAGATTCAAGCATAGGTAAACTGATTCCGTTATAATACCTGCCTAAGGGAGCTTTCAGGAGCTCTGGTAGCATAGTGCCCAAGGCACTTGACTGCTAACCAGAAGGCTGGTGGTTCAAACCCACCAGCCACTTCTGGGAAGGAAGATGGGGCAATCTACTTCTGTAGTGATACTGCCTCGGAAACCCAAGGAGGGGTCACTATGAGTTGGGTCCGACTCAACGGCATATAACAACAATAAGGGAGCTTTTTAGTAAATATATGTATTTTACTCATAGTGTCATTAGGTTTTTCCACAACTAACTCCCTATTTTATAAAGCTCTAGAAAAAACTCCATTTGACTATCAATGAATTAGCAATTTTTAAAATCTTAGGCGGGTCTAGCAATTTGTCTGGAGTTGCCTAGGAAGGACTATCTTGTTACAAGAAAAACCTGCCAAATAATTAAGTAACGAAATTCGTGCTTTGTTAGAGATGCCACATGTGTTGAAATTAGTTTGCTCTGACTCATTTTGCAAAGATTTACTCTGTGCTTCAACATGTTTTTATTCTCCCCAGACATTAGATTATAGAATCCAGTTCAAGTAGATGTCTCAATAATTGGATTTGAACATAAGTACACAGCAGTATACCAGCTTTCTCTAATTAATCATACATGTCCCAAAGGAAAAAAAAAAAAAAATTAGAAACCCACTGTTTTTCTCTATATATTTCCTTTTTCCCCTCCCCCTGCTTTACTGTGAAGTAGAGTAGTCTTCATTGCACCAACCTCCTCTTTCTTCAGCCTCACTGCCCTGCCCCCAAGCACCTGCTCATGCTGGCTTTGGCTGCTCAGTGTTTTTGGGCTGCCTACTGCCCCTTCCCCAACCTTAATGAGAACTTTATGTCTCGTGGAAGAAGGCTCTGTCCTTTTGAAAGCTTTGTTCTGTGTTAAAGGGTTTCAGTCATCTGGAAAGCATGTTGTTTTTAGGTGCCATCGAGTTGGCTCTGACTCATAGTGATCCCATCGATGACAGAACGAAACACTGCCCTGTCCTGTGCCATCCTCACAGTCCTTGCTGTGCTTAAACCCATCAGCAGCCACTGCATCAGTCCATCTCATTGAGGGTCTTCCCTTTTTCACTGACCCTCTACTTTACCAAACATGATATCCTTCTTCAGGGACAGGTCCCTTCTGACAACATGACCACAGTGTGTGAAAGAATTCTGGCCATTGTCACTCCTAAGGAGCATTCCAGCTGTACTTCTTCCAGGATAGATTTGTTCATTCTTCTGGCAGTCTGTGTGATTGTGGAAAGCAGGAGGGATGCTTTTTGTCTGAGGGTTTACCTCCAAATTAACTGTCTAAACATCAAGACAATCTGCATTTAAGGGTGGACCATGAATTATTTTACATACCAATGATATGTCCAGCTGTAAGTAAAAATGGACCCTTGACAAGAATTGTGGAAGACTGTGAGGGGAAGTAGAATCCTTGGGATTGTGCAAATGGTTTAACATGCTTGGCTGTCAACCAAGAGGTTGGCAGTTTAAGTCCACCCTGATGCACCACAGAAGAAAGTCCTAACAGTTCCTTTCCAATAAATCAGCCATTAAAAACCCTATGGAGTACAGTTCTTCTCTGATACAAATGGGGCCACCGTGAGTTGAAATTAACTCCACACCAACAGGCTGGATTTTGGTGTGGGGAAGCACAGTACGTTTTCTCCAGAGCTATAATGCCACAGGTGTACTCTGCTCTTTCTTTTACTTAAGTGGGTGTGGTACTTATTGTAATTTTATGATTGCAAAAATAACACATAATTACCATTGCTACTTGGAAAATACAGAAAAACACAAAGACCAATATAAAATAATCCAGTCTCACATCCAGAGATAAAACATGTTCATCCTGACTGAAACTATTTCACAGGTCAACTTATAGCCAAAGAACAGATTGGTTTATAAAATAATCAATATCACCCATGCATAATGTGCTCCCTTAAACAATTAACTTATGAGACCAAATGGTCAACATTTATCCAAAAGCAAAGATGAGAAGGCAGGGAGGGGAACAGAAGCTAGATCAATAGAAACAAAATGAAAATAATAAGAATGCTGGCATATTGTAAAAACTGTAACCAATGGCATACAGTACAATTTGTATAAAAATTGTTAACCAAACCCACTGCCTTCAAATTCATTCTGACTCATAGCAACCCTGTGGGACAAGACTGTAAATCTTTATGGAAGTAGACTACTACATCTTTCTCTTGTGGAGCAGCTAGTATTAGGGAAACCTAATTTGTTCTCTCAACTTTCACCTAAAGTACAATACAATATTATTTAAAAAGAAAAAAAAAATCATCTTGTTAATACATAGGTGTATATGCATCCAGTCATTATAATATTTTTTATATGTTTATTTTTCACTCTGACCTATATATTTTTATTTTTTTCTGAGGTCATTCAATACTATTCTACCACATAATTCTTTGTTGATGTATTTGGTCCACAAATTGGATTTAATGTAAGGAGCTCTGGTAGCATAGTGGCTAAGGCACTTGACTATTAACCAGAAGGCTGGCGGTTCAAACCCACCAGCCACTCCTCAGAAGGAAGATGGGGCAAATTACTTCTGTAGTGATACTGCCTCGGAAACCCAAGGAGGGGTCGCTATGAGTTGGGTCCGACTTGATGGCAAACAACAACAACTTAATATATACATCTCTACTGAACCACATAGATCTACCATTTTATAAGGCTAAACAGTTGGATATCAGAAAATTTATGTTTCAAACTAATATTTTCCTACTGCTGGATTCTTAGGTTATTTCCAATGTTTTTATTTTATAAATAATGATTTGATGAACTTTTTGCACATAAATTTCTTTGCAAAACTCTGATTGTTTTCCTGGGATCGATTCCTAGTAGTAGAATCGCTGAATCAAGGATAATGAGTCCTTCTATGACCTCTGACACATGTTCACAACTTTTCCTTCAGATGGTGTTGATTTATAATCTCTTTGGTATCTTCACTGGTATTTTTTTAAACTCAATTCTGCTGTTCAGCTAATCTTCATATTAATACCTTAAAATCATGTGACTGTTGATTACCTTCCCAGTATAGTCTTCCTCTCAGTTTAATGCATCAAACAATATTTTTGCCAGTCCAGAGCCTTTTTAAGTCCTTAGTTAATGCAAAGAAAGGAAAGTAAAAGTAATTTTTCTTCTACATGTTGTCTTGGTCAATGTACTTCAGATGCCACTTTCTGAGGTTTTGTAAATACTTTTCTACACGAATCATATTACTTATCAGCCCCAAAGGTTTTATTTTGCCAGTAGACCTTAACTAGTATTTATTAGTTTTATAACTTTCAATTGCTTTTTGGAAACTGTTTTTAGGAGATAAGGAAGGGCTGTTATGATCTTTAGACTCAGATTAAACTACCCAATTTTAGAAAGAGAATCCTGCAGCAGAAAGTTTACAATCTAATAGAAAAGATAACTACTTAATACGCTTATACAGGAAACAGGCAACATGGACAAGGGGTTATTGAGTCATATTAAAAAATTACAGTCAACTTAGTCTTTCTCCTTTCCTGGAATAAGCTAAACCACACTAAATATTTCTTTAATAAAGAAATATATTTTAAGTCATCTGCATCTTTCCCCATCCAGTTGTCCATTTGTAAATCTGAAATAACAGATGAGTGACTACCATATATTTTTTTTTTTTTTGCAAATAATGTGGCCATATAAATAATGTACCCACACATAACACATGACAAGTAGGCTTACAAAAATAATGGTGGGAGAGGGTTGCGGTTAGCACACACACACAAAAACATATAATATGCATTATTTGCATTAAAATGGAGTACTCTGGTTATCAGTGCAGGAATAGAATTTCTAACTTAAAGTGTGTTAAAACAATACTGAAATAAAATAATTTTCAAATCCATAAAGACTTTGAAAAACCGAAAATGTCAAAGTGAGATTGGCACTCTTTTGCGAGTGCTGTTGATACTGTGAATTAGTTTAACCTTTCTGAAAATAACTTGAAAACGTGCTTCACTAAAGTTAAAATTATTATGTCCTTTAATGTAGTTGTTCTGCTAAAGTAAGAGGCAATTAGATATGTGGGAAAAGATTTGAGTACAAAAGAAACATTCACAATATCGTTTTGATCATAGAATTTGGAAGCAATTCAAATGTTGCTAAGTGAATGGGTAAAAAAATGTTATATGATAGAATATTATGTAGTCATAAAAATGTTATCTTCAAAGAGTTTTTTTTTATATAAAATGGAAAATGAAAATGCTAAGTGGGAAATTTAGGATATATAAAACATAATATTCATACATAAAGCTTTTCCTACACTACTATTTCCTAATAAAATTTTTGTTAATATAAACTTAAATGAACAGAAGAACGGTCAAAAGAATATACCTCCCATTCAAAGAAAACTGACAGTGATTATTGCTTTCTGTTTTACATTTCTCTGTCTATTGTGAGTCCCCTAGAATGAATGTATAGTGAATTAATTTTCATAAGAGAAAATTATCACTAAAAAAAGGAAAAAGAAATAAAACAAGAAAATTTTGTTTGGTCACTGAATGTGGTAGCACAGAGATATTTATTTCTCCTATCCAAACTGTTCAATGTTATAAGAAAGAAAAACATGAAATGACAAAGAATGAAAGCTAATAATTTACCTTAGGTGGATGTTGGTCCCTAGTATTTACAAGCTAAAGATAATGGGGTCAATATAGTGCCAGGTTTGTTTAGTAACTTAAAGGCTGTGGATATCAGCTACCTTGGCCCTGGTTCCAGTTCTCTCCTTCAGTGAGGCCCTTCCCAACTGACTATCAGGCCCTTCTCTGAATGCCTATCACATGGATTCATTTGACACTCTCTTTACTCTATATTAAAGAGCTCTGGTGGTATAGTGGTTAAGGCATTTGGCTGCTAAACAAAAGGTCAATGGTTTGAACCTGTCAGCTGCTCCACAGAAGAGCAGTCTGCTTCTCTAAAGATTTACAGCTTCAGAAACCCAGTGGGTGTTGCTGTGAGTTGGAATCAACTCAATAGTAGTGAATTTGGTTTTTGGTTACTCTACCTTAGCATGGTCATCATTTATATCTTTCTGTTACCTAGCACCTACCAGGCCAATTACTTGATTAAATGACAAAGGAGTATGTATTATTTCAATTTATTGGTTACAAAAACAGGTATGACTCTGGTTAACTTAGGTGGAGAGGAAATCATTGGAAGGGTCTTGGGTTGCTGACAGGATCTATGAGAAGGCTAGAGAACCAGATCCCAGCAAGAAACATGAGAGACAGCCCAGATCTTTTCACAGGAATGGTCTCTTTGAAAGGACCTCATCACTGCTGCTATCACCACATACACCCACTGCTGGTCAACTCTTATCTCACTGTTGCTGTGATGTAGACTTTTCCACTTCTGGATGCTGGATGCAGCTTATGGCTACCACTCGCTTGGTGGTAAATTGATTGCATCCGATCACTTTCACCCTAGAAAGAGCAATGATTCTTTCTGACTGAACAAGAGTTTGACCACCACTTAAGAGCTAATCCACCAACATGGAATCCATCATAACATCATCTTACACCAAAGCACCTCTTTTTCAGAACATGAGGTAAGTTTGTAGAAAAATGACAATGGGCCCAATGATTCTACTACAGACTCCACTATCTGGAAGATGTTGATTGCTAACAGAGTACTAGAAGAGCCTTTTGAAGGGGCAGCTGAGGCACCATCTTGAAGGTCCTGCAGTAATGGAGTCCTCAATTTCAAGACACAATATGTACCTTAAGCCAATGGTCCGTATATGATGTTGAACTCAATAGGTAGAATGCATGAATCAGGGAAACAAGGTTGCCATCACTCTCCATGACCCACTTGGGGCATTTATACTTCCTAGTTCTGTGATTTTAGGCTCTGTGGATCTGAATGTACCTGTTCCCAAAAGGAGGACAATTACAACATGGCACATAGAAAGAGTATCACTAACTTCAAAGCTAAAATAGCTCCTTGGACATTTTGGACTCCTGTGATAATGGACCAGAACACACAAAAGTCATACTGGTAAGAATAATTGGCTGTGATCATCAATGCAAGATCGGTCTGCTACTACACAATGAGAAGTAATATATTCAGTTGTCACATGCTCCATTGGGGCTAATATAAGCACACCTGTGTCCAGTTTTAACTACATATTGGGAAGTACAACAACTATAGCCTGTTAAGGATATGATAACCATTGGCCCAAAACCCATCCCAGGGGTGAAAATTTGGAGTACTTAACCAGGCAAGACTTAAATGCTAGCTGAAAGGTATATTAATCTAGAATGGGTGCAGGAGGAAGAAGATGAGTAAGCATCAGCTACCACCCCAGGACCAACTGCAGCAGTGGTACTATAGTTCACGCCATCAAATATTGTCTTGTCAAGTTTCCCCAGGAATTGTTACCAACAAGGATCCTGAAGAATGTGTGCCTAGATGGAATGAACTTAATGTAGGAATAAAGTGTATCTGAGCAGTACACAGGGAAGACTGTAGTGGATGTTGTTGATTTCTGACCCAGATACTCTCTACTGAGCTGGTGCACCCATCACCACTCAGCTGCAGTGTTAGCTGCTTCTTCTCCACAGAAATGCCTTCAGCCAATAGGAACTGCCTCACCCAAGAAGTTGTGTCCTTCCTCCTATGAGGGTGGGGTGGGTGGGGAAGAGAACAGCCAATGATTGACAGACACTGGAGTACAAAAGACAGCCTTCTTGCTTCAAGGTGGGGCTGAAAATACAGCACACTTCATGCTCCAGAGCTCCTTGTGGATCATCTAGAAGCAGCTGAGACTTAATCCTAGGTTAGCTGTCCTCCTCTGCCCTATGTTGCTTTCTTCCCTTGTTCATCTTCTTCTAAGCACACACCCTCAATAAATTATCTGCATGAGAATTCTTATCTCATGTTCTGCTTCTAGGTTGACCGAAGATAATTACTACCAAATGTTAAAAAATAAATAAATAAGGGACTTTATTAGTTACAAGAAGTTTGATGTCTCAGACAGGATTTTAATTGTAGTTCTGTAAAAACTGATATATTTGATTCATTTAACTCCCATTGTTAAGGTTTTCCACTTGTGCTTTGTGAAAAATTTATTTTTCAAGATAATCCCCAATGTAAAAAAATAGAAAGAAAAAAGAAAAGGTTTTATGTTAAATGGTTTGAGAAACACTGCATTATATATGCTGCTCTTGGGGAAAATTCACCATGCATATTGGCACATTAAAGATGTAAGTAGCATTGCCTAGTGGTTAAATGCCCCTGACAAACCTGTGTTCAAATCTGGATCACTAACCATTAATAAAGACAATCATTTAGTTTTTCTAATCCCACACCATATGAGCACGCAACTCATAATTGCAATGCAAGAATTAAATAATAGAATACATTAAAAAAAAAAAAAAAAAACTTACCACAGTGCCAGCACATCATAATCTTTCAATAAATCATAAGAAGTAAAAGTCAATAAATAAAAATAAGTGCCTTGGCTTGAGGAGAGGAGGGTGCTGTTGACTTTTACTGATGGTGAAACTCTTTCTTTATTTTTACAAAGTACCCACAAAAAAAGACATTATGTGCATATTACAAAATGCTGATTTAGTCAAATTGGACCTTGTTTAATCATCACAAGTGGAGAGTATTATCTAAAGAATTTGAGCTGTATAAACAGTTCTGCAAGATAATTTTAAGAAAATACCCAGTTGATAATCCAGAAATCTCTGGGGGGGAGCGGGGGGAGAAGAGAAGAGTCATTATTTTAATTCTCAAAAAATAAACATCTGACTTATTTATATTTTGCAAATAACTATCAATTTTCCACTTTGGATAAATGATATTCTGGGCAAAATATTCTTAGCATTTGTTACATAATAATCTGTTATGTGCTGTGTTGAAAACCTGAGATCCTTCTGTATCTCAGGCCTAGGTAACCCTACTTTTACAGTATCTACTTTACTCTCTAGGGGATCCCAGTGGACACAGAGGGACTAGAGAGTGAGAGGTTCTGTCCTTGAAAAGTGTATTTGACTCAGGAATCAAACTGATAATGCAGAGTAGTTGCAGGACCGAAGAGGAGCCAGGCCAAGGAGCTTCTGCTTTCTTCAGTAGGGTCAGGATGCTTCAGAGAGAATATTTTTAAAGAATTGAAACACTAAAAAGTCCAGGAAAATTTTGAAAAAGTGAGCTTTAGTAGGCAAAAACTAATCACCAAGTTTATATGGAAAGGAAAAGGACTCTGGACAAACAGAGCACTACTAAAGAAGTAGAACAAAGTAGGAGGCTTCATACTTCCCAGTCTCAAAATCTATTTTATAAACACAGTAGTCAAAATAGCCTGGTACTCGTACAATGACAGACATATAAACCCATGAAACAAAATTGAGAATCCAGAAGTAAATCCATCCACTTATGGATAGCTAATCTTTGACAAACAGCCAAAATCCATTAAATGGGAAGAGACAGATTCTTTAACAAATGGTGCTGGCAAAACTGAATATCCATTTACAGGAAAATGAAACAGGATCTATGCTTCACACCATATACAAACTCTAACTCAAGATGGATCAAAGACTTAAATGTAAACCCTGAAAATAAAAAAGACCATCAAATTAAAAATAAAGGTGAATTTAGGGGCTCTAATTTATGGCATAAATACATTATCAAATGTAATTAAAAAGTAACAAACAGCAGAAGATAAACTAGACAATTGAAGCCTCCTAAAAATTAAAGACATTTCAAAAGTCTTCTGCAAAGAGTGAAAAGAGAACTTACAGACTACAAAAAAAAATTGGCAACAATATATTGGACAAAGGACTAATCTCTAAAATTTACAGCAAACTTCAACACTTCAACAACAAAAAGATAAACTTACTAACTGAAAAATGGGCAGAGGACACAAACACACTTCATTAAAGAAGACATTCAGGTGGCCAAAAAATACATGAAGAAATTCTCATAATCATTAGCCATTATAGAGATGCAAATCAAAACAACGAGATATCATCTCATCCTAGCATTAACCACAAAGTTCTAAAAAAACAGGATAAAACCAGTGCTGGTGAGGGTGTGGAGAGACTGAAGGCCTCATTCACTGTTGGTTGCTAGTGGAACTGTAACATTCGACACCACTGTGAAAAATAATATGGTGCTTACTTAAAAACTTAGAAATAGAAACACCATATGATCTAATAATCCCATTAGGTATATATATATATCTTAGAGTAGTAAGAGCTATGATACAAGTAAATATAAGCACACCCATGGTCGTTGCAACATTATTCACAATAAAGAAGATAGAAAAAAGCTAAGTGTCCATCAATAGATGATGAATAAATAAACTATGGTGCATTGTTGTTGTTGTTGTTAAGTGCCGTCGAGTCGTTTCCGACTCATAGCGACCCCATGCACAGCAGAATGAAACACTGCCCGATCCTG
>NW_006921789.1:5753485-5765474 GCF_000298275.1 Orycteropus afer afer
GTTTCGAGACTTGTCTTGAGCCTTCACTTCTGTATAGAAGTGATTCAGCACTTTTAAATTTACCCGCCTCTTGCCACGTATCTATTTTTTATAGGTTTCCCTATTTCATCAGCAGCAGCAACGTCACATCACCCCATTCCTTGATCCTGCCCCTTTCCTTTACCATATATAAGTATTTATTTGAAATTCAATAAATGAGACTTGATCAGGCTTTTGACTTGTCTCCATTCTTCACATCTCTTGTCCCTTCCATTTCCACCCCCTCCTCCAGGTCCTAGGTTGACTGTCCCACGGGACGGGACATAACATGAATGGACCTGGTGGACATTATGCTAAGTGAAATAAGACAGTCACAAAAGGACAGATATTATATGAGATCACCACTATAAAAAGTCAAGAAAAGGTTTTCACACAGAAAGAAGAATCCTTTCATGATTACCAGGGATGGGAGAGGAAAGGAGGGAAAATCAGAGGGAGGTCTGGTGGAATAGTGGATAAGGCATTCGGCTGCTAACCAGAAAATCAGTGGTTCAAACCCACCAACTACTCTGTGGAAGGAAGATAGGGCAATCTACTTCTGTAAAGATTTACAGTCTCAGAAACCCAATGGGGGTTGTTATGAGTCGGGATTGACTTGATGGCCGCGAGTTTGGCTTTTTAGTTTTGGTAGAGAAAAGATATGTATTAACTGAAGGTAAAGGAAATATAAAACAAGGGGGAGGTCAGCACTAGAGGACCAAGGCAAAGGAAGACACTGAGAGGTGTGCAAGAGTTAAAGGCATTAAAGATAAATTTATTACATACACAATTATGCCATGACAGTAATAACAATAATCTATGAGTAGATACATAGGATCTCTAGTAGCATAGTGCCTAAGGCAACTGGCTGCTAACCAGAATGCTGGCAGTTCAAACCCACCAGCCACTCCTTGGAAGGAAGGTTGAGAGATCTACTTCTGTGGTGACACCTCCTCAGAAACCCAAGGAGTGGTCTTTAGGAGTCACTGATGGCAGTGAGTTTGGTTTGGTTTTGGTATGAGTAGATAGATAGACATGCAAATCAAATAGGTATGTTTTGGCAGAGAATATTTCTACGTACATATTTGTGTGTGTTGCAAACATATCCGTATATATATAGTAGAGCATATAGAGGGTAAAGCTATGAGAACTTCTGAGCCATAACCAAGCGCCTTGAGGAAATGAGTAACCAGGCTTTGAGATTCAGGAACATAGTCTCAGGGGACATCTAGATCTATTCGCATAACACAGGCCACAAGATAATATTTTATGTCTTACTTTGGTGAGTAGTGACTGGGGTCTTAAAAGCTTATAAGTGGACATCGAAGGAACAGCTATTGGTCTTTCTCCATCTGGAGTAAAGAAGAGTAAAGAAAATTAAAAATTTAAGGAAACAATTAGTTCAAAGGGCTAATGGAACACACAAACCTGAGCCCCCTACCCCATTACCCTGAGACCAGGAGACTAGATGGTGCCAGGCTACTACTACCGACTACTCTAAAGGGGGTTACAATAGAAGGTCCTACATAAAGTGGTAGAAAAATATGGAACAAAATTCAAAATCATAAAAAGATCAGACTTTACTGGTCTGAAAAAGACTAAGGCCACCACTGAGACTATAATCCCTAGAAACCCTTCAAGCCTGGAACTGAACTCACTGTGGGGGATAAACTTTTAGCCAAACAATCCCACCCACAGTCATCAAGTCATTCCAACTCATAGCCAAACAATAAACAGGTCTATAAAATTCCTCCCTCCTCTACCTGGCAGGAATGCACTCCTTAGAACAAAGAGGTCACTGAGACCTAAGGGTCAACAATTACCCCAAAATAAAGCTCAGACAGCAGGAAAGGATGGAAAGAAGGACAAATAGAATTTGGGAAAACACAAGGAGGACGTGGGAACCTGGGAACCGTGGCACTGAATTGCAGGCATTGAATTGCAGGCAATTGCAGGCATTGAAATCAATGTCAAGAAACAAAATGTGTATAACTGTTGAATGGAAGACTAATTTGCTCCGTAAACTTTCACCCAAACCACAATTAAAAGTTAAAAAAGAAGTGTCTCTTCCGAGTTTTTTTTTTTTCCTTTGTTATTACAAAATGGTCGAATCACCTTGCAGATTATCTGTGTTTTGACTGCCTTTACATGGATAGGGATGAGAAAAGTAATATATCAAATGTTAGAGCTAAAAGGGACCTTATGTTAATCTAGTTTAAGCCCTTACTATTTTTTTAATTAAATAAGAAAACAAATAACAACAAAACAAAAAAAAAAAACCATAAGTGACATCCTGGATGATAGCTGACCAAACCCAAGTGTAGTCAGAAGTAGCACTGGGTCATTGTCATGTCTCCCCAACTAACATATGTGTTCTTCCAGGTCAGAGATGGTATGTCAGGCTTCTTTACCTCTCCTTTAATCCCTAGAAGACTATTTGGCATGTATACCAAAACCAAACCAAACCCATTGCCATCGAATCGAGTCCATCTCATATCTGTCGTATCAACAGTGTTGTTATCCTCCATGGCAGAGACTAAAAGATTTAAACTTCTCCAAAAAAACAGCAGGTATTAATTTAATGACCAGAGATCTACAAAGAATAATTTTAAACGATTAATACCGTAAAATAGAAGTTCATAAAGCCTTTTGACCAGTACTAAATTATTGAATCAAATTCAGTTTTGCTGAATTAAATAGTCTTTTTACATGCCTGCCCAGGACTCTTTATCTGTCTGTGTTCTCACAGCTAGTAGCCATTTGTCGCCATAATTGCTGGTAACCATGGGAACTGAAAGAGTGTTTCTCCCTGCAGTCAAGTCAGGATGTGAATTATATACAATCTAAGGAGGAGAACCCTGACACAGGTGTCTTTTTGTGTGTAATGTGAGCCTAAGAAATGTTTCTTTATAACACACATGTAATTTTGTCTTAAAATGGTCCTGGAGCCAGCCTTATCTAAAGTTTCCCAGACAACTTAAAAGGGTTTTGGTTTTAACAAGCTGTTTCTGGGAAGTAAGGTCCTGGTACCAAATTGTTTCCACAACTGAGACATTTGGTTAAAGCTGTTTAACATCAACCAGTGATATTTTTATTACTTCTTCTGAAAATATGCATGATTGAAAACCTGTGTAATTAGTTCCTGAAATCAATCACTGTAAGCTTCTGTACCCAATTATCCCATAGAAACTCATTCTCTGCCTCCTAACCCATCCTTCTTGTGACTTCAAAAAAAGACTAGCCAATCAAATGATTGTATTATAATTTCTTTGTTCCGTGAGCCATATCTGTTCCTGTTAGAAGCTCTCTCTATCTGGAGTCATCAGTTCCCACGTACATGAGTTGGTGTCTCCCTGCATTCAAATGTATCTTTTTTTTTTTTTTTTTTTTTCTGAATAAATCCTCCTAATCTTATTTTAGGAGCTCTGGTAGCATAGTGCCTAAGGCACTTGATTGCTAACCAGAAGGCTGGTGGTTTAAACCCACCAGCCACTCCTCAGAAGGAAGGTTGGGCAATCTATTTCCATAGTGATACCGCTTCGGAAACCCAAGGAGGGGTCACTATGAGTCAAGTCCAACTTGACAGCAAATAACAACAACAACAACTGGTAGCATAGTGGTTAAAGCATTTGGTTACTAGCCTAAAGGTCAACAGTTGGAACCTACCAGCTGCTTTGCAGGAGGATGATAAGACAGTGTGCGTCTGTAAAGATTTATAGCCTTCCAAGGTTTCTGGTGGCATAGTGCCTAAGGCATTTGACTGCTAACCAGAAAGCTGGCGGTTCATACCCACCAGTCACTCCTTGGAAGGAAGTTTGGGCAATCTACTCCCATAGTGATACTGCCTTGGAAATCCAAATAGGATCCCACTTGCTGGCAGTGAGTTTGAGAAGGGTTTCCAAACCCTGTGGGCAGTTCTACTTTATCCTATAGGTTCACTGTGAGTGAGAATTGCCTTTGACCGCAGTGGTTTTTTCATTTTTGCGAGTGAGGGGGCATTAGCCTTATTTTAAGGACTGAGTGGTTTTCTTGGCTACCACAATATATTTTGGTAAAATAATCCCTAATTTCAGACTACCTCTTGGTCTATGTACAGATTCTACATGAGCACTATTAGGTGTTCTGAAATTCCCATTCTTTGCAATGTGATTCATGATTTGTTATGATCCACATCATCAAATAAATGCCTTTGCATAATCAATAGAAACAAGTAACCATCTTTCTGGTGTTCTCTGCTTTCAGCCAAGATCTATTTAAAATTAGCAATGATAGTCCTCATTCCATATCCTCTTCTGAATCTGACTTGAATTTCCATCAATGTACTGCTGCAATCATTTTTTAATTATCTTCAGTAAAATTCTACTTGTGTGTGATATTAACGATGAAAAAAACCTAACTCAGTGCCTTTGAGTTGATTTTGACTCATAATGACCCCTCCTTGGGTTTCCAAGGTGGTATCACTATGGAAGTAGATTGCATAGTCTTCCTTCTGAAGAGTGCTTGTGGGTTTGAACCACCAGCCTTCTGGTTAGCAATCAAGTGCCTTAGGCACTATGCCACCAGAGCTCCTGATATTAATGAGATCATTCAATAATTTCTCCATTCTGTTGGATCACCTTTCTTTAGAATGAGGACAGATATGGATCTTTTTCAATGGATTGGCCAGGTAGCTATTTTCCATATTTTTTGTTATAGACGAGTGAGCAGTTTCAGAATTGCATCCACTTGTGGAAACATCTCAATTGGTATTCTGTCAATTCTTAGAGCCTTATTTTTCACCAATGCCTTTAGTACAACTTGGACTTCTTTCTTTAGTACCATCAGGCCTTGATCATATGTTACCTCCTAAAATGGTTAATGTCAACCAATTCTTTTTGGTACAGTGACTCTGTATTCCTTCCATCTTCCATTCACCAGCTATGAAACCCTACAATAACAAAACACAGATTAACTGACAGTACTGCAGAAATAGGACATGATTCAATTGTAATCAATCTGGCTAGACAAATACCAAAAGTCTTCTCTGAAAAATAAACAGACTCCAGTTATTAGGATTTTTTTAAAAAGTCTAGAATTGTTAAATACTCCTCAAAACCTTCTTAAGATAAATTCACATTGAAGAATGAAGCCAGTTTTCAATACACACTCATTTTCTGGACACTCCCCTTCCCCTCCCTTATTCAAGTTCTATGCTGTGCAATTCTGGTAAACAAGTAACAGAGATTGTTCAAATTACAAAGAAATTGATCCCTAACCAAAACACAGAGCTCCACTGCAGAAAATATCAAAAAGGAATGAGGAAAGAGAAAGCACAAGACAGTACAAGAAAGTTACTGGGAAATAGTAAATCAGCTGCCATAGCCCCAAGGAAAAGGCAGTGATCCAATTAGTCAAGAGAGGAGCAAAACAACTTAGCCTGGCTCTCCACAGGTATAACTGTCAGAATGATTAACCTCAATTCCAGTCAGACACAGTGACCTCCATTAGTTAGATAATGGAGGTGCAAACAGATCGTGAGCCTTTATATCCTGGCCAATTATAGAGCCTTATTTTCCTCTGTGCTCAATAGAAGTGACCTAAAAGCTTTTGAGGCACTAGTCAACAAAGTGTCTTGGTATAGCAACCTTCAAAATAATTTTTTTCTCACATTTCTTTACGAAGAAAGTATTCTTCAGCCAAGAGGAGCAGTTTTTTTTCAGTGAAGGAGGAAGGAGATTGGCTAGCCATACTCTAGTAGAAAGGAAAAGAAAATTAATCTGTTCACTGGCCTTTGGCAGTAGGATTTCCTCTTTCAGATAAACAATGTTTTCCTTAATCTGAACCTGAGATTGAACACACTACAGAAATTGCTCAGCACATACTCTATATTTTCTCTTCCATAATTTTGTGATTTGAAATCATCCACAGAACTTGTCATTCGGTTGTCTTGTCTTATTTTTTTTTTCCTTTTAGTTAAAATTCTATTGTGATTGGCTGTCAACCACTCAGAGGGGGATCTATGGAGGAGATGCTGGATAGAGAGGGAGAACAATGTGGAGCAAAACTCAAAATCATTTGGAAAAAAAAAATAAAAGGGGGACCGGGTTTGCTGGTCTGATAGAGCCTGGTGGAACCACTGAAACTATGGTCCCTAGCTGCCCTTCAGGTCTGGAATTGAACCCACACCTGTGGCTTCCAGCCAAACAAAAGACAGGCAGATGAGTTGAACACGTACCTGAGGTAGATACACTTCTTGGAGAGAACAAACATGGGAGAAAGAGGAGCTGTTTATGCACTGGGAGACAGCTTACAGGGGCAGGAGTGCATGGAGGGATGGACACAGGGAAGATGTAACTACGGGGAGGAAGTGGGAGGGGAGCTGTTGCATTGTGGTAAATTGTAGTCACTGTCATGAGACAAAGTGTATGTGAACTGGTGTATGGAAAGTAAATTTGCTCTGTAAACTTTCACCCAAATCACAATTAAAATGAATAAATAAATAATTCTATTAAGATTGGATGTCCCATGAAGAGGAAACAGGGACCGTAGTTCCCCACAAGAAGCCGGAATGTTTCTGCCCACAAGAGTCTCAATCTCTGGTAGTTGCTTTAGGTCTTGATTCTGCCCTAATCACAGCAGCACAGGAGAGAAACAGGGGCTGGGATTGATTTATAAGCAGGCCCTGAGTTATGAATGTCCGCTTACTTAGGGATAACTCTAGCAATTAGTACTTGCTCTTTAATGTTATGTAAATTTTCTCTCACTTTGAAACAATTGAACCAACCCTTATTCACAATCAATTCTTCATCACCATTACCTTCACTTACTGCATGTGCAGTTTGTAAATTATTGGAAAGGCTTCAAGGCTTTTCTTGCTGTAAAACCAAAAAAAAAAAAAAACCATCAGACTCACTGCCATTGAGTCGATTCCAACTGAAGCAGCAGTGTGTTCAAACCACCAATATTCTGGTTAGTAACCAAATGCCTTAACCATTACACCACCAGTGCTCCATTTTTCCTGCACTAAAGTAAGGCTAAATAAGAACCTCATGCACCTGTTCCAACTCACCTACAAATTCCACTTAAAGAGACACTTAGAAACGGATCTCATTTGTTAGTTAACTGGGGACTGCCTGTATGAGAAATCAGAGTAGGCCCAGACCTCTTTTCCCAGACTGCTATGTATACTATCACTTAAAAAATATTTTTTAAAAATCTTCTTGCAATAAATTCTCCCCTAAATTTGCTGAGGATACTGCCCCAGCAAGCAGTTGTGGTGCAATGAACCAGGTTGAGGCTGAGCTGTCAAACGGACTGACTTATGAAACGTCCTCATGCTCTCTGGCACCATCCCCATTCCCTTGTGCAGATATTTTAAGCTTACTTTCTCAGTACTCATGCCTGTCAAAGAAGCACCACCTCCACCAGGAAGCATTCTTAGGATCCACTTGTGCCCACCCTCTTCTTAGCCCGACCACCACTACATGGGGCTTCTGCCATTTCCTTTCTCCCACTTCTCTCCCTCTATCCTTTCTTTCCTAACAGCTACTGATTACCTATTAAATACCAGGAACTCATAACACTGGAGTCAAAGACATGCTTTCTGCTGCTTAAGAGCTAACAGGACAATTCAAGTGTAACCTCTTCTAGGAGCCTGTGATAGTTGGAGTTGTGGCTGGACCACAATTCTGAGCAGTTTAAGCAGTGGGTTATTCCCACGATGAGATCGGATGTATATGTGTTGAGCAGCCAATCCATTGAAAGGGAGTTTCCCTAGGAGGGTGGCCTGCTCCCAATATATTTATGGACATCCTGGGGAAATGAGATACTCTACTGTGGATCTGGATCCTTTTGTGCTGCCTATAACTGTCCATGAGCAAACAACCCACCATTCAGCCTGGAGATCTTGGATTCGTCATTTGTCGGAGTCAATAGCCGATATACTGCTTGCCAACCTTGAGCTCATCAGTCCCTGCAGCTGCATGAGTTGGGAAGAGCCTCCAGTTTGACATTTGATCCAGGAACCTTGAGACTTGCCAGCTTCTATAAGTGTGTGAGCTATTTTCCTAAGATAAATTTCTCTCTCTACATATATGTATATGCTTTACTGGTTTTGCTTCTCTAGAGAACCCAGCCTAACACAGAACCCTTTCCTACCATTTTCCCTTAGACATACGTACATACAAACATGTATGCAGGCATGTTTATGCGTACATATAATAAACCACATAGGGGACACAGTTAAAGATACTTCTTAGACATAACCAAACACTTTATGAGATTTGTTTTCTGGGTTTGAAGACTTAGAATCATAGTCTCATGGGACAAATCTGTTAATTGGTATGACATAGTTCATAAAGTATATGGTCTCCATTCCAATGTAGTGAGTAGTAGCTGGAGTCTAAAAGCTTGCAAGAGGTCATCTAAGATACATCTATTGGTCAATACTCCTCTGGAAAAAAAAGAGAAAGAAGGAAACCAAAATCTCGGAGAAGAAAGTAGTCCACAGGACTAATAATCTACAGGAGTCACTGCCTCATCTACTCTGCAGCAAGAAGAACTAGATAGTACCCAGCTACTACTACCAGTCATTCTGATCAGGGCCACAAGACATGGATCCTGATAGAATCCTGACAGAATGGGAGAAAAATGTGGAACAGAGCTCAAATTCTTAAATAGTCCATACTCACTGGTTGAGACCATGAGGACTGCCTGAGAATACTGTCCTGAGATATTCCTTAAACCTTAAACCGGAATTATCCTTTGAGGCTGACTTTTAGGTAAATACAGATTGGCTCACAAAATAAAGAATATCCCCTCCAAGTAATGAGCTCCTTTAAAGAAAAATATCTATATGAGACCAAAGGTCAAAAATTACTCAAAGCAAAGATGAGAAGATAAGGGACACTAATTATTGGAAATGTTACAAACAGAATAAAATGAACGAGAATGGTGACACAACGTGAAAAATGTAACCAATATCACTGAATAATTTATGTAGAAATTGTTAAATGGAAACCTAACTAGCTGTGTATGCTTTCACCTTAAACACAACAAAATTTTATTTTAAAAAATAAGTTTGTGCAGCAAGACAATAGCAACCAGAGCATATTTCTGCTTTCCTTATCCATGCCCCACCCTAACTCTGTTCCTCTACCTCCCACTAGCATGTTGTTGTTGTTGTTATGTGCCATTAAGTTGGACCCGACTCATAGCGATCCCTCCTTGGGTTTCCGAGGCAGTATCACTACGGAAGTAGATTGCCCAACCTTCCTTCTGAGGAGTGGCTGGTGGGTTTGAATTGCCAGCCTTCTGGTTAGCAGTCAAGTGCCTTAGGCACTACGCTACCAGAGCTCCTTTCCACTAGCATAGGAACAATCAAAAACCAAAAAAACACACACATTGTCATTGAGTTGATTCCAACTCATACCCACCTGCATTGGGTTTATAAGGCGGTAAATCTTTATGAAAGTAGATTGCCCTATCTGCCTTCAGTGGAGCAGCTGGTGGGTTTAAACTGCCAAACTTCTGCCTCACACATAGCACCACCAGAGTTCCTTTGGAACAACCAAGTAGGACATTTTCAGATCACAAGAACTGTCTTATAGTTTCGAAAATAGTCCTCTGTCTAAGGCAGCTAGGCCATGAGGTTTGCTGCTCTGTGGTAGAACCAGGGCTAGAGAAAATATTTTTAAAATCCCACCCCTATTTGGCTGAAAGGGCCGTACAAAGGGAGTGAAAATGAGTAGAGAGCCAGTGAGGTTGTGTGAGTGCAGACATAGGTGCTCTGAGGGCAGAAGGGGGATCTAATATTGTATCTCCCTCATTTGTCAATAACCACCTCCATACAAGCCTTTGCCTCAGGATTTACTCCGGGGAGGGTGAAGGAGGCAACTGACAGATGCGGAGGCAACTGACAGATGCAGACTCAATTGATCTGGGGTGAGGACCCAGGTGACAATACTTTGAAACAGTTGCCTTGTGATTTTAACGTGCACTAGTTTGAGAACTCTGGTAGCATAGTGGCTAAGACACTTGCCTGCTAGCCAGACAGCTGGCGGTTCAAACCCACCAGCCACTCCTCGGAAGGAAGGTTGGACAATCCTACTTCCGTAGTGATACTGCCTCGGAAACCCAAGGAGGGGTCACTATGAGTCGGGGCTGACTCGACGGCACATAACAACAACAACAACAGTTTGAGAACAACTGGACTGAGTTAAACAGAGTGAACATTCAAGTTTCCCCATCCTGATACTTAGAACAAACAGGCTATAGACAAAATAAAGAAGCAAATATTTCTCAAACACCTGAGCATAAACCCCTAAGCCCATTGCCGGTGTGTTGACTCTGACACATAATGATCCTGTCTGATAGAGTAGAACTGCCCCATAGAAGCACAGAGCCACAGAGCTGCTGGTGGGTTGGAACCACCAAATTTTCAGTTAGCAGCCAAGCACTTAACCACTGTGCCACTGGTGCTCCTTCACCTGAACACAGTGGGAGTTCACTCGTCCGTCCAACATGTGAAAGATAATACTTTATAAATTGTAAAGGACTCTCCTCTGGAACTTTTTGTGTTGTGGCCAAACTGTAGCCCATAGTGGAAATGTAACTCTCTGGTTAAGGCTTTGGTGTTGTTATATGCCGTTGAGTTGGACCCAACTCATAGTGACCCCTCCTTGGGTTTCAGAGGTAGTATCACTGTGGAAGTAGATTGCCCAACCTTCCTTCTGAGGAGTGGCTGGTGGGTTTGAACCACCAGCCTTCTGGTTATCAGTCAAGTGCCTTAGGCACTATGCTACCAGAGCTCCTTCATTATTAATTAGGAAAATGCAAATTAAAACCACTTCGGACCCACTAAGATGGCTATGATTAAAAGGAAAACAACAAGTGTTGACAAGGGTATGAAGAAATTAGACACTTAATCCATTGCTGCTGGGAGTGTAAAATACAGCTGTTGTGGAAAATAGTTTGGCAATGCTTCAAAAAGTTAAACAAAGATCATACGATCCAGCAATTCCACTCCTAGGTATATATCCAAAAGGATTAAATGCAGGGATGAAAAGAGATACTTGTACACCAATGTTCATTGCAGCACTATTTAAAATAGCCAAACATGGAAACAACCTAAATTTTATATACATACAATGGAATATTACTTGATCATGAAAAGAAATAAAGTCTGGATATATGTTAAAACACGAGCAAAACTTGAAAACATTATGCTAAATGAAATAAGTCAGTCACAAAAGAACAAATACTGTGTGATCTCACTTAAATGAATTATCTAGAATAGGCAAGTATGTATTAGTGATTATCAGGGGCAGGCAGGAGGAAGGATGAAAGGAAGACACAATGCTTAGGGAACACTGAGCTTGTTAAAAGTTTTAAAATGCTTAAGGGTGATGGTTGAACAACATGATAAGTGCCACTGATGTCACTGAACTGAAAGTGTGAAGATTGTTTAAAATTGCAGGTGTTTTGTCACCTATATATCTGGCCCAATAAAAAAAAAATTATGGATTAAAAAAATGGATAATATTCTGTTTGATTGGCTCAATCACCTCAGGAAAAAAAAAATGCATCTTATTATATTAGAGAGAGAACCTCTGCTATCATTATTTCAGCTAAAACCTTAATATATTTTCATTTCCCCCACTATTTCCAGGTTCCTAAAGTGTTAAGGAGCTCTGGTAGCATAGTGCCTAAGGTACTTGACTACTACCAGAAGGCTGGCAGTTCAAACCCACCAGCCACTCCTCCCAAGGAAGGTTGGGCAATCTATTTTCGTAGTGATACTGCCTTGGAAACCCAAGGAGGGGTGTGATAGTTGAAGATGTGTCAACTTGGCTGGACTCCAGTTGTGAGTGGTGGTTCCCATGATGGATCACATGACTGTGTCCTAAGCGGCCAGTCAGTCTAGGGGGAGTTTCCCCAGGGGTGTGGCCTACCTGTAATACTATCCCAGGGACAAACTGGAAGAACGGCATTC
>NW_006921789.1:5765912-5782342 GCF_000298275.1 Orycteropus afer afer
ACTTTGCTGGGTTTTGTGTTTCTCTAGAGAACCCAATCCAACACAAGGGGTCACTATGAGTTCACAGCACATAACAACAACAACAATGACTAATGACATTGAATGGAGCCCTGGTGGGGCAATGATTAAGTCCTCAGCTGCTAAAGGAAAGTTTGGCAGTTTGAACCCACAAGCCACTCCATGGGAGAAACATGAGGCACTCTGCTTCCATAAAGATTTATAGCCTTGGAAGTTCTATGGGGATAGTTCTACTCTCTCCTGTAGGATTGCTGTGAGTCTGAATCAACTCAGTGGGAGTGGGTTTTTGGTTTGAATGACACTGAATATTGTCTCGTTAGCCATTTGAATTTCTTCATTGGTAAATTATCTACTCAAGTCCTTTGCCCGTTTCATGATAGGGTTGTTTGTCTTTTTGTTATTAAAGCACTTTCTTAAGGTAGCTGCTCTCTTTTTCCCTCCTAATTCTAATGGGCTTTGCTTCTGGGGTTGGAAGTGGTGGTGTTAAGTGGTTAAGGCCAGGAATGTGAATCAGATTGAGTGAGATTAGATTCCTGCCTCTAGTGTTTACCAACTGTGTAACCTTGGAAAATATGCATGATTCCTCTAAGCCTCAGTCTTCTCCTGAGTAAAATGGGGTTGATTATAGCATTACCTCTCACAGAGTTGTTTTGAGGGAAGACAATCTTCATGACATGCCTGACACATGGGGAGGGCTGCCATTTGTTCTCTTTATTTAAGGGTTCTGTTCCACAGTCAGCTGCTAATGGAAAAATTGGAAGTTTGAGTCATTTTCTGAAATGCAAAACTCAGGAATTGGTTTGCATTCACAAAACATTCACTTGCCTTTCCCATCTGGAAAAAGGAAGCCACTCTATCTATCTATCTGCCTACCTACCTATTAGTTCTGTGTGTTTTGCAGAAGCCCAATGAGGTATATGATTGAACTAAACACCTCTGAGTTTCCACTCCATCTCCACAGGACTGGTGCTGGCCTCACAAAAGTAGAAGTCAGCTAAGACTCAAAGCAAAATACCAGGTGGCTGCATGACATTGTTTTGAAAATCAACAATGAGCTCACAATTGTGTGCCTTCCAAAACACATGGAAAAGTTCACAGGGTGAATCAGAGCGCAGGATATTGCCAGGGGAGAAACTGCCCTGCTGAAAAGACCCACCTTCCTTGGAAGTACCTACTGGTGGCTCTTCTTCCCTCAACTACCCAGCCCTCCAATTCTTCCTTGGTGAAGAGGTGGAGAAGAGATGGGGAGTGCCCCCACCCTCACAAGAATCAGAGATGCCTGCTTCCAGGAGTTCCCAGTTTTGCTTGGTTGACCTCCACAGCCAGGAATCCTGCTGCAAGTATCTCTCTGTTCTTCCTCAAAGGTGTCTCCCACACTGGCACCCAGTCTCCTGATCATCTTCCTGATAGAGGACTCACAGGAGACAGACTCCATTCCTGCCTGTTTTGGTTACCTAGTGCTGCTCTGGCACTTGACTGCTAACCAGAGGCTGGCAGTTCAAACCCACCAGCCACTCCTCGGAAGGAAGGTTGGGCATTCCTACTTCCGTAGTGATACTGCCTCAGAAACCCAAGGAGGGGTCGCTATGAGTCGGGGCTGACTCGATGGCAAATAACAACAACAACAACAGTGCTGCTCTGACAGGAATATACCACAAATGGGATGGCTTTACCAAACAGAAGTTTATTCTTATAATTTGGAGGCTTTAAGTCTGAGTTCAAAGTGCCAGGCTCTAGAGGCTGGGTGAAAGCCCTTCAACCTTGGATTGTAGCTCTACCTTCTGCTCCTGGCCCACTGAAGCTAGAGGCTTTTCTTCACTCAGACAGCTGCTGGCTGCTGAGGCTGACAAACCCAAGGTTGACAAGTAAAAAAGCACAGTTCTGATGTTTCCAACACACAGCAGGCCATTAATTCAAGTCTCTTGAAAGTCCCAAGGTCTGCAGACCATGGCAGGCTGCTGAACAATGACACGGCTACATGCAGAGTTCAAGCGTGCCTTTCCTCAAGGCTTCTTCTTATATACAGGAAGCAGACCACATACCCAAAGGCAGCTCCTCAGCTGCTCACAGTAGATTCCACCATGGAGTTGATTACCACTCTTATCATGGGAAATATACTACATCCAGCTGCCCAGCCTCTCAACCAGGCCTAGTCAAGTTGACACACAAACTTAACCACCACACTGCCCTGTTCTCTGCTGGCTCTAAAGATCATTTAGCTGGCTGCACAGAGAAGCTGAGAGAGAAGCTCCACCGTTCCCGATCCATCTTCACAGGACAGCCCAAAGAGCACCCCTGAGCTTCATCCTCAGCTGGCTGTAGAATGAATCCTCATTTATGGAGCCCATCTCCACACACAAGGGGAGATGACTTGCAAAAATGCAGAGGTTAGGAAGAATAAAGTCTTCATATACTGCCCCAACTTTAAGTACGGGAAAACCACTTAACAATGTGAAGATGGCGTGGGCTCACAGACACCTCACACCTGTCTTTTCTACAATGAGCCTCCACACTTCCCTTCAGTCCTAAGAAGGGAATTGGGAAAAGTCCTGACCACTGCCCTAGAGCAAGGCCACAATAGTCAACACCATGTGCAAACCGGCGATTTATATTTTTCTGAAAACCTTAGCCTTGCATTTCTTAACCAGCTGGATGATTTGATACAGCATTATCACAATGCAGCAGAATACAGCATGTACCGTAAGGGGCAAATATGTCAGGGGGCCAACTCAGTAGTAACTAAGAGCAATGGTCACCTTGCCTTGTGAGGGAAGAACATTGTTCAGGTGCTCACAGACCAAGTGCTAGCCTTAAGTCCTTATCTGACCTGTGGTAAATCTTTTATTTTGGGATCTGACTTCATACTCCCAAAGTCTGTGGGGCCTGGTGTCTGATCATTCTTGCATGGCGCGTCTATGACTGAGATTAAGATGTTGGCTTCAGAATGGTGCCCTTAGCCCACAACTTACAGCTGGAGTGCCAGGAGGAGAAGGCAGGGAGCAAGTGTACTCACTGCCATTCTGCATCTGCAAATGGATGGTAGGGGCAGCCTCCAGAAGGTGTTCACCACCCCCTCCAAGATGACTTGTCTTCCTCTTCTCTACAAATTCTGGCCTTGTTAGTATAAGTTGTAGATCTTCAGATGTAGGAGAAGTCCATTCTTGGAAGTGAATTTATCTTGTCTGCAAGAGACTAGGGAAGTTTGGCAGCAGTAGTTCATTCTTCCTTTCTCATTTAATCAGAAGAAGAGGCTATAGACCTGACCTGGTGTAGTCACAGGGAAGGACCTGGGTTCTGGACACCTGCTTGCTTGGGTATCTTGTGCACACTGCAGAGAGTGTGGAGTTGTTAAGTAAGGGCACTACACAGGTGCTAATGTTTAGGGACAGGACCGTTAGGAAACCAGACACATGATAGGAAGCCACAGAGGCAGGATCTGAGCCCAGGCAATCTGAGCATCTCTGGCCATTCGCTAATCACCTCCTCTTCTACACACACACACACAACACACACACACACACTGCCAGGCTACTACACTGTGGGGCCAGTTGCGACCTATATGAAGATATCAAAGGATACTTTTCCAGATGCAGCCAGCATCTCCAGACCCTAGGGGCCTCAGGTCCTGATCAGATCTGTGATCTATTCCCAATGATAGGCTGCTGAGATGAGATATGATGTGGGAGCTTAAGAATCAGCCCCAGAATCACCCACATACTCTATGGAAATGCATCCCTTGGAGCAATCGACCCCGGGGCACCAGAGGGACAACATTCGCATGGAGAAATCCATGCAGGACACAGAGGAGTGCATAACTATGAGGGACACAGGAGGAAGGGGGGTTACTGGGCAGGGCGGGGAGGAGACGGGGTTAGGATTGAGGATGGTAAATGAGGAGTGAAACTAAATGTACATGTAATGTTGAATGTAAAACAAACTCTTAAAACAAACATTTTTTTTTTTAAAAGAATCAGCCGGAGAAATCAGAGAAGGCTGCGAGAGGGAGGAAACTGCTTAAGCCTCACACAAGCCCTTTTCATTTCCTAGCATTTGGCCTCAGACCTTGTTACAGGAGGAAGAGAACTTCTTGAGGTTTTGTAGTTGCCGCCTCTGACCTTTTACATTTGTTGCTTTAGTTTCTCTTTCGTTTTTTGGCAGTTTTGACACAAAGTCTACGAAGTGCGCCTCCGCTGTGCTTTCACTTACAATATCTGCTGCCAGAATGGCTTTGTGGCAGTCACACCGGACCTGCAGGACCACGGCTGTTGAAGTCCCAAACCCCACAGGCCCCAGCCTCGGGCAGACCTGCCTGCTCTTCCTGATCTTCACGGTGCTTCTGCAGACCCTGTGTGTGGCTGTGATTTACGTGTACTTCACCAATGAGCTGAAGCAGGTCAGTACAATGCCGGGCTCCAGGGAAGCTCACAGCAACCCCAAGCTAATTACATCTCTTTGCCTGTCTATATGCTCCTCTTGAAAGAGTTTATTTTGGAAGAAAACACCCCTTTTCTCTGTCCATGGACTTTAATTGCTAATGCACATAATCGCTGAGGACTTTGCAAAAGTTTAAAATCAAGGGACTATGTAAACAAAGTGTAGTTACAGAACTGATTCTACCAGTGACTAGCAAATCTAGACAACAAACGCCTGTTTTTTTTTTTTTTTTGTATGTGTGTGTTAAAAAGTATATATATTTTGTAATACTAGCAATAGCTACCTCTGATTGCGTGCTTTCTGCTAATTGTTTTTGTACTTGTCTCATTAATCCTTGGCTGTGCATGAGGGCAAAAACTATGTCTGCTTTTTGCTCACTGTTGCTCATCTAGGACCTAGCATATCTTGCACAAAACATAGCAGGTGTTCACTAAATATGTGCTGAGAGAATGAGCAACCTTCACAACTTTACGTAGTAGGGACCACTAGTACACAGGAGCAAGATTGGAAACTACTGATTGTTGTTGCTTGGTATTCTGGCCCTGACTAATTCCAGTGGATTTCCAGCAGACATCTTGCTGAAAACTTTGCACAGACACTAATGCTGTTCAGGCATGTTTGCTTATCCTCAGACCTCAGGACTCTTAACCACTGCCAGCCTCTTCCTTCCATCTCTTTCTTTGAAATACCTTAAGTTACATGGATGGAAAGCTTTAACACAGATAAATCAGACTTTCAAAAGTTAGCAGATAGAATAACACAAGTATGAACTAAGTCAGAACCAAGGTTTGGAATGCCAGTTTCTCTTTTGTTTCCAACACTGAGCATGGGGTGACAGTAAATCAGATCTTTGAAATATGTTTTGGTTTTAGATTTGTGATATTTCTGTGTTGACAATAAGAGACCACAAGAAGGACTGCCATTCTGCCTTCTGCTTGGCCATATGCATGTCCTGGGTAAAGCCTATAGAAAAGAGATTATCAGATTGACTCAGCATTTTACCGTTTGTGATAAAATAATGGAAAATTGTCATTCTATGTCCATGGATTGTCCAAATACTAATCCAGGCATGTTTGACAGATTGAAAAAAATAAAATGTAAGCCATTGTTGTTTATGTATTTCTCAACTATGTACAACTTCTGGAACTATGAATACAAAATTGCTAAAAAGAAACCAGCACAACTTTTATTATATTATTTGCTTCATTGTGTGTTATTTGGTAAGTAACTGCAATCTGAAGGAAATTTGGAGACCCTCTCATTTTATAGATGAGGAGACTTGAGACCCTGTTATGGATGGAATTTTGACTCCAAAAAATATGTCTTGGAATCCTAACCCTTATACTTGTAGATATAATCCAGTTTGGAAATAGTGTTTTCTTTGTTATGTCAATGAGGCCATATTGGGGTAAGGTATATCATAAACCCAATCACTTTTGAGTTACAAAGAGAGTATGTTAATGGTAATTGGGGTGTGAAATCATATGTACACGAGCTGTTGAATGTAATACAAATTTTGCTCTGTAAATTTGCACCCAATGCACAACAAAATTAAAAAAAAAAAAAAGAGTAAATTAGACACAGATGCACACACACAGGGGGAAGACAGATGCCATGTAAGGATCTTCCTCAAGACAAAGAACCAAGGAATACCTGGAACTACCTAGAGGAAAGGAAATTACGTGGTCTAGACCTTGATTTGGACTTTTGGCATCCAGAACTGTGAGAAAATAATATTCTGTTCTTTATAGCCATGCCCTTGTGTTATTCCTATTCCAGCAGTACTAGGAAACTAAGACAGACTTCTGCACCATCAGAATAGGAGCCAGGCTAGCTCCAGGTCTGTAGGAACCAGGGCAAAGTTCTTCCCTCCAAGGCAAGATGACCATTGTTAGTTATCATGGAGTTGGCCCTCTGACTCATTTGCACCCTGTGACATACTCTGTGTTCTGCTGCATTGTGGTAATAATGCAATATCAATCAGCGAGCTGGCTAGGAATTACCAGGCTATTGTTCTCAGAAAAATATACATTGCATAAAAGCCATAATATTTTAATTATGTGTTAAGAAAATACAGTTTGCATACTCTGTGGAGTGTAAATTTGATTCTCTCAATAGGTTGGAAATTTTGGCTTTGGAAACAGATGAAAAAGACTCTTGTTTGGTTTGCAAGTAATTATGAAAAATATGATGACCCTTAGATGACCAGAAAAGTCAGATTTATTTGTAGGTCACTTTTAGAAAAGCTTATGGATTTGTAAGGAAACAAAATCAGTATACCTTTGCATAGTGCCTAAGGCACTTGACTGCTACCCAGAAGGCTGGCGGTTCAAACACACCAGCCACTCCTCAGAAGGAAGGTTGGCCAATCTACTTCCATAGTGATACCAACTCGGAAACCCCAGGAGGGGTCACTATGAGTCAGGAATGACTCAATGGCACATAATAACAACAACAACACAGTCATGCCTTTAGTTCTAAGTCTATGTGACAAGCTAGAAAACTGGTGTGTTGTTGGATTGGAACCACCATGTCCTAGTCTTTGTTAACTTTATGATATAAACATATGGGGCTCCCTCAATCTGGTTACATTACAAGTTTGCCAGATTTAAAAACTGGATTAGCTGATTCTTTACTGACTGATTCATGAACTGTCCATGCATATAGCCAGTTTTCTTTGAATTCTTCTATGATAAAAATGGTGATTTCAAATAAAGCTTAACATCCCAATTGTTTCTTGAATGCATATTTGCATGTGTATACATGTATGTATGGACATGTAGAAGAATATTCTGAGAGTGCTAGAAAGGAAGGAGAATTAACAGATATTGAACACCTACAAAGTCTCAGGAACTTTGCACAGTGGTTAAGTGCTCAGCTATTAACCAAAAGGTTAGTGGTTTGAACCTACCAGCTGCTCTTCAGAAAAAAGATGTGGCAGTCTGCTTCCATAAAGATTTACAGCCTTGGAAATTCTATAGGACAGTTCTACTCTGTCCTGAAGGGACACTGTGAGTTGGAATCAACACAATGGCAATGGGTTTATAGGTGGATAAACCAAAGTTCAGGAAAGGTAGGTGACTGACTTATCCAAGACTACAAAGCTAGTAAAACATAAAGGCTAATTTTGAACACAGAGCAGATTGACTCCAAATCCCAAAGTTTTCCTAAGCACACTTAAAGCCTGTTTGATAAGTGGGTTCCTGCAAATAAATAAGTAAAATTAAATAGTTACCTGTGTCCCTTTTATAAAAATATTCTTCATGGAATCTCCTACAGAAAAAGTTTGAAATCTCACTCACTTGCAATTAATAATAATACAAAAGCATTAGGTCTGAATAACATGGGAATGCCACATGGCAAGTTTCACATTTTCTTTGAAATCTCCAAAAATAAGTGGGTACCCTTTCTTAGCTCATGCTAACCCAAATCTCTCCAAAGATTACCATAATCTGAAGGTCTCAGATATCATAGCCATCCATTAGATTTACAGCCCAGCATGGCAGGATGTTTATATTTTGCTGGTACCTTCTGCTAAACTGATTTTTTTTTCAACATCGCATATGGAATGAGCTTGAGTTTTGCAGTAAAAAATGAACCTGGATTGAAATTATGCTTCTTCCTCTATCTACCTGGGTGGCATTGGGCTGTTTCACACCACTGAGCCTCAGCTTCCTCAGCCGCAAAATGGGAGTAATGTTCCTTATATAGGAGGATTATTGTGATTATCTGAGCTAGTGTATGAAAATGTCTGACATCAAATAGGTGCTTAATAATTGTAGCTATAGAAAACAACAATGTCTGGCCAGGATATAGAAAGGTTAGAATTCTCATATATTTTTGGTGAATCTGTAAAACAGTACAACTATGGTGGAAAACAGTATGGTGCTTCCTTAAAAAGTTGGAAATAGATACACAGTTTGATCCAACAGTCCCACTACTAGGTATATAATCTAGAGAAATAAGAGTTATGACACAAACAGATACATGAACAACCATGTTCATCACAGCATTATTCACATAGTGAAAATGAAACAACCTAAATGTCCTTCAGTGGATGAATAGGTAAGTAAACTATGATACATACACATAGTGGAATGCTATGCCATGAAACATAATATGAGTGAACCTGGAGGACATAGTGCTAGGTGAAATAATTCAATCACAAAAGGGCAAATATTATATGAGACCACTATTGTAAAATGTACATTCTTTTCTTCACATGTATTTTTACTTAATCCTTACACGAGATTTAGGTTTTAATACCTACATATGATTATAAAAAGTCAAGAAAAGGTTTACATACAGAAAGAAACTTCCTTTGACAGTTATAACAAATGAGAAGGAAGGGAGGAAAATCACTAATTAGATAGTAGACATGTATTAATTTAGGTGAAGGGAAAGGGAGTATACTATAAGGAAGAGATCAGCACAATATCATTAAGGCAAAGGAAGACACTGAGAGGTGCATAAAAGTTACAAACAACCAAAATAAATACTATTACATACACAATCTGCAATCTCATTAATAACAGTCTATGAGTGGATATATAGGCAGACATGCAAGCTGAACAGGTATGGATAGGTGAATAGGACTATACCCAAGAGCATATATATATTTGGCAGAGGATATTTCTACATATGTATTTCTATGTGCTGTATATATATGTGTGTGTGTGTGTGTGTGAGAGTGTGTGTGTGTGTGTGTGTATCCACGTATACAGTAGAGCAAACAGAGGGCAAAGATGAAAACTTCTTAGCCATGACCCATGCCTTGAAAGAATGAGTGACTGGACTTGGGGACTTAGGACCACAGTCTCCAGGGAGAGCTAAGTCAACTGACATAACATAGTCCAACAAGGACAATTTTCTACATCCTACTGTGGTGAGTAGTGATTGGAGTCTTAAAAGCCAGTGAGTGGCCTTCTAAGATGCAGCTGTTCGTCTCTTCCCATATGGAGCAAAGAAGAGTGGAGAATATTAAAGATTCAAGGAAACAATTAGTCCAAAGAACCAACAGACCATGGGAACCATGGCCTCCATACTCTGAAACCAGAACTATATGATGCCTGACTGCCACTACTGACCACTCTGATCTGGACCACAGAAGGTCCTAGTCAGAATGAGAGAAAAATATAGAACAAAATTCAAAACCATAAAAAAGAGCAGACTTACTGGTGGAACTTCTAAGACAGTGGCCCTTAGACACCCTTCAAACCTGGAACTGAACTCATCCCCAGAGATCACCTTGCAGTCGAACAACAGACAGGCTTATAAAAATAGTAACACTCATGAGGAATGTAGTCCTCAATACAATAAATCATACGAGACTGAAAGGGCAGCATTTGCCCCAAAACAAAGCTGAGTAGGCGGGAAGGGGCAGGAAAGAAAACTGAGGAACCCAGGGAGGAAGCAAGAAGGGTACTGTTACATTAAGGGAGTTGCAACTAATGTTATGAAACAAAATGTGTATAAATTGTTGAATAGAAAATTAATTTGCTCTATAAACTTTCATGCAAACCACAATATAAATAAATAAATAATAGCCACTGTAATAACTGTTAAGAAGTCTCTTGAAGGAGTCATCATCCTTATCAATAGTTTTCTCAAGGGAAAAAAATCTGAATTTTCTTTGGTGTCTATGTAGCATATTCACAAAACAGATTGCAAGTTCCCCCTTGGGTGGTGAAAATTTGCAGAAGATAGAGTGATCAAGTGTTGTAAGGGGTATGAGTTAAGGAAAGCTGAAAAACAGCAAGTCTGTAGACCAGCAAGCACAAACAATAAATATGGACCTAGCTTCTGGAGTCTGGGTTTCTCTGAAATGTTTTACGACAAGGGAACTCTCTATCTCTTGTGACACCATAGATGGAGAAGAAAGAGGACAAGTTGACCCTTCTTCACAAATTTCCATAAAGTTTCCTTTATGGTAGTCACTGTTTTTAGAAAACGATTGTCAGAGGCTAATGTCTGGGCAGCAGAGAAACTCAGCACTGCCATTTTGAAGTCTCTGAACCAGCAAAGGCGTCTACACTGCTGACTTTAAGCACTGCCAAGGACAGGTTTACCCTGGCTTGGACAAATGCCATGTTTGCTATGGCACCAATAGCAGTTGCTGTTGAAATCCACTTCTCCGAACCAAGGGCTTCTGGAACAAAAACAGCACACACACATATCCCCTTCTGCCAATACCCAGAGGTTCCTTCCTGGGAAAGAACAGCCCAGACTATAACATGCTGCTGCAGGAAATACACACATGTGAAAAAAGTAAGGGGGCTGGTGGTAAAGAAAGACACTTCAGGTTAATAATTCTTGGAATAACCACAACCTTCCACCTCTTGCCCCATGCGTGCAGTCTAAAGAACTGGCTAAGGTGTGTAGAAGAAACTAACAAATATCATAATGAAAGCAACATAGTGGGGATGGGAAAGGTGGCTGGGCTTTCCTTTCTGGGTTTCTATTCTTTAAAAATCTGTATTTAAATCTAGAAGGAGAAATACCAAAATGTTGACAGTTTTGATTTCTAGATGGTAGGGTATGGGTGACTTATTCCTTTGAAATTTTCTACAAGGTGCTCTGGTGGCACTTTGGTTTAAGCACTTGCCTGCTAACCAAAAGGTTGGCAGTTTGAACGTACCAGCCATTCCTTGGAAGAAAGATTGTGGCAGTTTGCTTCCATAAAGCCTTTGTTGTTGTTGTTGTTTGCCGTCGAGTCGGCCCCGACTCATAGCGACCCCTCCTTGGGTTTCCAAGGCAGTATCACTACGGAAGTAGGATTGCCCAACCTTCCTTCCGAGGAGTGGCTGGTGGGTTTGAACTGCCAGCCTTCTGGTGAGCAGTCAAGTGCCTTTGCCACTATGCTACCAGAGCTCCTCCATAAAGCCTTGGAAACCCCATAAGGCAGTTCCACTCTGTCCTATAGGGTTGCAGTAAATGTCATAAAAGTATCTGTGGTCATCCACATATGATTTTCATGCAGATTTAAACAGCATGATATTTTTATATGGTCTTAAGGAAAAAAAATAACCAAACACAAAATTGCACACACAGTCTGATCTCAACTCTGTAAATAAGTATGCATAGAAGGAGAGAGATCCTAGGAGGTTAACCTTTGGTTCTCTAGGAGGTGAGATTATGGGTGATTTTAGTTTTCTTCTCATTACTTCTCTATATTCTTTAGGTTGTCTGTGTATCCTGAATTCACCTGAGTTTATGAGCTTTTAGGTAATAATGAAGTCACATTAGCTCATTGATTTTCACCACATATACCTAGACCGGGAGCTCTGGTACCATAGTGCCTAAGGCACTTGACTGCCAACCAAAAGGCTGATGGTTCAAACCCACCAGCCACTACTTGGAAGGAAGGTTGGGCAATCTACTTCCGTAGTGATACTGCCTCAGAAACCCAAGGAGGGGTCACTATGAGTTGGGTCCAACTCGATGGCACATAACAACAACATATCTGGACCAGACTCAGTTTTGAAGTTTGTTGCATAATCCCAAAAGTATTTCTGGGAAATTCCCAGAGGGTATATACAGGTTCCAGGCAGCACTCAGTTCTGACTTGGCTGCCCCTTGTTACCAGCGCTCCACTTCCACCTCCTCTCAAACTTCACTTTAGTTGTTGTTACTGTTTAACCCTGGGAGCTCTCAACTCTGCCTCTTCCTGCCTGTGACACTGCCTTCTCTGCTCTCAACCCGTACATGTTAAGATAACTTCTAGCTGCTGTGAAGTAAGAAAACAAGTGGCTTCTGTGTAATGCACATCTTTTTGCCTCAACAATTTACAGTGGTTATTGAGCCTACTTGTTCATTTTCATCAAAACTAATGCCCAGATGGGGAGAAAGTGGGAGGGGAGCTGTTGCATTGTGGTAAACTGTGGTCAATGTCATGAGACAAAATATATGTGAACTGCTGTATGGAAAGTGAATTTGCTCTGTAAACCTTCATCTAAATCACAATTAAAAAAAAAAAACTAATGCCCGGCCAGCGCTTGCCTGAGACAGAGTCTAGTACACATTAGCTTGCTCTTCTAGAACCAGCCTAGGTCTTGGAGTTGAATCCAATTCCTCCTGTCTCCCTTCCCCATCCTCCCCTCCTCCACCTCCAACTTTGCACATAACCCTATATGATTGAGTTCTTCCCTTGCAAAGTTTTCTCAGCTCTCAAGTAAACTGGAGATGCAAATAGATGTCCACTACAGTAGAAAACTATTGGGTTGGCAGGGACAAGGAATGCTAGCTAATAACATTGCCAATCATATCTCAACTCAGGTGGCCCAGGTGTATGACTACCACTCCATCTACAAGGAGACTGTTTTTTAATTTAAAAAAGAAAGAAGAAAGAAAGCAAACATTTATTTAATGTTTAATGTAATTTAGTAAATGAATGTTCTATGCCAGTGTGTATAGAAGTAATTAATTAGCTCTGGTTTATGCTTTTGTACTTGAGGGACCTTGATCAGATATCCAAGGTGCACATGGCTGACTATAGACCAATGTGACCCTGACTGAGACCTCTCATAAATGGTTATTTTCATTTCGAATGAGATTATCTTTCTATAGGAAAGAGCAGAACACCATTAAGTTCGATCCCTCCTTTAAGCTTTGGAACTCCTAAGTTAAAATGACATATACAAATGTCCACTTTCGCATTCATTTCTCTAGGAAAAGGCAATTCGGCAGATGTCTACAGGGGAATAAAATCTATGTTTATATCAGTTGTTAAAAAAAAACAAAACAAGAAAACTTCTGGCCTTGCATGAACTTCCTTGTTTTTCTTGGCAAGATACAAAAATGTGACTGTTTAGGATGGGTGGTGTTTGGGGTGTGGTTTGGAGTGTGTGTGTGTGTTTAATGTTAAGCATGGACTTTGTTGATAAAGGTGAAGGCTTTGTTGACAATGATTTGGCTATTGTAAATTTTTTTTCTCTTAATTAGACCAAACCAGTTGTCATTGAGTTGATTCTGGTTCGTGGTTACCTCATGTGTGTCTGAGTAGAACTGTGCTCTGTGGGATTTTCAACGGCTGATTTTTCAGCAGGAAATCACCAGGCCTTTCTGCAGAGGCACCTGTGGGTGGACTTGGACCTCCAACCTTTTGGTTAATAGCCAAGTGCATTAAAACTCTTTGCACATCAAGGGATTCTCTCTTAATTAGAAATTTAATCTTTGAAATCTCCTAAAATAAGTGAGTTTTCTTCTGTAGTTCAGGTTAACCAAATTTCTTCAGAGGTTACCATAAACTGGAGATCTCTGGCACCACAGCCATGCATTATATTAGGGTCTAGTGCTGCAGGAAGTCTAAATTTTGCTGGCACCTTCAGCTAAACTGATTTGTTATACATTATATGTGGAATGAGTTTGAGATTTGCAGTGAGTTGGATCTTCACTGTAATTCTTCAACTGGTATTTAACTTCCTTGAAGATAAATTCTTAGCTAGTGTGGACATTTAATGGGACACCACTTAGATTTGGAGTGGCAATGTGGCCCAGCTTCTGCCATAGAGTAGAAATCACAAGAATAGGAATTTGCTCAGAGAGCCAAAACTCCAGCACACTGTCCTGCAGGCTTTGACTAGATGGAAGGAGGGACTTCACTGTCACCACTGCCACCCAGAGGGGCATGAGAATGTGTTCCTGGAGGGTTTGACAGGGCTTGATTAATATTTTTGACTTTTGAAATATGACATACAGAAAATATAAAACTATAAGTGTATAGGTAGCTGAAATTTTACAAATTGAACACACCCGTGTAACCTGATCAAAAACTAGAACATTACCTGCACTCTCAAGGGTTTGCCTAATTTTTAACTTAGGATCCTAGAACTAAGCTGATATCAGCTGTGTCTAGGCACACTCCCAGGTTTAGAAGGGGAGCCACAGCATATTGGAGCTGTAAGGGACCTCAGAGATCACCCCAGAGAACTAGCTCAAAACTCAGATGATCAGATACTTGCCAAGAGAAGGACACTATGACTCAGGGTTCCTGACCTGCACCTGTATTCTTCCCATCATATCTAACTGTATTTTGTATTCAAAGGACAAAGAGCAGCATGCTTACTTTTCATCCAAGACATATATTTATCTAAGATCCCAAGACATCTCTGAATCCATCAGCATTCTCTGTTGTTTTAACTCATGGATGAACAAATATAAAAAACACTGTGCATGATACCATGTAATATTCCATCCCAATCCAGATGCAGGATGAGCATTCCAGAAGTGCCATTGCTTGTTTCATAAGGGAAGATGACAGTTCTTGGGATCTCGATGATGAAGACAGTGTGAATGATCTCTGCTGGCAAATAAAATGGCAACTACATCAGTTCGTTAGAAAGGTAGGTGCACTACCAGGTAACCTCAGACATAAGAGGTCAGGGTTCAAGGAATATTTAAGATCATCAAGGCTAGATTTCTCATTTTGCAACGAGAAATGAGCTTATAAACAACTTTTCCCCAAAGTCATAGAAGTAGGAAAGGATAGAACAATGCCAAACACTAGGTCCTGGACACTCCTGGACTAGAGTTCATTCACTTACCCTCCTCATCTAGCCTAATCTCTTTGTTTTACCACGTGGAAACTGAGCCGCAGATGAAACATGTTTTCAAGGTCACACAACAATAAAAGATGTGTATGATTTTTTCTTTTTTAATTCAGAATATATAAAAGGCCAAATAATAGCATGTTATATTCTTCTCAAACTGCTCATCTCTGGAGTTAAATATGTATTTATTTTTTTGCATGCATATAGAGATGAAAGGAACTTTGGTGGCACAGTGGTTAAGCACTTGGCTGCTAATCAAAAGATCAGTGGTTCAAATCCCTCAGCCACTCCATGGGAGAAAGATGAGGCAGTCTGCTTCTGTAAAAACTCCAGCTTTGGAAACACTACAGGAGCAGTTCTACTCTGTCATATAGCGACTCTATGAGTCAGAATTGACTTAACTGCAGTGGGTTAAATAGAGATAAAGAAAGAGAATAGGAAGAGGAAAGAAAGAGATACTTTGAGAAATTAAAGATAATGATTTCTCCATTTATACTTAGTAAATGGCAAATAACAAAAAAATCATTATCTGTTTATGGACACTGCTTAAACAGAATCTTGAGTAGCAATATTTTGTTTAGCTAGCAGTTTATTTCACTAAATATTTTAAAGTAAATTTGCTTTTAGCAATGTGACTTAGATCAAATCAAATTTCTTCTTCCGGGCTGTTTCCTCCTTTGTAAGATGATATTTAATAGTATTTGCCTTCTGCTCACCTCAAAAGGTCAGATAAGAATGTGGATGGAAAAATGCTCTGTAAACTGTGGAGCACCATATATGCCATCATGGGTTAAAATATACTGGGGAAATTCCCAGGGTACAAAGAGGATGAATGTCAAAGACATGTTTATAAGTCCATTGTTTGGCACTCAAAAGCCACTTTGCCAAAGAAACAGTGTTGTGCGGGTAGTTAGGACTCTGGTTTATAACCCTGAATAGTACTCATAGTAGAACCCAAGCAACTATTTAATTTCTATGGGAAATAAAATCATACTTCTACCTGGGAGTCTGAGAAGTACATCTGCTCAGTGGTTGCCCTAGAAGTGTGGTCTGGCCTAGAGCACCCCACTTCCCACAAGAGGTTCCAAAGCAGCTGTGATTCCACTGCTCCAAATTATAATGATTGCTCAAGAGGTGAGGACTAAGAAAGCCTGGGGCTAGGAGAGGATCTGAAGAACCTGAGGAATAGGAATCCACAGAAAATTATAGTGCAGGGACACAGCAGGTGGCAGGAGAAAGAAAGGCCATCTAAGGCAACAATCTGGAGACACAGGAGGGGGGGTGCTGGGGGCTGGAGCTGGGGACTAGGGGGATAAGATTTTTCATATCCTTTTCCTGCTATTCTTCTCCCTCCCAATCTCACATCTTGTCACCAACTAAAATAGAATCTGGGAGAGGATACACAGAGGGTGGTTCTCTCTCTCTCTCTCT
>NW_006921789.1:5782787-5786458 GCF_000298275.1 Orycteropus afer afer
CTTTCTCTTCCTGTACATTACTTCCCTGTGAACTACAGAGAGTTCCCCCACGATCTAGAATCAGAGGGAGAAGTCAAGTGTTTCTAATTTGAGGTGGAAGCACAGAGGAGGGGAGTTTCTGGTGGTTGCAAAATTAGCTAGAGTAAGAACTCTGGTGGCATAGTGCCTAGGGCATTTGACTGCTAACCAGAAGGCTGGTGGTTCAAACCCACCAGCCACTCCTTGAAAGGAAGATTGGGCAATCTACTTCCGTAGAGATACCACTTTGGGAACCCAAGGAGGGGTCGCTATGTGTCGAATTGACTTGGCAGTGAGTTTAGTTTTGGTTTGGATGGGAAAAGGAAAATAGTAATGGGCAAAGCCCTCAGGGGTGACAGAGCTGAATGGAGGGACAGTCAGAAGCCAAGTCAAGGTCTGCCTGTTAAATAGAAAAGCTCAGTTTTTGCTGTTTCTTACTGGTTTTCCCACTGGTTAGTACAAAGAGGTCTTACTAGATACTTAGCAAAGATATAAGAACTTGGTAAAATATCTTTGTGTTGAGAATGGCAAAGCCACATTGTCAGAAATGAGTGAATGACACAGTGTTTCCTGCACACCTAACTGGGTTGGCTACAAATATCTGTTAGGCATCAAGATATAGTGGGTTTCTTCCATCTTGGGGCTTGGGTCTGTCCAAAATTTAAAGTTCTAGACTTTGCTACACATTGCACTTGTGCACATGTGCACACACACACACACACCATCCCATGCATCTTGTGCAAAGAAAATGAGGTAAGGTAGCTGTGACATCCATCAGCCACATCAAAACCTGGAGAACATCAGGCTGACTGAATTTGGGAGGATGGCATCTTACTCCATCATTGCTCCAGGTGTGGCCTTTCAAAGACTTCCTCCTGAAACACAACTTCCCCCAGAGAACAATCCCATCATTACATGTAGAAACAGCTGCCTCAGTATTTACCACAGTACTCACTCCACCCCGCATAAACCCTACTCTTGAACAATTTAAAGCTGTCTAGATTGATATCTGTGCAGAAATTTCCCATTAGATCAGCAAGAAAAGCCATAGACATTCCATGGTCAGTTTACATTTTTAGGGAAATTAACAATCTTTATTCAATACTGTTTGCAGATGGTTTTGAGAACCTATGAAGAAACCATTCCTACAGGCCAAGGTATTTTTGTTGTTATTTTAATCTTCTACTGTCAATTTTGTGACAGAGTAAACAGTTCTTCTGCTTCTCTCTTCTCCCATCATATATCCCATCTCTAAACTGCTGCTCCTTGTCTCAAGCCACTTGTTGATTCTATTTCCCTCTTTGCACTGGCAGAAGTAAATCTGTGGCCCACCAGTAATCAGAACTTTATTTCTGCATAATCTTACTTTTCCAAAGTGGGTTTTCCTTTCACCTCCATCTGTTCACTTAATTATTTCTTGCCTTCTAATATGTTGTAAGGTCCATGGATGGTGCAAATGGTTTGCACTTGACTACTAACCCAAAGTTTGGTGGTTCACATCCACACAGCAGTGCCATGGAAGGAAAGCCTAGCCATCTGCTTCCATAAAGATTACAGCCAAGAAAACCCTATGGAGCAGTTCTACTCTGTAATCCATGGGGTCACCAGGAATTGGAATCAAATTGACTGCAACAGGTTTGGGTTTTGGGTTTTTGTTTGTTTGTTTTGATTTGATATGCTATAAGTAAGCCATCTTAAATCCTTTCTGGAATATGGCAGGACATAAAATAAGGTCATCAGAGTTACCCATCTTCTCTGTTCTGACTACCAGCAGGCATTGTGCCTTTCTTTATGCATAAGCCTTTTGCTCCTTCATTCCTTTCTCATTTTTCTACCCACTCACAGTCCTTATCCTATGGTTCCCATGGTATCTTCCAGTTTGTGGCCATCAGTCTTCACTTGGCCCACTTCATCTTTCAGTTCTATTGCCCAGACTGACTGTGTCAGTCCTCCATCTGGCTCTTTCCATTCCTTGTTTTTCACATGACTGGCTCCGCCTCATCCTACATGGCTCATCTAATCGTCACCTCTTCAGAAAGACTCTCCCTGATCACCTTTCTAAGTAGGCTTCCCATTATTTCTCCATTATTTCTATCACAATTTCCTTTTTTTTTTTTTTTTGTAATCTGTGTTCTGACTGCTTCCCTAGTAGATTAAAGATCCACAAAGACAAAAAAAAAAAAAAACTTTTCTGCTTCCAGTGGTATACTAGAGGGGTGCTGGGGATGTGTCTGCTCCAGGTGACACTATCAGAGGGGAGGACACCAAAATTACAAAAGTATAAAATTTTCGTTTTCGTGCAGTGTTTCAGCAAAAATTTATTATTTTAAATAAAATATCCCTGTAGTTAATATAACAAAAATGTTTTTCATAAGCCCAACTTGCATGTACCTATATACCTATGTGGCTAAAACTCTATGTTAGAATGTGCAGGGGGTAGAAGAGAAGCTAGTTGACTGGGACCTTTTAAAACTTAAATTCTTATGCCCATTGAAAGACTTCATCAAAAGGGTAAAAAGAGAACTTAGAGATTGGGAGAAAGTATTTGCCTATGACATATCTGATAAAGGACTTTTCTCCAAAATCTATAGAAAACTTCAACACTGCAACACCAAAAAGACAAATAACCCAATTCACAAATGGGCAAAAACTTGAACAGACATTTCACCAAAGAAGATACACATGAGAAATTGCTCATGATCATTAATCATTAGAGAGATGCAAATCAAAACAATGATGACATATCGTCTCACCCCAGCAATAATAGCAAAGTTCAACAGGTCAGAAAATAATATATGCTGGTGAGGTTGCGGATAGATTGGAACTTTTGTGCACTGCCGGTGGGATGGTAAAATGGTACAATCATTGTGGCAAATGGTATGGCATTTCCTTAAAAAACTGAAAATAGAAGTACCATTTGACCCAGCAATTCCATTACTAGGAATATATCCTAAAGAGGGGAGAGAGAGCGTATGAACAGACATATGTACACCTTTGTTCATCACAGCACAATTCAGTATAGCAAAGAGATGGAAACAACCTAAGTGCCCATCAACAGATGAGTACCAAATTATGGTACACGCACACAATGGAATACTATGCTACATTAAAAAATAATGAGGGATATGCGAATCATCTCACAACATGAATGAACCTGGAGGACATTATGCTGAGTGAAATAAGTCAATCACAGAAAGTCAAGTACTTTATGAGCCCATTACTGTAAAAACACAAAAAAGGGTTTGCTTGGAATATGGAATTCACCTTGTAGGTTACCGGGATGGGGAGGGAAGAGGAAGGATTAATTTAGGGCTAGTTGGGGTCCACACGCTGATGTGGGTAAGGGGTAGGATATATGGAAAGGGTTTGTGACTACCATGATAACATTAGGAAATGGGAGGACACCAAATTATGCACATAAGAGATAGACGACAGATGCTAATACCAACCAGTGTGTCCACAATACTGTGTTACCGTTAACACCAAACACCAGGCTACAGATAAACACATAAACACCAGAGAGAATCAGATGGGGGTCAGTGAACAGGAGTACACTCTAGACCAAGGATAGATTCAGCTGAGGCTAATCTTGCACAGACACCAGTGATACAAAATACCTGCAATCCTTACAGAAACAATAGAAGACAGACACA
>NW_006921789.1:5786783-5789045 GCF_000298275.1 Orycteropus afer afer
CCACTCAGAAAAAGATCAAATCTGGAGATCCTGGATAGAGTGGGAGGGAAAACATTGAACAAAATCCAAAAACTCAATAATGACCAGAATTACTGGTCAGATGGAGTCTGATGAGAACCCCAATAATATGGCTCTGGAATACATTCTGCACCTGGAATAAAACTCACTCTCAGGGACTGGCTCTCAGCCCAATAGTTAACAAGATGTACATACAGACCACTCAACCCAGGATGATGTACCCACATACTCTATGGTAATATATCCCTTAGAGCAATAGACCACGGGACACCAGAGGATCAACATTCAAGTTGAGGAAATGCAGGACAAACAGGATTGTATAAATATGAGGGGCACAGGGGGAGGGTTACTGGGTAGGGAGGGAAGGAGACTGGGTTAGGGTTGGACATGGTAAATGGAGAGTGAAACAAAATGAAACTAAATGTACACATAATTATTGTTTTACGTTAAATGTAAAACAAGCTCTTAAAAAATAAATAAAACTCTGTGTTAATTTACATTTTGAACCTTCTAATGTGCTCAAGTCAGAATTGTCATTATTACACAATTACAATGATGCTTCTAATCATGTAGCTCCATCTGCATGCACTACAAGCACACATTATTATTTTTGTTGATACAGGTGTTTTTATAGTCACTGATTTTGTCAAGTTTTCTGGTGTTTTAGCTACAATATTATGATAAGGAATATTTTTGACCCTATATCAATAACTTTTTTGAGAATGAAGTAATAATTAAAGGAAAAGAACGTGAAAAATAACCAAAATTTCTGATGAGTTACAAATAATGTTCTAGCTAATTATGTCACAACTCAGTGACTCAGATTTCACAGAAAAATTTTGTTAGTATTCATATAACCCAAGATATATTATATTTTAGCAATTTACAACTATATTTTGCACATATTACTCTATGGTTAAAAGTGATAATAAATATTACCAAGAATTCTCTACAGAGGAGGGTGGCATGGGGTGACACCATATGTTACTGCACTGGGTGACACCAATCCTAATGATGCCACTGTCTGTTTATCTCACCTCTCTGTACCCAGCTCCCAACTCCATGCCTTAAACCCAGTAGATTTTTTTTTTCTTTTAATTGTGATTTGGGTGAAGATTTACAGAGCAAATTCACTTTCCATACAGCAGTTCACAAATACTTTGTCTCATGACATTGACTACAGTTTACCACAATACAACAGCTCCCCTTCCACTCCCTCCCCATAGTTACCTCTTCCCTGTGTGCATCCCTCCATGGACTCCTGCCCCCTGAACTGTCTCCCTGTGCATAGGCAGCCTTTCTTTCTCAATGATTGTTCTCTCCAAGGAGTGTATCTACTTCAGGTAAATGTTCAACACATATGCCTGTCTTTTGTTTGGCTGGAAACCACAGGTGTGGGTTCAATTCCAGACCTGAAGGGCAGTTAGGGGCCATAAGCTCAGTGGTTCCACCAGGCTTTATCGGACCAGCAAACCTAAACCCAGTAGATTATTGATAAACATTTTAGAATGAAGAAATAATGAAAAGGTAAATAAAATTACTGAATTAAATTTGCTATCACCTGGCATTTGGCTCATCATCTCTCTGTTTTTTCATATTAATGGGCGTCCAGGCTTAAATCCATTTACCAGAGCCGTACCATCTTGGGACAAAGCAGCCTGGCAAAGAAGAGAGTTTATGTATATGTTTGTAAAACTCATTAACAACCTGTAATATACAGAGGACACAAACTTTCTTGCTGAAAGCAAAGACTTGAAGCACTTGCTGATAAAGATCAAAGACTCCTGCCTTCAGTATGGATTATATCTCAGCATAAAGAAAACAAAAACCCTCACAACTGCACCAACAAGCTACATCATGATAAAAGGGAAGGAATTAACTTGTCAACAACTTCATTTTTATTTGGTCCAGAATCAACAGCCATGGAAGCAGCAGTCAAGAAATCAAGTCATGTATTGTATAGGGCAAATATGCTGCAAAAGATCTCTTTAGTGTCAAAAAGCAAAGATGTCACTTTGAGGAGTAAGGTGAGCCTGACCCAAGCCATGATATTTTCAATTGCCTCATGCATGTGGAAGCTGGAAAATGAGTGAAGAAGACCAAAGAAGAATTGATGTGCTTCAATTATAGTGTTGGCAAAGAATAGTGAATATACCATGAACTGTGCAAGGAATGAACAAATCTGTCTTGGAAGAAGAATAGCCAGAATGCTTCTTCTTTTTTGTGTGTGATTTGGGTGAAAAT
>NW_006921789.1:5789551-5790113 GCF_000298275.1 Orycteropus afer afer
AGATCCTCTTCCAAGTGGTTGACAGTAGTAGCCGAGCACCATCTAGTTCTTCTGGTCTCATAGTCGTATAGGCTGCAGACCAGATGGTGTACCAGTTGCTAGGACTAGTTGTTTCCATGAATTTTTGGTTTTCTTCATTCTTCTTGGCTCTGGATGAGGATAAACCCATCGTTGCATCTAGATGGCAGCTTGCAAGCTTTTAAGATCTCAATCGCTACTTGCCAGAGTAGGAAGTGGAACAATGTTCTGTGTAGTATGTTATGCCAATTGAGCTTGATGTCCTCTGCCACTATGGTCCCGAGCCCACAGGTACAACTACTCTGTCCCTCTGGGTAGCTGGCTGTGACCAAGCCATGACCACAACCTTGCCCCTTGTCAGCCCCATTACACACTTGGGAATTCAGATCATACACATAAAGTTATTGGACCACTTTCTGCCAACCCTATACCTGAAGAAGTGCAGCCAGAATGCTTCTTAAAAGCAAGGATAGTGAGACTTTGTCTCACATACTTTGGACATGTTATCAGGAGGGACCAGTCCCAGGAGAAGGAGACTGTGCTT
>NW_006921789.1:5790733-5796704 GCF_000298275.1 Orycteropus afer afer
ACGAGAGCTCCCAGGTACAGGTATAGGTACAGGTATAGGTATAGATGTAGCTGTAAGTGTAGGTGTAGGTGTAGGTGTAGGTGTAGCTGTAGGTGTAGGTGTAGGTATAGGTATAGGTATAGGTAAGGTATAGGAATAGGTATAAGGATAGGTATAGATGTAGATAAGGAGCTCTGGTAGTGGATAAGGCATTTGGCTGCTAACCAGAAGGCCAGCAGTTCAAACCCACCAGCCACTCCATGGAAGGAAGATGGGGCAATCTACTTCCATAAAGACTTACAGCCTCAGAAAGCCAATGGAGGTCACTGAGTCGGAATTGACTGGATGGCAGTGAGTTTGGTTTGGTTGCCTTGGATAGACATAGATATAGATATAGATACAGATATAGATATAGATATATGGATGGATAGATAGAAAGAAAGAAAGAAATTTATTTCAAGGAAATGGCTGATGTAGTTGTAAAGGCTGGCAAGTCCCAAATCCATATGTCAGGCATCAGGCTGGAGGCTTCTCCTGATTCACATGGTTGTAGTGGGTGACAAACCCAAAACTGACTGCTGTTTCATGTTCCAAGAACCAGAAGTCAGAAGATGACAAATCAGATGCCAATCTAGTGGGACAAGATTTGCAAGAATGTTCACATATATTGGATGCAGGCCACACTCCCTAAGAAAACTCTCCTTACATCAGTTCACAAAATTAAGGATAATTACATAATACTAAGAATCACAGCCTAGCCAAGTTGACACATAATATTAACCAACACATCATCTAATGCAATAAACTTCCTTAGTATTTGACATCCTCCATTTTCCTTTATTCAATACACTACTGAAAGAGAAGACCTGTCCTGGGGATTCAAGGATTCTTTCTCATCATTTCCCTAAGGTGAAAGTGGTCGTTAAAATGTTGAACATTCCATCAGTTCCGATCAGGTACACCAGGTCCAGTCTATGGCTGTTGCATGTACTACTTTTAATGTGGAAAGAATAATATTTTTTCTTATTTGTCCAATAAATTATAGAAATCATGTACATCACTATATATCAGGATGTATCCACAACACTCAAATATATATATTTTTTCAAGTTTTTTTTTTCCTGGAAGATGTTTGCTAGATTGAGCAGGAAATTTCATTTCTTTAAAAAAATTTGTTTTGAAAGCAACTCTTTCCCCTATTTTTGCCATGACCTCAAATGCAAGATGTTTATAATAGAATTTTGTTATTGAATATTCAAAACACTAAGTATAAAGGCTGAGGGGCAGGCAAGGTATTACGAATTATTTAACAGTGAAGTTTAATGGCAAATGGAAACACTACCTTGGATGGTGAGCATTCTGAGAATAGTATGAAATTGACTATGCATCCCATACCATGGTTGGTCTTCAGCATCCTATAAGTGCCCACCCATCTTGAATAACTAACAGGTGATACCAGATAAGGGAGATTCTCATTTCCCACTCACTCCTCCTCTGCGGCATTTTGTCACTTCCTTTCAGTTCCCTCTTCTAGTAGCCTAAATAAAGGCTCCATTTCATCCGTCCCAACCTATCATAATAGTCTTGTAACTTGTCTGCCAGCCTCTAGTCCTCTCATCTTCCACCCACCACCTTCTACCCCTCAAATCTTACTGTGAGGTAGGTAGGCCTAAAACACAACTATCTCTCTTCACTTCCCTGACCAAAACCTTTCAGAGTCTCTCCATATCCTTTAAAATACAAACCTCTTAGCTTTACACTCAAAATCCTCTACAATTTGGCTTCTCATTCAGCATGGAGTTAACTCCTCTTACATCTATTTCCCATGCTTGCTTGGTGACAAGGACACAGATTTGAGATCTCTGGAACTGCTTTTTTTGCCCTCTCTGTAGGCCCAAAACCACCCATCTTCACCTTGTTCAAACATTTACCCTTGTACTTTGAACATTTTCTTATATTCATTTTTTCATGATTCCTTCTCCTTATTCCTAAAGAACACCTGACACAGATGTGATGGGTACTTCCATTGCTTGAGTAAGTGAATAAAAGGAGCTTAGCATCATCTTCACAAACGCTCCTCTGAACTCAGCTCTTTCCCTCCTCTGAACCATTTATTTTTATTTTTCATAGGTAGATTTTCACTTTCCAAGTCATGTCTTTGCATAGATAAAAGATTGTTCAACCCTTTGAGGGCTCAGTCAGTATAATCAATGTCTCATTAATCACTGTATCTCCTGCATAGAAGGGTTTGCTTCATGAAAAAATATAATTGATCTTAAAACAATATAAGGACATCTGGGAAGCTACGGATTTTTTTTTAATGGTAGTTTATTGAATTTGTATTCTTTTAACCCCCCCCCCACAAAAAAAAATGCCAAACTCACTGCTATGGAGTCTATTTGACTCATAGTGACCCTACCCTTGGATTTCGAAGGTGGTACCTCTGTGGAAGTAAATTGCTCAGTCATCCTTCTGAGGAGTGGCTGGTGGGTTTGAACCACCAGGCTTCTAGTTAGCAGTCAAATAAATGCCTTACACACTACGCTACCAGACATCCCTGTATTCTTTTAGGTTGCCCTAAAATAGTTGCCATCTGACTGCTAACCAGAAGGCTGGCGGTTCAAACCCACCAGCCACTCCTGGGAAGAAAGATGGGGCAATCTACTTCCGCAGTGATACAGCCTCGGAGACCCAAGGAGGGGTCGCTATGAGTCAGGGCCGACTCCACAGCAGCGAGTTTGGTTTTGGTTTGGAAAATACTTTGGGTAGTGATCAATAAATGTTAATTATATAGTGAATCAACAGTTTAAAGGCACATATACTGAATATTGTGACCAGGATATCAATTTGTATTCCTTTGGGGTAGAAAATGACTGTTGGATACCAGTTTCTAGCAGCATCTATGGACAATAGTTATTGTTCCTTTAGAATCAGTAGTAGTTAGAAAAGAGAAAAAAAAAATTGAGATGACAAAAAATTGGTACCATTCTGATTGTGTCTATATATAACTCAAAGTAGAATTTTGTCAATGACTGATTATTTGAGCACTTGAAAGCACTCAGCAGGACTATTACAAGTCCACAGTTATTATTTCATTTTATTATTTTAACAAATTTTAAAAAAAGAAAGGTCAGACTCTTCTCTTTGTTAATATACTATTTGGACCTGACCTCTGAGATGTTGATACATTGTAATCCAGATGACTGCTTTTTCTTGATAATCTTTCAAAATCAAACTTAAACCGAAGTAGATTAGTCATTGTACTAAAATGTGGGCTGTTTTTATGAAAACTCATGGCATCAATTTTGGAAGTCCATTATGTGCACAACAGCTATGAACAGCAATGTCTTTGAGAAGCAGTTTGACAAGTGTTGGTGACTTTGGTCATTTCTCTTATAGAAAAGCTACAAGATATTCCTTACCTAGGAAGAGAAAGAGGTCTTCCTAGAGTAGCAGCTCACATAACTGGAAACAGTCGGAGAACCAGCATATCCGCAGCTCCAAGTAAGAGAAACAACAAATACCTGATTTAGAAGAAAGCAATAGAAAAATTATTCCAAACAATTTACTGTTTCACTTTTAGCTGAATCTGAAACATTTACATTGCTTTTTACACAATGCTCAATGGTAAGTAGGATCACAGATTGATTGCTTTCAGGAATAAGATTACAGACTCAGTAACTCCTATGACCTAATTGATCTCTGGAAAATTATGAAATGAAAGTATTTTGTCTTTGAGATAGATTCCCAGGATCCATTATTGAGTTTCTTCTTCTTTAGTTTTTTTTTCCTCTCTTATAATTATCTCCTTCTTTGCACTCCCATCAAATTGCCCTGCTCTTCAACACTCTAAATAAAGTCAGTCATTTACTTTCACTATGAATCACTAGGTTTTAGCTCCTAATGGCATTTGTATTGAGTTGCACAATAGGAAATTGTCAATATGTGACCATTTTTCACTTGCAGAAATGTCAGTTTTGTATAATTTAGCCAAGTATGTTAAATCTAATTTTAACTGTATAAAAATTGTCAGTATAGTGCTATAAGGCATGGGCCTTACAGTTTGTAATCCAGGTTGGAACCCCAACTCCTTCACAGCAAGTGATTTAATCAAATTAAGCTTCAGTTTGTTCATATGTAAAATGGAGATATTCTTTAACTCAAAAAATGGTGAAGATTAATAATAACATGTGCAAAGTGTCTGGTCTATAGTAAGCACTCAACACCCACTCACTTTTATTGTTATAAAAGGCTATATCCTAAGTTAAATACATTTCAGATATCAGGTAGTAGATAAAAAGGGTTTATTTCAGGGCAGTTGCCTTCCTGCTATTTATGAAATCATGTTTTATAAATGATTGACATATTCTATCAATGATTGACATCATTATTACTATGTGACTGTTTACCACTCATCAACAAGTATACTGGTTGTTTTAAGCTCATGAAAACTAAATTTTGCACAAATTATGTAGATGGACCCAAAGTTTAAAAATACAGATTTTTTTTCCCCTTTTTCATTCAAAGATTTTGGGGATTAAAGATTCAAGGATATGAAGATCTTTAAATCTGCGTACCCTTTGCCAAATATGTGTTCTCTTATTTTGAACTAAGAATGCTTTCTGATTTGGTGGTGGCTTTGACTCTGGAAAGCTGAGAAAGGCCAAGGAGTGACCCCAGAGGACAGGAGGAAGCTCTGTGCTCTAGACTTAAAGCAATAGATATGTTTCTTTTGGTTTCCTTCTAGGTTGTCCATTTGAGTTCACCAACTCAGGAAGGGAGGTAGGGCTTCAGGATAGAAGTTCTTTCTAGGATGAAAGATTGTATGCCTGAATGGACCATCCCCTGTGCTACCATTCAAAGCTGAATATAGCAGGTGTGGCATAAGTGACAGGCACGGTATGGAAAAGCAAGGGACTTCCAACAGGTTACATTGATACAGGAACCACCCAAGAGAATATGATTAAAATTTACAATGCACATGAGATTAAGGGAGAAAGAAGTTTTATGTTTGTTTGATATCCTTTGTATATGTGCGTGTGCACACACACACACACACACACACAAATGCTGGCTGCAGTTGCTGGGGAACTTCTTGCTACAAATTCCCTTCTGTTAATACAATTCTCTCTTTCTTTCTAACAATTATCTAGGCTCCAAGAATGAAAAGACATTGGGCCACAAGATAAAGACCTGGGAGTCTTCAAGGACAGGACATTCGTTCCTGAACAATTTGCATTTGAGGAATGGAGAGCTGGTTATCCACCAAGCAGGGTTCTATTATATCTATTCCCAAACGTATTTTAGATTTCAGGAAGAAGAAACTGTGGGAACTGTTTCAACAGCAGAGAACAGAAAGAAAAACAAACAAATGGTACAATATATTTACAAATACACAAATTATCCTGACCCTATACTACTGATGAAAAGTGCTAGAAATAGTTGCTGGTCTAAAGATTCAGAATATGGACTCTATTCTATCTATCAAGGTGGAATATTTCAGCTTAAGGAAAATGACAGGATTTTTGTGTCTGTAACCAACGAACATTTGATAGATATGGACCAAGAAGCAAGTTTTTTGGGGGCCTTTTTAATTGGCTAACAAGTGTCTATCAAGTCAATTCAGTTAGCAGCTGAGTGCTTAACCACTGTGAAAGCCGGAATCCAGATAAGGAGTAAACTTGTCAGAGGAAGAAAACGCAAATATTTTCCATTGAAATGAACAATAGAAAAGTGGTAAGACCGCACCCTGTCAAAGGCAGAAAATTTGCAAGACTCAGAAAAACATAGCAGTCCCACCAAGTTCTGACTCTGGTTCTAACTCCCGCAATATTTGATTATGTTTAATTAGGTATAAAAGAGAAGTATTTTTCACTTTCTATTTTTTTACTTAATCATTTATGTATAAGAGAAATTTTCTGTATTCATTTTTGTAAATGACATTATATCAATGTATATAATTTTTGTTTCGGTGGTCACATTTTTTTTTTTT
>NW_006921789.1:5797274-5802991 GCF_000298275.1 Orycteropus afer afer
AGTCTTTGGTTTTCTTCATTCTTCTTTGCTCTGGATGAGGAGAGACCCATCATTGCATCTAGATGGCAGCCTGCAAGCTTTTAAGATCCCAGTTGCTACTCACCAAAGTAGGAGGTAGAACAATGTTCTGTGTAGTATGTTATGCCAGTTGAGCTTGATGTCCCTTACTACTATGGTTCCAAGCCCACAGTTTCAACTATTCAGTTTGGATGGTCACATTTGTTTTATATGTGGTTACCAAAAATGGAGAAAGGACTTCAAATTATTACTTTTGCAATCTAGGTCAGACTTTTAGGTTAATATTCAATTTCTGAGTATATACCTAAATGTCTTGAAAGTAGGGATTCAAACAGATACCTATACAATAGTGCATTCAGTCTACTTACAATAGCCTAAGCCTGGATACAATCCATGTTTTCCTCAACAGAATATGGATAATAAAATATGTGTTAAAAGTAATCAAAATTCAGTTCCAGCTCCAAGATGGTAGATGTGGTAGTTTAGGCTGTGTGTCACCTTGGCTGAGCCTGGTTTTGAATGACTGGGCAATTGGATGTAGTTATTCCTCATGGTGAGATTGGTAATTAACTCCATGGTGGAATCTACTAGAGCAGCTGAGTAGCTGCTTTTGGGATGTGGGCTTCTTCCAGTATATAAGAAGCAACTTTGAGGTAGGTCTCCAGCTTACAGCACACTCAGACCCTGAATGTTGCTGAATTGTTGTTCAGCAGCCTGCCATGTTGTCTGCCAAACTTGGGACTCTTAATGGACTTGAATCAATGGCCTGTCATGTCATTAATACCAGGACTGTGCTTTTTTACTTGTCAATCTTGGGCTTGTCAGCCTCAGCAGCCAGCAGCTGCCTGAGTGAATAAAAGCCTCCAGCTTCAGTGGAGGCTGGGAGCAAGGGGCAGAGCTGAAGCCCAAGGTCAAAGGACTTTTACCCAACCCCTAGAGCCTGGCACTTTGAACTCAGACTTCTAGCATCCAAAACTGTAAAAGAATAAACTCCTATTTGTTCAAGCCATTCCACTTGTGGTATTTTCTGTCAGAGCAGCACGAAGGAACCAAAACAGAATATGGTACCAAGGGAGAGGGCTGCTGTTCTGACAGATACCTAAAATGTGGAAACAGGAGTGGAATGTCTCCTTGACCTGAAACCCTGGCAGAGAAACCCTAGCCTGGGGCATGAGAGATGACAGTAGCAGAGCTGAGAGACTGGCATGAGATAGTGACAGTCTTACCAGTTCACAGAGGAGAAAGCTGGATGCCATTGGGTAGGTGGCTTCCTGGCAGAGTGGGTTGCCCTTAGGCATTTATTGGCAGAAGCAGAGAGACCAAGGAAACTGGAAGCAGAGCTGCCTCAGATCAGCCTCAAGGGTAGGACTATGGCCTCTGGGAATGGAACCAACACAGCCCCCTAGGTTTTGAGGAGCCAGACCTTCACCAACTTGGTTCTGGAGTGTGGGGATGCTCGTTCATGTGAGCCAGTGGCGTGGGGCCATAGCTGCTGCCCAAAAGTGAGAGGGTGGGGCTGCCATGTCCAACAGGTAGAGGAATAAGGGCCTCCAGGCCAAGGAGGTGAGATCACTCAGAGGAACTAGGGGACTGGAGCCACCCAAAAAAGGAGATCTCTACAGGTGCCAAGTTGACAAGGGGTGGAACTGTGGTAATTAAGGTTGTGTGTCAACTTGGCTGGGTCTGGTTTTGAGTGGCTGGGCAGCTGGATGTAGTTATTCCCCATGGTGAGATTGGTAATTATCTCCGTGGTGGATTCTACTGGAGTTCAGGAGCTGCTTTAGGGCTGTGGTCTGCTTCTAGTATATAAGAAGCAACTTTGAGTTAGGTCTCCAGCTTACGGCACACTCAGACCCTGCATGTAGCTGAGTCATTGTTCAGCAGCCTGTCACATTGTCTGACTGTGGTAGTTAAGTTTGTCAACTTGGTTGGGCCTGGTTAAGTGACTAGGCAGCTGGATGTAGTATTCCCCATGATAAGACTGGTAATCATCTCCATGGTGTAATCTACTGTGAACAGCTGAGTAGCTGTCTTAGGAATGTGGTCTGCTTCCCACATATAATGAGCAGCTTTGGGAATGGTCTCTAGCTTATGGCATGCTTGAACCCTGCATGTAGCCAAGTCGTTGTTCAGCAGCCTGCCATGCTCTGCCAACCTTGCGACTTTCGATGGACTTGAATTAATGGCCTGCCATGTGGTTTGGTAACATCGGGGCTGTGCCCTTTTGTTTGTCAACCTTGGGCTTGTTTGTCTCAGCAGCCAGCAGGTGTCTGAGTAAAGAAAAGCCTCTAGCTTCAGTGGGCCAGGAGCAGGAGGCAGAGCTGAAGCCAAAGTTTGAGGGGCTTTCACCCAGCCCCTAGAGCCTGGCACTTTGAACTTGGACTTAAAGCCTCCAAACTGTAAGAGAATAAACTCCTATTTGTTCAAGCCATCCCATTAGTGGTATATTTCTCTCAGAGTGGCATAGAGGTAACCAGAACATTGCCGATCTTGGGACTCTTAATGCGCTTGAATCAATGGCCTGCCCTGTGATTTGGTAATATCGGGACTGTGCCTTGTTACTTGTTGACTTTGTGTTTGTCAGCCTCAGCACCCAGCAGCTGCCTGGGTGAAGAAAAGCCTCCAGCTTCAGTGGGCTGGGAGCAGGAGGCAGAGCTGAAGCTCAAGGTCCAGGGGCTTTCGACCAGTCCTAGAGCCTGGCTGGCACTTTGAAATTGGACTTCTAGTCTCCAAAGTTGTAAGAGAATAAGCTCCTGTTTGTTCAAGCCATTCTACTTGTGGTATTTTCTGTTCAAGCAGCATGAAGTAACCAAAACAGTGGAATAGGCAGGCATACTACACAGGCCCTCTACAACAAAGACTCAAAAAAACAAGGGAAACAGCTATGGATGACAATCCTGGATCTCAGAGCTTCAAAGGGAAGGATCAAATACCAATGAGGGGAAGAGACTGAACAAAAACAGTAAACAAGGAGCAGAGCTGGCACAGCATGGCCATTTTAAATTATTGTAAAGTTTTCAGATGAGCGGATGAACCAAATAACTGGCTCTAGTAGCCCGGGACTGCACCAGCACCCATATTGGTGATCATGCAACCAGAGGGGTGTGTCCTCCTCCCTTGCCTTGCATGCTCTCCCAGTGACCAGAAACATGGCCCTCCCCACTCCCACCTTTTGACCAGTGGGGGCTTCCCATGCTGCCAGTGCTGGACTGCTTTTTTTTTTTTTTAATCCTTCTGTTTGGTTCTTCCTTTCTTCCATCTCCTCAGAGCAGTGGGAGCCCCCACCTCGCTGCCCATGCAGTTAGTAGCCTGTCCCATCCCTTCCCTGGTCAGAAGTGTGCACTCTGGTGCAGCCTTGCTTGGTGGCTTGCACTTTCAATGGTACTGTGCTGCTTTTTTTCTTTGTCCCATTTTCCTTCTTCTTAGTTCTACCCTCTTCTCCCCCATTTCTTTTCTTTCTTCTGCTTTAGCCTCTTTTTTTTTTTTTTTTTTAATTTAATGTTATTTTCTTTTGTGAGTTCTGGAGAAAGCTCTGTGTTCCTGCTGCACTGTGCTTGACAGCTAATGTGCACTTTTTTTTTCTTCTCTCCTCTTTTCCTTTCTTTTCTTCTTAGTCCTTCCCCCTTCACCCTTCCCCTCCTTATTTTTCCTTTATCTCCCACCTTTCCACACCATTATCTTTTTCTTTTCCTACCTTTTTTTTTTATCCAGCTGAGTACCTTGCTCCCACCACTTCTGCATTCACTAGTGCTACTCCTGACTCTCCGTATTCAGTGGTGTGTGCTCCTGCTCAGTGAATGCCACATTTCCACCACAGCTGTATTTGGTGGCTGTCACTTGCCACTTGTTTCTTTATTTTCATTGCTATTGTTGTTGTTGTTTGTTTTCCTTCCTTTTCTCTTTGCTCTTTTTCCTCTTTTTCTTTCTTCTTCATTATTATTCCCCCCCCCCATTTTTTCTCGCCTCCCACATTCCTCTCCTCTCTTTTCTTTCTTTTCTATTTTTTTTCCCACAACAGATGGAAGTCAGTGACCCTACCCAATCATATTTACCCACACCTGTGGCCTTATCCACTGGATAAGTGCCACCATCCACTCCAGCACTACTGGAGCTATGACAGACAGCTGCCAACACCCACCCAGCCTACCCAGTTGCTCTGCATGATCAGTGATCAGAGACTCACACCCACACTCCCAAATGCTACTAAATATGCCCAGAGATAGATATTGAATGCCCGCATGCTGCCAAACCAGAGTAACACAACCACCATGTTGCCTGGATATAGTAAAGTAGAACAAAACAAAAAATCAAAGTGAAGCAAACCAACATATAATCAACAAGTTAATAAAATAACATTACAATGTCTTGGAGACAACAGACAACTTCAAATCACACACACATACACACACACATGCACGTGCATGCACACACACACACACACAAGAACATGGTGCCATAAATAAGGGAGCAAAGTACAGGGCCAGAAAATTTTCCACAGAAAAAAATGCTAGAGGAATTACCTGGTAAGGAATTCAAAAGAATTATATTTAGGTACTGTCAATGTATTGAGAGCAAGTCCAAGGAAATAACAGATAAAACTCCAGAAGAATTTTTAAAAAAAAATTTGACAGAATAAATGGAAAATTACAAACTATATATGTGTGTGTGTGTGTGTGTATATACATATATATATATAAAATTGAAATCCAAAAGATTAATACTAAAATTTCAGAAAAGGACAAAGAAGTAGAATTGAATCCGTGGAACACAAAATTAGTGAGATTAAAGATAAATCTCTCAATACCAATCTGTGTAAGGAACAATCACAACAAAGAATTAAACAAAAATGAAGAAAGCTTAAGATCCATTTGGAACACCATTAAGAGGAATAATTTACATGTGATTGGAATTCCAGAACAGGAAGAGAAAAAAAAAATGTGCTGTGAAGATTGGTTGGAAGAAATCTTCTCTAATATCGAGAAAGGTGAAATGATGCACATTCAAGAAGCTCAATGAACCCCACTAGGATAGACCCCTGAAAAAAGGGCATAGAAGCAGCATCTTCTGAGCTCCTATAATTTCACAAGAGGAAGACAGAATCACCAACAGCAGCCCAAGGCTTATTCCTTTGAGGCCAAACACACCACCACCCTCCAGCCTTTTACCACTTCTGACACCAACCATCCCTCCCACAGCACTGACTACTTCTCTGCTAGGTTTAATAATCTATTGCAATGGCCATACAAAACTCACAGACAATACTCACCATTATGGGGTAATAACAAGGAGCTCTAGTAGCATAGTATCTAAGGCACTTGACTGCTAACCAGAAAGCTGGGACATTCAAACCCATCAGCTACTTCTGGGAAGGAAGGCTGGGCAATCTACTTCCTTAGTCATACCACCTCGGAAACCGAAGGAGGGGTTGCTATGAGTCGGGGCTGACTCCTCGGCACATAACAACAACAACAACAGAGAAGTAACAAGCTATAATTCAGGTTCAGGAATGCTCTCAGGATACAGTTCTTCAATCAGGACAATCTCCCCTCTGCTATGCCCTCAGGCATGCCTCTCTGGCCCTTGGCCTCTCAGCCTGGCCTCTGCCCTGCTTGGGCAAGTGTCCTGCTGACAAGTACACCGAGGTGCACCCCACTCCATCAGCAAGCCTCCTGCCCAAGGGCACTCAGCTTTCTCATTCT
>NW_006921789.1:5806736-5808400 GCF_000298275.1 Orycteropus afer afer
ATCCTTGCTATACCTGAGCCCATCATTGTAGCCATTGTGTCAATCCATCTTGTTGAGGGCCTTCCCCTTTTTTGTTGACCCTGCATTGGGTAAATCTGCTGCAGACTCGTTCAAGTGCTGAAAAGCAAACATATCTCCTTGAAGACTAATGTGCACCTGAACAAACCATGGTATTTTCAATAGCCTCATATGCATGCGAGAGCTGGACAATGAATAATGAAGACAGAAGAAGAGTTTATATTTTTGAGTTGTGGTGTTGGTGAAGAATACTGAGAAAGAACTAACAAATCTGTCCCAGAAGAAGTGCAGCCACAATTCTCCTTGGAAGTGAAAATGGCCAGACTTCATCTCATCTACTTTGGTCATGTTGTCAGAAGGGACTATTCACTGGAGAATGGTATCATGCTTGGTAAAGTTAAGGGTCAAATAACACGAAGAGGACGTGAAATAGGTGATGTTACAACAGAAACTACTGAGATAAAAAGGATATAACAGAATACTATGAGGAACTGCACTCCAACAAATTTGAAAACCTGGAGGAAATGGATGAATTGATAAACACACACTAAACTACCCAAGCTAACACAATCTGAGGTAGAAAATTTGAGCAGACCCATCATAAAGGAAGAATTAGAACAAATTAAAAAAAAACAAAAAAAAAAACCTCCTGTCCCAGACAGCTTCACTGGCAAATTCTACCAAACATTTAGAGAAGAGCTGACACCAATTCTTCTCAAACTTTTCCAGACCATAGAAAAGGATGGAATATTTCTACTTAATCTGTGAAGTAAACATAATCCTGATACCAAAACCAGGCAAAGACATCACTTAAAAAAAGAAAATTACAGACCAATATCCCTCATGAACTTTAAGACAACAATTCTCAACAAAATCCTAGCTAATCCAACACTAAACTAAACAAGTAGGAAGGCAAATGGGACTACATCCACAAATACATGTATGTTTGACAGAGGCTATCTCTACCTATGTATTTATATGTGTTGCAAATATATCCATGTATACATGTATCCATGTATCCATGTAGTACAGCACACAGGAGATAAAGTTATGAAAACATCTTATTCATAATCAAACATTCCCTTGAGGGAATTAGTAACTACGTAGTCCCCCCGTAGTCTTGGGGGACACTAAGATCAATTGTCATAGCTTAGTCCATGAAGACAATGTTTTATATCCTACTTTGGTGAGTAGCAATGGGGGGTCTTAAAATCTAACGTGCAACTCTTGGTCTATCCACATCCAGAGCAAAGAAAAGTGAAGAAAATCAAAGACACAAGGAAATAATTAGTCCAAATGACTAATGAAGCACAACTGACCGCAGACTCCACAACCCTGAGACTAGAAGAATGAGGTGTTGCCCAGCTACCACTGCTGAACACTCTGAAAGTGATCACAATAATCGGTCCCAGATAGAGTACGAGAAAATGTGGAACAAAACACAAAACTGTAAGACAAAGACCAGGCTTACTGGTCTGATGAAGACTGGTGGAACTCCTGAGACCATAACCATAAAACACACTTCAAGCAGAAACTGAACTTAACCCTAATGACTCAACTGTCACCCAAATGATAGGTCTATAAGGTGAACAGTAATATTAAGAGGCTATGCACTCATTAGAACAATCAAGCATATGAGATCAAGA
>NW_006921789.1:5809330-5810764 GCF_000298275.1 Orycteropus afer afer
TATATATCTGTTCTTGCCCCAGCTCTCACTTTTTTAGGATGTAGATCTAGTAATGAGATTGCTGGATCAAATGGTATTTCTAATTCCAACTTTTTAAAGAATTGGCAGACTGCTTTCCACAGTGGTTGTATCATTTTACAGTTCCACAAACAGTGTATGAGAGTCCTAGTATCGCCACACCTCACCAACATTTGTTATTTTCTGTCTTGAACTTTGCTATTAGTGCTTGGGCAAGATGACATCACATTGTTATTTTGATCTGCATCTCTCTATTCACCAATGATTATGAGCATTTCTTCATGTGTTTGTTGGCCACCTTAATATCTTCTTTGGCGAAGTGTCAATTCATGTGTTCTGCCCATTTTTTAATTGGTTTGTTTGCCTTTTTTGTTGTTGAAGTGTTGGAGTTTTCTATAAATTTTAGAGATGAGTCACTTGTCAGATATGTCATTGCTGAATATTTTTTCCCAATCTGTACGTCCTCTTTTTACTCTTTGAAGCACATAAAAATTTAATTTTTAGAAGGTCCCTTCATCTATTTTACCTTCTGCTGTTTGTGCATTTTGGGTCATGTCTGATAGTCTAACTGTGCCATAAATTAGGGCCTCTACATTTGCCCTAGTTTTTCCTTGAGGAACTTTATAGTTTTAGGTTTCACATTAAAATCTTTGATCCATTTGGAGTTAGTTTTTGTTTGTGGTGTGAGGTATGGATCTTGTTTCATTTTTCTGCAAATGGATAGCCAGTTTTCCCAGCACTATTTGTTAAAAAGACTATCTCTTCCCCATTTAATGGATTTTGGCCCTTTGTCAAAGATCAGCTGACCATAAATCCATGGATCTATTTCTGGGTTCTCAATTCTATTCCATTGGTCTATGTGTCTGTCATTGTACCAATACCAGGCAGTTTTCACTACTGTGGCTGTATAGTAAGTTTTGAGATCCGGCAGTGTGAGACCTCCTACTTTGTTCTTCTTCTTCAATAATGCTTTCCTTATCCAAGGTTTCTTTCCTTTCCACATAAAAGTAGTGACTGGTTTTTCCATATCCTTAAAGAATATTGATGGAATCTAGATTGGGATTGTATTGTTTGTATAGATTGTTTTGAGTAGTATTGTCATTATCACAGTGTTCAATCTTGTTATCCATGAGCATGGTATGTTCTTCCATTTATGTAGATCTCTTACGGTTTCTTGAAGTAGTGTTTTGTAGTTTTCTTTGTATAGGGTCTTTTGTGTCCCTGGTAAGATTTATTCCCAAGTTTTTTTTGTTTTGTTTTGTTTTGTTTTTTGGTAGCTATTGTAAATGGTATTGATTTCCTTATTTCCTTTTCAGCAATCTCTTTGCTGGTGTAAAGGAATCCAGTTGATTTTTGGATGTTGATCTTGTATTCTATCAGTATGCTAAATCCCTCAATTAATTCCAGTACATTTTA
>NW_006921789.1:5811709-5818227 GCF_000298275.1 Orycteropus afer afer
ACATTTCTTATTTGTGTTATTTGCAACTTCTCCTTCTTTTCCTTTGTTAAGTTTGCCAGTGGTTTGTCAATTTTATTAATCTTTTCAAAGAACCAACTTCCAGTCTTGTTGATTTTTTCTATTGTCTTTCTATTTTCTGTTTTATTTATTTCTGGTGACTGTAGACTTTTTTTATTCCTCTTTTTTTAATTGTTGTTGATGTTGGGTTAAGGTGTTGATTTTAGCTCTTTCTTCTTTCTTCATGTGTGCATTTATTGCTATTAATTGGCCTCTGATCACTGCTTTAGCTGTGTTCCAAAGATTTTGGTGTTGTGTTTTCATTCTCATTTGATTCAAGAAATTTTTTATTTCAGTTTTTATTTCTTCTATCACCCAGTCATTTCTAAGAAGGATGTTATTCAGTTTCCATGTGTTTGGTCTTTTTCCATTGTCCTATTGTTGATTTCTAATTTTATAGCATTATGATCTAAGAAGATGCTTTGCAGTATTTCAATGTTTTTAAATTCATTGATGCTTCCTTAGTGGCCTAAAGTATGTTCTATCCTGGAGAATGTTTCATGTGCACTGGAAAAGAATGTATGTTCTGCTGTTGTTGGGTGAAGTGCTCTGTTGATATCTCTAAGGTCAAGTTGGTGGACTGCATTGTTTTGTTCTGAGTCTTTGTTGAGTTTCTATCTGGTTGTTCTATCTTTCATTGAAAGTAGTATATTAAAGTCTCCTACTATTGCTGCAAGAGTCATCTATTTGTGTTTTCAATTCTGGTAAAGTCTGATTTACGTATTTTGGGGCTCTTTCATTGGATCCATGAATATTTATTATGGTTATATCTTCTTGTTCAATTGATCCTTTAATCATTATATAATGACTTTCCTTCTCTATTATGGTGGTTTTTTCTTAATGTCAATCTGATCAGAAATTAATATTGCCACTCCTGCTCTTTTTTGGTTGCCATTTGCTTGATAATTCTTTTTCTAACCTTTGAATTTTAGTCTATTTTTGTCTTTATCTCTAAGGTGTGTTTCTTTTAGACAGTACATTGATGGGTTATGTTTTCTTATCAAGCCTACAACTCTCCATCTCTTGAGTGGTGCATTTAATCTATTTACATTCAGTGTAATTATTGACAAGTATGAATTAGTTGCTGTCATTTTGTCATGTGTTTTCTCGTGGCATTGCTGATTTCTTTGTTCCATATAATTTTCTGTGGTGAGCTCATTTTCTTTATGAATCATGTTATGATTTCCATCATTACTATTGTTTTAGTATTTGCTAAAAATTTGTGTTTGTCCTCTTTTTTATTTTGATGCAAAGGTTTATTATTTTTCTTTGATGTTAGCCTATGATTTATAATTTTCTCCCTCAGTTTGGAACAGTTTGTTCTATGTTATGATTGTCTTGATTTCCTCACCATTTAGAAGTTCTGTAACTACACTATTTTTTCCCTCTTTTTGGTTTGTAGTTGTCCTCATTTGTCAATCAATGTCTCTGGTTCCCTGTTTACAGTCTTATAAGTTTATTTTACTTTAGATACTTCTATTCCTGGGTTGGTTTCTGGGTTATGTCATCATGTGTGTTAATGGTTGGTTGTTGTTTGCTGTTGTTGGTTCTATGTCCAAAGGACTCCCTTTAGCATCTTGCAAGGTTGGTCTTGTTTTAAAAAATTCCCTTAATTTCTGCATGTCTGGAAATTGCCTAAATTCACCATCATATTTGAGGGACAATTAGCAAAAAGCATTTTATAGGTAATATTTGGTGTGGCTTTGATTATAACTAGTAAAGATTACAGTAGTATAGTTGATAGAACCTTGATACTTAGTAAGGGAAACACAATTTTTAGGGCAATTAACAAAAGAAGCACATTGTTCAGAAACTGTTTTCACAAACAGAGAAAACATACTTTTGTCTTCATGACAGCTTGCAAAGCCCCACTTATATATATCTGTAAAGTGAATAGTCTTTTTACTGGTTTTAAAAATGGTGTAATTTTTAATCAGTTGTCCCAGAATGCTGACTCCTACTAGACACAAAGTGAAAGTTTCTATTACATACTTTCCTCCTGATACACAGAACTCTGAGGTATTTAAGACCTTTTCAGCTAGGTAAACCCAAACATTTTCATTTTTGTTGAATTTTTGGTATATTAATCCCCAGCTGAGAAAGACTAGCAAGAAAATAATTAAGGTTTTCATAGACTTTTGAATAAGAACTTAAATCTTGAAGGGAATTCATGATTCCAGTTGTCTTTCTGGCATCCAGATGATGGTTAGATTGAGGTGCTAATTTCAGCCTGGTGTGATAAATCCAATGTTTCACTCCTTCTGAGACAGGTAGGGCTGGCTGAATCAAACTCCCTCTGACTCAGTATTCTTGGAATAGTTATGTGACAGACCACCACATAACTATTGTTGCTGGTGACAGAGAACTGCTCATGATTAATAAGCCAGGCCCTTAAGCAAGACAAGAAGTTACATTTCAAAAGCCTTACAAGTTTGACCAGTTGAAAAATGCTGATAAACCTCTTGAGTTGTCCTTCAAGTACCTCATCAGGTACAGAGCATACACAGTAAAATTCAACTTGGCCCACAAAGTGACCTTCCACCAGAAGTAGTCAAGAACAGGAATTCCTTGCTGAGACTCTAACCAGGATCCAGAGACATCACACATGTGCCACATCCCAAAATAAGTCATGGCAAGCATTCTGACTGTCTTCATAATGGATTCCGTCTTTGTTCCAACAGCCTTTGTGATGGAATCCATCTTGGCTACTTTTTGTGTGCACACCTCATTTTCATAACCCTACTTTTTCTTTTTTTGGGGGGAGGTTCTTCCCATTTTATGAATAGTGATGATGTCTCTTTTCCTTAAAACCACCTAAAACCCTTTATAAACCCTAGAAAATCCTTTGTTCGATGAGAGACTGGAGGCTGGCCTAGGCAAAAGCCCCTACCCATCTCTTCCTCACGAGCTCTTCCCTTTTTCTTTGATAAAATTTGGTTCATGTGGACATTTTGCCTCTCTTGTTCAATTCTTTGTCAATAGAAAGTAAGGACCCCTGCTCAGGGTCCCAGAGATCCCAGTAACACCTCTAATTTCACTATAGTGTGAGTGGTCAGAAGAACAGTATAAGGCACTTTCCCCTCCACTTGGAGAAATTCTTCATTCCACGTCCATAGGAGGACTTGCTCTCCCAAAGAGAAATGATGAGCAGGAATATCAAGGGCTAATTTTTCCATAAGTGGAAGTACCTGCAAATAGAAGAAAGCATAGCAGACAAACCTTTCAAATCAGAATGAAACCTCTCATACAAATAGACATATGTACACCCTGTTCATTGCAGCACAGTTCACTATAGTAAAGAGATGGAAACAATTTAAGTGCCCATCAACAGATGAATGGATAACCAAACTATGGTACATTCACAAAATGGAATACTATGCAACATTAAAGAATAATGAAGAATCTACAAATCATCTTACAATTTGAATGAATTTGGAGGACATGATACTGAGTGAAATAAATCACTCACAGAAGGACAAACATTGTATGAGTCCATTATTGTAAAAAGTCAAGGAAAGGTATACACAGGGAAGGAAATATAATTTGTTAGTTAATGAGGATGGGAGGGAAGGGAAGGGAAAATTTCTGACTAGTTTAGACTCGCAAGTTGATCTGGGTGAAGGGAAAGGCAACATAACAAAAGTGTGTGACCAGCACAATCACAATAGGAGGACACAGAAACATACCCAAAAGATATAGACAACAGAGGTGAATACTATCACATGCACGATACTGCACTACCAGTGGCAGCAAACACTAGGCTATGGGTGAATGCATAGATGGGTGAGAAGATCAGGTGGGGGTAGACAAATGGGAACATAACCAAAACCAAGGATAGATTTGGCTGAAGGTAGCCTTACATATGTTCTTGTGCTACAAAAATATCCATATACAGTACAGAGGAAACAGGGGATAAAGTTGGAGTAGCTTTTCAGAGACAACCAAGCAACTTGAAGGAGAAAGTAACGGGGCCTGTGGGCTTGGGACCATAGTCTTAGGGGACACAATGCACAGTTGGCATCAGAAGGGCAGCATTTGCACAGAGGGAAAGCTGGACAGACAAGAATGCCTAGATAAGAAGGGCACAGGGAAGGGGTAGTCACAGGGAGGAGATGGGAGGAGAGCTGTTTATGGTTGGCGATTGTAATCTGGCTGTAAAACCAAACATGCATGAACTGTTGTGTGTGACATGAATCTGCTTTGTAAATTTGCAACCACATCACAATGAAAATTTAAAGAAAGAAAAAAGAACAAATCCCCTCATTCCCAAATTGATCTCCAATCGTCAGCTCAAGATTCCTGGAAAAGGAGCTCAAATGGAATCAGTTTTAATATATCTCTAGCTGTAATACACACTCATAATAGAGCAATTTTCAAGGCTTTTCTCTGTGTTCACTTGCCTTCTTGGCAAATTTTTGCTGTTTTTTGAGAGTTTGGTTTATTTGTTCAGCTTTTTTGCTTGATTGGTGTCACCAGATTGAATGCAATTTTCAGGTGACGTCTAATGCTCAAGTAACCTCTTAAACCACTTCTGCTATGCAGTTTGGCCTCTTATTACTCCCAATGACAGTGGGCAGGCCAAAAGGTGGGATGATTTCTTGAACCAGATCTTTTACAACATCTCTTGCTTTGCTGGTCCTGCAAGGAAATGCCTCTACCCATCCAGTGAAGATATCTGTAACTAGTAGCAAATATGTTATATTTTCAACTGTATATGGCACTTCAGCAAAGTCTACTTGCTGACATGGATGTGCCCCTTGAGCTTGGATTCCAGGTAAAATGGGCTTTTGAATTTTTGGATTGTTCTTTGCACAAGCTAAGCAAGTTTGACTTACCTGCTAGATGACTGAGTATAGTCTAAATTCCAAGACACATTATTTTACCCACAGGTACATGGCATCCTGACTAAAGTGGGAAGATTCATGAACCCTTTTTAACAAAGGCTGTGGTATATATTTTGAGATTATTGCTTTACCATCTGGATGTGTTTTCATTTTTCAAAAGAACAGGATGCTCCCCATTCCTGGGCAGCTCTTAGTTCTTTATTTGAATATTCTGGCTCTTTTAGTTCCTGTAGGAATTAAAGTGGCCTGGAAATTTAAAACAGAGTTAGTGCTGGCACCTACTTTGCCACTTTATCTGCACAACAGTTGACTTTAATTATTTGTATATCTCCTTTTTGGTGGGCTCTGCATTTCATTCAAAATTAGGAATTTAGGTTTGGCAAAATCATATCATTCCCAGAAAACCTTGTAACTGGCAAAGAGAGTGAGGAACTGCCAGCCTGCAGACAGCCTCTTTTCCTCTTTTCACCCTTGCACCAGTTCTGGTTGTCCCTGGGAAATTAAAAATTTTAGGTATTTTACCTTGAGCTGAGACATGTGGGCCTTGGTCTTGGACAAATTGTTATTTATCTTAGTTTGGCTTCTTCATGGGTAAAATTGGGTTGTTGAAAGGAGATTGGCATGGATTTAACAATCCATACTTAAGAAACCAATTCGGCATTGGTTTCGGAGTGGTTGGAACCTCCACAGGAAGTGGGTATTGCTGCACATGGCCATGGACAATTCCTGGCCAGCTTCATGGGCTGTGCTTTACTTTGTCTCAGCTAATCACCTGTTTGTCAAACCTGTTAGGACCTTACTCTCCACACAGGGAGACCCAACCTCCCTCTTCCCGGGGCACTTACCATTAAGCTGTTTTCAAACTCTTCACTAGCAGCTTCACCTTCATTGTTCAGTCTGTGGCTGGTCCCTGACATTTGGGGTCAAAGAGTCCATCTCTGGAAGAAATGGTTCCTGTGCATGCCAGGTGCAACTGTTGTCCCTGGCAGCCCAGAGCAGACCACGGATCCTGGCATACTCAAGGTGAGTCCCTTCATGGCTCTTCAAATTTGCTACCTGCAAATCACTGGATCCATTTTCCAGAGTGACTTAAGCCAGTATAGACACACCAAGGTGAAGAGCAAGAACCACAGCTTTTATAAGTTGGTGCACAAGCTGAGACAGTGATGGAGGTCCCTCAGACTCTGTCTCACTCAGGGCAACAGACCCAGAGATTTGTGGATAGCAAAAGCACCTCTTACTAATTTTTTTTTTCTTCAACAAATGGTATATACATACACAGGAATATTACTCAACCATAAAGAGATATGAAGTTGTGCTATACACTATAACATGAAAAAACATTGAAAATATTGTGTTAAGTAACATAAGACACAAAAGGACAAGTATCCTATGATCCCACTTATATGATATATCTAGAATAGAAAAATGCATAGACACAAAAATAGATTGCTTGTTCCAGGGAGCCTTTCCCTATCAGTGGTTGGCAGACAGGCTCTTGTCTTCTACTGACCAAGAATGACCAGGAGAGGCTTAGATTATCCCACAAACAAAGCTTATCTTAAGGGAAAGAGAAAGAGAAAGTAGTTCATGAGCAGAGACACAGAAACTAAATAA
>NW_006921789.1:5818687-5819221 GCF_000298275.1 Orycteropus afer afer
AAACTATACAGACCCTCTTCAACAAATAAAAGGGGAACCAATTAACACAGATACAGAAGATAATCCTGGAGCCCTGAGCTTTCAAAGGAAGGATACAGAAGTGGACTAAACTCCAACTAGTAGAAGAACTTGTATGAAAACACCAAAAAAGGAGACATACAGTGCTGTGGTCTGTCAGTGATCCTGACAGCACATTGACAGCTTGGATATTGTCATGTGGTGTAAGGAACTAAAAATTAACCTAAATATCAGCCCTGCTAGCCAGGGGCTGCCCAGGGACTGCACTGGTGGCTGGTGAATAAAAGGGGAAGCAGTGAAGAGGGAGGCGAGCTGAGCTGTGGACTTTTGCCTGTCGGAAGGGTGTGACCCCAAGTAGGACAGACCCCAAAAGAAAATTACCAAGACATATCATCATGAAACTAAAAACCAAACACAAAGAAAGAATCCTGAAAGCAGCATGGAAAAAATGAAAAGTTACCTACAAAGGACAATCTATGAGAATAAGCTCTGATTTCTCAGCAGAAACCATGCAAG
>NW_006921789.1:5819721-5820252 GCF_000298275.1 Orycteropus afer afer
GGACCATTAATACACAAGATGATATAACCCAGAAACCAACACAGCTATGGCAGTATGCAAAGTAAATAGCTTACAAGATTGTAAACAGGGAACCAGAGACATCAATTTGCAAATAAGGACAACTACAAACCAAAAAAAGGGGGAAAATAGTGTAGTTACAGAACTTCTAAATGGTAAGAAGTCAAGAGAGTTGCAAAATAGAATGAGCTGTTCTAAACTCAGAGAGAAAATTATAAATCACAGGGTAACCTAAAGACAAATGATAAGCCTTTGCATCAAAATGCAAAAGAGGACAAGCACAAATATTTAGCAAATACTAAAACAATAGCAACAAAGGAAATGATAACACAATTCATGAACAAAAGGAGCTTAGCACAGAAAATAATATGGAACAAAGAAACCAGGAACATCATGAAAAAACACATAACAAAATGACAGCAACCAATTCCTACTTGTCGATAACTACACTGAATGTCAATGGATTAAATGCATTGCTCAAGAGATGGAGAGTTTCAGATTGGATAAAAAAAA